>NC_066617.1:329702687-330007619 GCF_025201925.1 Gopherus flavomarginatus
GGATGTCATCAGAGTCCTTGAAGCTTCCAACAAAGACTGGTGGTGGGGAAGAAATGAAGACAAGGAAGCCTGGTTTCCAGCTAGCTTTGTCAGGGTTAGTAACCTACGTCTGTTTTTTTTCTACAAGGAGAGCCTGATTCATCATTGCATTATTGCAGCTTTACATCAGTTTCCTGGTAAAATGTCAGTATAACAATGGTTTGTTTTATTTTGTTAAATGTTGCTATTCTCGATTAAGCATTCATCTCTTTATATCCTTGTTTCATGCTGAATGCCCCAAACCAATATTAAATTGAAATTAAATGCCTGATTCTCCACTGCCTTGCATTTGCAAATCAAAATTGTAACTCCTTATGGCCACTTTTCACAGGCATAAAAACCTACACAAGGGACAGGGCAAAAGAGAATCAGGCCCAAATATTTGTAATCTACTTGGCCACATTTTACTGTCACTTACTCCTGGGTAACCCTTTCAAAATCCAAATAGAAATGAGGACAGTGACCCAGCTCATCATTATCATTATTATTTGGACTATGTCCCATGGAGGTAAAGGAACCAGCACTAATACAACTCAAGAGTGGTCAATATGTACAGAAAGAGCACAGCAGTTTTGGGGATGGAGATGGGGACATCTGTTGTACTCAGCAGTCTCTTCTGATATTTCAGGGATTTCACTGGTAAAATAATGCCAGACTTGTCATCATTTGTGGCAGTTCTGTCCATAATGTGAATACCTTATTCGCAGTTCAGCCAAGAGTCTCATAACAGTACAGCTACTGAGGGATAGCTATAGCTGTATTGTATCATTAATTATATTACAGTAGCTTCTAGATGCCACAACTGAAATCGGGGCGCTACTGTGCTAGGTGCTGTACAAGTAAATTGTAAGAGACAGACCCCCCCCCATAAAGAGTTTACCATCTAAATAGGCATGTTGAAGAAAGAGTGAGTGAAAGGCAGCCTTGTTGTTCCCATTTTACAGATAAGGAACTGAGGCAGAGAGAGTAAAGGTAAAATTTTCAAAAAGGTATTTAGGCATTGCAATGTTGAATAAAGCAAGGCCTAAATACGTTTAAAAATGTGAACTTCAGGCACTCTTTAAAATATTATTCTTAAGTGACTTGTCCAAGGGCACACACAGAGTTAATAGCAGAGCTGGGGCCATTAAACCCAGATCTCCCTCATCACAGTCCAGTAATTTAACCACATGGTCATTTTTCCTGTCAATTTTCCCATTTGTGTGAATTAGGTAAATAATGAAGGTGATGGGACTCTAATACAAAAATGTTAAATCTGACTTCAGAAAACTGTATGTTTAACTTTGGATATCAGTGTGAGTGTGAGTGCCCCATTCTTTGGGAAAGGAGGACATTGGGGGAAGGGAGAAATGACTGTAACTGATTACTTCAGATCAGGGCCGCCCGAGGGGGGGTGGGGTGCAAATGGGGCAATTTGCCCCAGGCCCCGGGCCCTGCGAGCCGTAGCCCGGCGGTGGTCCGGGTCTATGGTGGCATTTCGGTGGCGGGGGCCCCTTCAGTGCTGCCGAAGATGCAGAGCGACTGAAGGGTCCCCCACCGCCAAAATGCCACCGAAGACCCAGAATGCTGCTGAGTGAGTACAGGTGCCACAGCTCCCCTGCTTTGCCCCAGGCCCCTGAATCCTCTGGGCAGCCCTGCTTCAGATCAGTATCATCCAACTTTAACATGAAAAATAAAGCCACTATTTATTGGAGTATTCGCAATAAGCACCCACTATTCATGCTCTCTCTAATAAATCTGCACTTCCGTTAACAAAAAATATAGGCAACTTTTATATGATGGCCTTCGGCTACTATGGTGAGGAAGGCCATATGGGTACCCAGAAAGAAAGAGCGAGCCGATTCCTGAAACCTTTACATTAGTAGCCAGTGGAAATACTTGCTTAAGAGTTACATGATAGACCTTATTATGGAATTCTATATGTATAACCTAGGACTGGGGACCAGTAATATAATAATTATTATTATTATTAATAATAATCAGTTATGAGCTGCCTCTATTGTAATTAAATAAAGTTTGTAATAATTTTTAACATTTGTTTTTGTAACACCTTGCTGCACTATTCTAGCTGTCTTTTCTGTTATGAATGCAGCTACGAGTTAATCAGGATGAACTTGGAGAAAATTGTGGTAGCATCCAGGATGAAGAGCAGCATGCAGATGCTAGCAAACATCGCCAAAAAATTGCTGAAAACAAGGATCAGATGAGAACCAATGTTATACAAGAAATAATGAACACGGAGAGAGTCTATATCAAACATCTCAAGGACATCTGTGAGGTACAGTGTCAAGCCATAGACTTAGAGCATTCCACAGACCTAGTTTGAAGAAATATCACTTATGAGTGAAAACTTGAGCATTTTCTGTTGTCAAAAGATTTATCCTTGCAATTCTAAGGCTGTCAATGAGAATGTTCTCTTATGCGGTTCTAACTCTCTTCTTTATTGAACACCATAATATACCTTTTTTAAAGAACACTTCATTTTGTATCTGTTAACAATGCATTGCTTTCCTGACTGCAGTTTCCATGTTAGGGGAGAGAGTCCAGCTTACTTAGTATTTGCTACCACTTTGCCTCTGTAGATAACTGTAAACCCATGTAATACTGTAGTATCTAGTTACAGTTTAGTGTCTGAACGTTTTGAAGGTGGCCTGCAGAGGAAAAAATGAAATATTGGATTGGCACTATTTTTCTGGTCATTTATTATGTAATTCTATTTTTTAAGAATATTCTGCTTGTTTAAACTGCAAAAAGATCAGTAGTATCAAGACTTACCTTCTCTGTTTGTTTTTTGCTGGAGTTTCCTTGGAGGACCAGAGACCAGTAGTAGGAGGTTTCTCACACCTTAATTGAAGTTTGAGCCTTTAACTATGAACTTTTTTCTCTCATATGTGGGTTGGGTGTTTGACTTAGAGTAGTAAAAAAAGAACCTGTGAAGGATGGTAAACAGCCTGACCAAAAAAATCATGTCTCCATTCAGTTTGTTAGGTTTCACTTTTCTGCTTGTTATGTCATAGTCCTATTAGTTCTCTAGTCATATACAGAATCTTCCAGGAAAAATAAAAATAATAAGAGCTGCTCTTCTAGTGTGGCAAACACACAGATTATTTTTTATCAGGCCTAAAGAAACAAAACAAAGACACAAACCCATTTTTTTCAGGTAATCCTTAAAATTTGTTGCTAAATTTCAATTCCTTGAGCAAGATCATCATTAAGATACATTTTTTATCTATGCCAGGGTAAGTGTAATTAAATCTTATACATCAGGACATAAGCTATAAAAGGTCCAGGAGGAATTTTTACCAATGTGTATCTAACACATTTGGCTTGCTTCATGGTGGGTGAATTTCATCTTCCACTGAAGCACAGGTATTGGCAATTGCTAGAAGAATACCAGACTGGCTAGACCAAATGTTTTGAACCAATATGACACATCTTGTGTTGCTTTATGAATGTAAGAATTTATCTCCCTGACTTGTCCAACTGAATTGCCTTCTGTCTTCACACTAGCCCCAAGATGCTTGCCTCTTTTTTGCCATTTATTCTTTCAGGTACCATTCTGTTGCTCCAGCTACCAATTTCTATTTAGTTATTTTCTTTGGAGAGTGTGGATGTGATGTAATATGTGTGAGAAACTAACGTTAACTTTCATTGGTTTAACTGTTGCTGAGATACATCAGTACATACATTGATGTCAGGAGGAGTTGGAGCTCTCAGGATTTAGCCCACTGATATTAATTCTTTAACATCACTAATCCAGTTCATCTATGTTTTTTGTTTTTTTTTAAAGACAGAGTGGCTGTGTATTTAGTGGGCCAGTGCTAATGCACATGTTTTCCAAGGGGAATAAATGTACCCAAGTTCAGCAAAGAGTGAATCACTTATGGCTGTGCAAGCAGGACAGTGGTGTGCTTACATGTAGGTCTGAGTCAGAGAAAAATTTACTCTAGAGACTGACTCAGAGTTACAAGACCTGCACAAGAAATAAGTTCCCTTGTGGGGGTGCCTGTGCACCAAAGCAAAAGGCAAAAAACACCAACTTGGCTTGGAGCATTGGCCCGTCCCTTAACAGGCTGGGGTTGGGAAGGTAGGGACATGCATAGTAGCACCCAGCAGCACCCAGAAATGGTATTCAGAAACTCCAAGAGTCTGCTTGAACCTAGTTACCTCACTGCAGCAATTGCAAGTTCTTTGGTGCTAGCAGCTCACAGGGAGATCTGGGAGCAACATGCCTGACAGCGTCCAAAGGTACAGACCTGGCAAACATCTCCTAACCACACAGTTTAACCTCAGTGCTCACATGTACCTGGGTTCCATCCCCCATTGTGTGTGCAACAGATGTTTTCTGGCAGCCATTTTAGCATACTGTATCCCATCCTCCCCACAGTGCGTTAAACAGCAGATATTTATTAGCTTGCCAGGTGTGCCTTACTGCCACATGTTTGTTGATCATATGCCTCTTTGTGACATGCGGCAGGAGCTGACCACTTACCTCAGCAGAACCCTAATCCTTCCTCTTCCTCCTGGCTGCCCAGTTGTTTGTATTACCTGCTTTTTGGTACTGAATTAGAAGTTACTTCAAGTGCTTTGTGGGGTTGGAGCATTGTAACGTATCTACTTAGAGACTGAGACAAATGTACTGAATTGAGCCCATATAGATAGACATAAAGACAGATAAATATTTGTTAATGGAACATTTGGGTTTTTAGGTAGCAGTCATTCCAGTACCAGTAGGGTCCTGTCCATGCTATAGATTTTGTCGTGTTTAAGCAGTGTTTGAACACAGTGGCACCTCAAGCACATTATAGCAAGGTAATCTTACCTATGTGGCTGGGACCAAGCTCTGAAATACTCAAGGAACCATGCGCTAGTGTAACACAAACAGACCCTGGTCATCGGCGGGTGGGATTGAACTTGAAACCTCTGGAGCTCAGTGCATGAGCCTCTACTGCATGAGCCAAAAGCCATGTGGCCCTTAGACTCATTAATTTCTCTCTAAGTCAGTGGTGGGCAGCCTGCGGCCCACAGGCCACATGTAGCCCATCAGGGTAATATGCTGGCGGGCTGCCAGAAAGTTTGTTTACATTTGCACGGCCACCTGTCTGCAGCTCCCAGTGGCCACGGTACGCCATTCCTGGCCAATGGGAGTTGCAGGAAGCAGTGGCCAGCATGTCCCTGCAGCCCGCACTGCTTCCTGCCGCTCCCATTGGCTGGGAACAGTGAATCACGGCCACTGAGAGCTGCAGGCAGCTGTGCAAATGTAAGCAAACTGTCTGGTGGCCCACCAGCGAATTACCCCGACAGGCCATGTGTGGGCTGCAGGTTGCCCACCACTGCTCTAAGTGGTTTCAGTGCCACTAGATGGGACAGAGCACCACCCCTTAGAGGTGTGTGGGTTACACTAGCCCTAGCAAAGATTATCTTTAGACTGTGTTTTTACAGAATTTGGTCTCATCTGTGCAGGCAAGATCAAACTCTGTCATAGCACGATTGGGACAGTTACTACTAAGCACTGTGGCAAAATTGGTAGTGCAGGCTCTCCTCCTCTTGGATTGGTATTTATTAACAGTAAGATACAGCTCTGTATTAGATATTATACAAGTTCTGACATCTGGCTTCCTGACTAATCAACTCTAGGATGAAACAGAATTAGGATTGGGAGAATCAGTAACATAACTGTTCAGACACAAATCTGAATTTGTACATTGAGTTTTGTAGTGAATATGGCCTTGAAATCAGACACCACAAAAATCTAACCTTGGAAAGTAGAATATCAGATTGAGTTGCCTTGTTCAATACAGACGCCATTTTCAAGCTCTTGATCTCTTTCAGATTTGATACAAAGAGGTTTTCTTATTTTCTTTCCAGGGATATATTCGGCAGTGTCGTAAACATACAGGAATGTTCACCATGGCTCAGTTAAACACCATTTTTGGAAACATTGAGGATATTTACAAATTCCAAAGAAAGTTTCTGAAAGATCTTGAGAAACAGTACAACAAAGAGGAACCTCATTTAAGTGAAATAGGATCCTGCTTTCTTCAACATGTATGTCATTTAATTCCATTTTGCTTATGAAATAAAATATGATTAGTAAATGTTAAACTACCATGAGGAAGACACTTTAGTTAGTGCTGATTATATGAAAACATTTAAAATCCCTCCCTTTTTTCCACCTCCACCCATTGAGTAGGCCTATTTTCCTTGTAAGTCAACAGTCTTTCCATTTTCATAGCTATGGTGATCTGGTGATCCCTGATGAACAGGACTGTTTCCAACAATAACAGGCAATGTTCCCTCTAATTTTTTCCATCCATGTGCAGAATAAATTTTCTTATGTGCACTGAGGTATGTGCCTGTATGCACCACCAGTGGAAACAAAAACCCTAGATATAATATTTTTTTTTAAAAGTTACGAGAGGGATAATTACTCCAGCCAGGACAGGTTAGGCATTTTAGAACTCACTACTCAAAGAATAAATGTAAATGTAAGAGAAATAAAAATTATGAAATGCATAGACCAGTCAAAACACTAAAATAACACTTTGAAAGAATAAAATTACAGAGTATATATGTGCATTGCAGGAAGTACCGAGAAGTAACAACAACAATAATACAAGTGTAACCCTTCTGTCCCTCTGAGTTGGCAGCAACAAGAGCCGGGTTCAGTATCCAGGGGTTCCGTTTCAGTAACACAATGCATAACCGGCTCGAGCCCCCACCCAGTGACCTGGGACACTCACATACCACACCCCCCTGGGCGCCTCTAGGAGGCAATACTTCCCCTCTTGCAAGCACGGAGTCTGAGTGTAGCAAAATCTTTTTAATAAAGGAAGGAATTAATACGGCATCCCATTGGAGAGACACCACAAACAGGGTTATAACACAAACCATAAACAAAAACCCACCTCCAAGTACGTTTGGCACTGTCCTTTTTCCCCTTAGGGTTTTAAGTCCAATCACCCCAAAGTCCAACAACCCAAAAGTCTCTGGTCAATGCCACCCCAGAGTTCGAGAGTTTATCTGTAGAGGTCCCTCCCCCCAGCCTGGATAGAGAGGGGCACCTTACGTGGTCCGGGGCCAACTGCCCTGCCTCTCCGTGGGTTCTGCTTCCGCCTTCTCCACGAACTGCTCCGCTTTACCAGCTGCTCCACGCTGCTCCTCCAGCCGTCCTCAGAAACTGCTCCGCTCCACCAGCTGCTCTGCTCCATGAGCTGCTCCAGTTCTCTCTGCAAACTGCTCGGCTCCGCTCGCTCTGTGGGCCGCTCCACCCGTCCCACAGCTACTCCGCTCTGTCAGCTGCTCTGCTGCCACCAGCTGTCCCATGATCCGCTCCAGCCGTCCCCACAAACTGCTCCACTCTGCCAGCAGCTCTGTTCCACAGTATAGCTTTGGGCTCCCCACTAGTTAGCACCGTACTCAGTGCTCTCAGCTCAGTGATTTTAGCTTTTTAGTGATTTTCAGCTCTTAGTGATTCCAGCTCATAGTAGGGGAGCCCCAGTGCCAGTGCACCATTAGCCCAAAGTGATTTCAGCTCAGTAACCTGTATTTAAATTCTTAAGGGAATAAAAAAATCAACTCTTACATTCCACAGTGGAGAGAGGAGGGGGTGCAACTGGTGCTTCTGGCTCCACAAGGCGACTGCACCACCAGGCACAAATACCTGTCCCCAACCTCTCTCAATTCTCTGGGTTTTGGAACCCATGTCCCATGTCTAGCCAGTACCACCCAACTGAGGGTGAGCAATTTGTCACCAAGCAGTCCCACAGCTTGGCAGTCTGGGATAGGGTAGGCGTGCCTATGCAAATAAACTCTCTGAAATTCTTTCCACCAGATGTCAGTGTAGAGCTTATCCTGACTCTGCTTACACAAGTATGTGCTGGGAGGTGTGTGAGAAAGAGACTGAGAATCTGTGTGTGTGTGTATGTGAGAGAGAGATATTGAGAGAGAGACTGTGTGTGTGTGTGAGAGAGAGAGAGAGAGAGAGATTGAGAGAGAGACTGTGTGAGCTGGCTTCCGGGGAAATGTCAGAAACAGTGCACTGTCTCTTTAAGAAAGGTACTCAGCCGACAGCCACTCACCATTCAGACCACAGCAGCTCCTAGTTCTCCTGAGCCAGGCTGTCCCCTCTGCCCTGCTCTTCAGAGATAGGGTATAGGGGTGGAGGGAGGGTGACATCCTGACATCAGCACCCTCCTCCCTCCCTCACCTTCTGCTCAGCACAGCCAGCAGGAGTGTCCTGGGAGCAGCTGCAGGATGGGCAACATGGGGGGAGGGGCACTTGAACATATGCTGCCTCCTATGCAGAGAATGACACTTAAATCTCTCCTGCCTCGCAGCCCAAGCGCGCAGCTTATAGGGAACACAGATCACAGGTTAACATTTAACTGCAGGCATCTGAGTTGATTTTGTTCCATGAAAACTACATCCAGTATCCCAGTATCTTCCCACAGCAAATAGTAACCAGGGTGATTAACCTGCATAACCTTCAAGTAGACTTGAGAAAAAAAGTTTGGCAAATAAAAATGTCACCGAAAAATGCATTTTGGAGGGTTCAATACCTATTTATGTATTTGGGTAGAATTCACTGAATAGTTTAAGCTGAAAAATACTCCCTCCTCCCCTCCCAAGTCATTTTGCTTGAGAACAGCATTTTGTTTTCAAGTTTGGCCAGTTTAAAAAAAAAAAGGAGGGGGCAGAAAACTCAAAAATGATCAAATAGAAAAACTAAAAAATAATTGTTTAGAGTCAGTTCAAACATCTCACTCAACACAAAATGACATTTTTTCAAGTTTTTCAATTTGAAAAAATCTCTTAAAAATTGGTTTGGTTCAAATTGAACTAGATTATCATTATTATTATTATTTAACCAAAAGATCTATTATTCGCTCAGCTCTACCAATAACCATAGGAGGCTTCCAATTTCCAAGGCTCCTCAAAGAAAACTCCTTGTTAAAGTGAGTTTGATTATTGTGATTTTGTGGAGGCCTCTGTTTCAGTGTTCATAGAGAACCCCGTATGACTGAAATTCACAGATCTACTTAGTGTGAAGAGATATTTGGGTTTTTTTCCATTTCAGAAAGCAGCAAGCACTGCTGGCCAATGCACTCCTCTATAATCTACATTAACAGGAGTTTCACCTATTACCAATTGTAGAATAGATTCTTTTGTGTTTTCTAAATAGATTGTTATTCAGTTTGGGTGTAATTTAGCAAACTGTTTAATTAGTGTAACCAGACGTGCTTTGTAACTTCAATATTGATTTTTGGTTTTGTCTTTTTAAGATGAATGTTTTTAGCTAAAGCTTTGTTTTTTCTTTATAGCAAGAAGGTTTTGCCATCTACTCAGAGTATTGTAACAATCATCCCAGTGCCTGCCTTGAGCTTTCCAACCTAATGAAACAGGGCAAATACCGTCACTTCTTTGAGGCCTGTCGCCTGCTTCAGCAGATGATTGACATTGCTATTGATGGCTTTCTCCTTACACCTGTTCAGAAGATCTGTAAATACCCTCTTCAGCTTGCAGAGTTACTCAAATATACTACCGAAGAGCACAGGTGAGAGAATTAAAATGATCTCTCTTAGACCATAATGTTACCTTACTGCTGAAGCAATCTAAGGTAGATTTGGTCAGGTAGTGGATGACAACTTGGCTTCTTAAGATCAATGGCAAAGCTGTGACTGACTTCAGTGGGGATGAAATTTCACCCAATATGTTTATCATCCTGGGGACTATGTGAAAAAATATTTCAGAAACAATATACATGTTAAATGGTCTATAAGGGGACTGATCTGGAGAAAGAGAGAGGGAAGGAGAAGAGATTTGTAAACCAGAGTGAAAAAACACCAGTGATTCCAAGGGAAAAATGAATAAGGGATACCCGTAGGGGATAAAAGGGAAGAATTAGAAAAGAGAAGTGTCTCAGGGTATGTCTACACAGCAAGGAAAAACCTGCAGCTGGCCTATACCAGCCGACTCGGGCTTGCCAGGCTCGGACTGCAGGGCTGTTTCATTGTCATGTTGACTTCCCTCTCACCCCTCACGGTTCTAGAGCCCAGCCAGCCACAGGTTTTTCTTTGCTGTGTAGACAAACCCTTAGAGATAGAAGAGGTGAAGATGGTCTTAGAAGAACAACATAAACTGAACGTGTTTAATAGTATTACACATTGAAAAATATGTTCAAGGGGAAAAAGGATACTGAAAAATCTTTATGAAATGATGTAGTTAGATACTGCAAGAAACAAGTGAATCAAAGTGGGGGGAGGAAAAGAGGGAACAACCAGTACAGAAAGACTCAGTAATTTTGTGGTGGAAAAATATATTAATGAGAGATACCCAGACTATCTACATTCATTGTTACTATCTTCAGTGTAGGAAACAACTCTGGACATAGGAACTTACTCAGGCAAAACTCCCTCCAAAGGTGGTACTGAATATTTTCCGGTGATCTGACAATCACTCATATATGGATCTTCATTCAGTGTTTGGTTAACTGGAAGCCAGTTCAGGAAATTACCATTTCCTTTGCTATTACTGCACTTTCTTAACCTACTAATCCCTTCTCCAGTATATATTTTTCCAGATGATGTCCATGATTCAACTGTCTTGGGTTTTTATCAGTTGTTTTGATGTCTTTTTTTTTTCCTTCCATTTTCCCCTTCAAAATTTCTTCAGAGCCCTCACAAAATTCACTTAGAAAATGTGTGGAAAGAGGCCAGGGGCTTCCCTAGGTCTGAGCTGTTTAATTTTGTTCACTAAATGTGCAAAGGAACTGAGGCTGTCATTTTCTCAACTCACCATGAGGATCTCAGTTTATCAGACCTAAGAGAGCCTGTGTGGTAACCAGACACAGTCTTTGCCAGTAAGAGCACCTGTTACACAACAAGTGACAGTCATAGATTAACCAAAAGGAGGGGAACTAAGATAGGAAGGGCAAGGGAAACAGTGATGAGATTGTGCGATGACTCAGTAAGGCAGGTCCACCCTTACATTAGTGGGATTTTGTTACTGTTACTCTCACTTCTTATGTATGATGTTGCAGAAGTGAGTTTCTGGTGGGTATTTGAATAGGGAAAGGGAGGTGGATTGTGAACACACGCATCCAGACGTATGCCGGTGGTAAGGCAGAAGCATGTGAGGAAATCTGCAGAAGTGGAGGGGAAGCCAGGGCTCTCAGTCTTGCCCCTCAATACCTGTTTACATGCAGTGGCCCAGCCTGTCAGCATCCGTTAATCAATCACTTTATGTTCACTGGGAGGTCGGTAAAACGATCTAGTGGCCAACTGATATTGGTATGTTGGTGGATTTGCACAAAACACAGAGCACAGAAAACACCAGCACTTAATAGAAGCACCATGAGAAGCTTCTCATCTTCCTCCCAAACTTCTGTGACCAAGTAGCTTCACTAACCAGCCACACTGAGGCAGGATTCCAACATAAGTTGAAGACAGGAACTGCCCTTGTTGATCCATCCTCGGCATATGACAGTGTCTGGAGACAGGGCCTCCTTCTCAAGGTCTCCCGCATCATTCACTGCTGGTGAACGATCTGCCTTGTGGCGGCAATGACTGGGGATCGCTGCTTTAAGGTACACCTTAATGGCCAAATCAGTAGACCAAGAACTCTTAACTCGAGCATCCCTCAGGGCTCCGTCCTGGCCCCAGTACTTTTTAATTTATACACTGTGGATATACCAGCAACAGAGGCAAGGAAGTTCATGTATGCAGATGATATTTCCCTAGCTGTTCAGCCTTCACACCATCAACTGCACCCTAACCTGAGATCTTAGCAGAATGGCTGATTATTTCTAATGCTGGAAATTTAGGCCTAGTCAAATTTAGGCTTTCCATCTGAACAATAAAATGGCTAATATCAAACTTGTTGTGCAGTTCTGCAGTGAGAGCATCAGCCATGAAGCTAATCCAAAATATCTTGGCGTTACGCTGGACTGGGAGTTGACCTTTTGACAACACCTCGAGAACACCCGCGATGAGGTCTGGTCTTGTGTCGCGCTTATCAGAAAATTAGCCAGAACATCATGGGGCTCCTGTCCACGGACCTTATGAACTGCAACAATTGCCTGTAAAAACTGACAAAGAGTCCTGTGGCACCTTATAGACTAATAGACATATTGGAGCATAAGCTTTCGTGAGTGAATACCCACTTCGTCAGACGCAATTGCCTTGGTATATTCTGCAGCTGAATATTGTTCACCAGTGTGGTGTCACAGTAGTCACACTAAACTCCTTGACACTCAACTCAATAATGCTATGGGCATAGTGTCAGGGATGCTCAAATCTACTCCAGTTGACTGGTTCCCAGTCCTATCGCACATCAGGGTCCACAGATTAGAAGAGCTGCTCAGACATCTCGCTTTCTTAATCATGTCAATGCAAATACAAGGATTCCACTGCACCATGACCTGCAGAACCCGCCAAAGACAAGATTAAAATCCTACAACCCTCTGTGGAACCGTATGAAGATCCTTACTCCCAACTTTGATGCTGAGGCTCAATGGAGAGTCACATGAAGTACTTTGACCACTCAAAACAAACAACTTATTGTTGATCCTCTTGAGGAACCACTGGGTTTTGATTTATGTCGGAAAGACTGGTGCAGATTGAATTGAATCAGGACATCTCATGGGAGATGTGGACAAACTCTCTTTAAGTGGAAAATGAGGTATACACCTGTGGTCACCAGGTACAAACGATAGAGCACATCATATCTGAATGTCGTCTTTGTTCTTTTGCCGGGGGTCTGAAGGACATTCTGCCAGCTCACTGTTGCGGCAATGTACTGGCTATCCAACTTAGCAACAACTACAAATTTATATCTATCTACCCAAGCCATACGGAAGAAGAAGAATCAATCCCTCCTCCTTTTATTTCTCCTTCTTTGTGCTCATGACTCCCTTAACTCACAACAGCTAAGTAGATTTCAGTAACTCCTCATCCTCTGGATCCTTTCATTGGCATTTCTAAGAAGAATCCTTGTACAAGGCAGAAGAGGACATTCCTCTCACCACCTATAACATTGCAGCTAAGCAGCTGAGACACAAAGCTGTGCTCCCCTTATCAAGTCACCCCAGTCCCATGCCTCACTCCCAGCTATTGGGGTGGAGGGAGAGGAAAATATAATCTAGAAATAAGTTATTAAAGAAAACATTGTTTTACACAACTAGATTCTTGTTATAAATAAACTCTTTGGGTGAAACCATGTCCCCATTGAAGTCAATGGGAGTGGTATCATTGATTTCAATGGAGCCTGGATATCACAGCTTAGGTTTGATTCTCCACCTCCTTGCCCTGTGTGTAGTAATTTACACCTGGGCAAAGTGGGTGATAGGGCAGCATAGAATTGTGTAAATTACTATACAAGATGCAACGTAGTGGGGAATCAGGTCCTTCAGGTTTAAGAACTCTGGTTAGGGGCATAAGTTGATACTGTAGAGAATCATGCTTTAGACAGTCAGTTAAACTGTGATGTGATGTGTTATATCCAGTGCATATAATGTGTTTGAAATCTGCTTCCACTTTACAGTGATTATAACAATATACAGGCAGCGTACGAGGCCATGAAGAATGTAGCATGCCTCATCAATGAGCGCAAACGAAGGCTGGAAAGCATAGACAAGATTGCACGCTGGCAAGTATCTATTGTGGATTGGGAGGTAGGTGTCATTCTTCCATTTTCATAAAATATTTAATATTAAAATGTACTTAAATGACTTCTGGGAGGCATCTTTTTTTCTATGGTGGTGCATACATTTCATGTGGTCCTTGGTCAGTTAAAAGTTGAGTTGCTTCATTTGCAGTGACTCTGTTACTGATTATCTTATGTCTTACTCTGAAAGAGCAACAGTTATAACACGCGTTTGTATCTTTGAGATTACAAAGATGTTGAAAGAGAACAAAATGTATTTTTTTTTAGGTTGGGACCATTTTATCCGATTCTGATTTCTTGATAGTTTTACACTCGGGTAACTCCATTGACTTCAATGAAGTTGCGCCTAGTTTGCACTGGCGAAACTGAGAGCAGAATCAAACCCATATTTTTGGTGAATGCAGCTTGATCTACCTTTTATATTTATAGATTTTTAAAAAGTGTATTGAAACAGAAGTACAGTTCTGTCTGTCGTGTGACCAAATGCTACAAAAATAATAATTAGTAATATGATCACTTAAAACGGTGTATTTATTTATTACACATACACTTCTATATATTTTAGGGGCAGGATGTTTTAGCCAGAAGCTCAGAACTGATCCACTCGGGCGAACTGACCAAAATCTCAAAGCAAGGCAAAAGCCAGCAGAGGATTTTTTTCCTTTTTGACCATCAGCTTGTGTTTTGTAAGAAGGACCTGCTGCGAAGGGACATGTTATATTATAAAGGTCGGATTGATCTGGATGAGATGGAACTTGTGGACATTGAGGATGGCAAAGATAAGGACTTTAACATTAATATCAAGAATGCTTTCAAAACTGTGAATAGAGCAACAGAAGAGGTTCATTTGTTTTGTGCAAAAAAACAGGAAGATAAGAAAAGGTGGTTGGAGGCCTGTGAAAATGAAAGGCGAAGAGTGCAGGAAGACAAAGAAATGGGTGAGTGCAAAGATTTACAGTGTGGGGGGAGGTGTTAAATCAAAAGGCAAAGTTTCGATTTCTCTCCTTTTTGGCTCTGTGCGAATGGATTCTCACCCTTTTTGGGCAGCGGCGCCTGTTTAACAGACACAAACTTCAGCTATACAAGCAAGTGTCTGTTGTTTCCCATTCATTTGTGTCAGCTCTGTGATCCTGAGACTGGGGGTTGGAGTAGCTGTGGCTCTGTGGTGGGTTACATTTTGCACAACACAGAGAGCAGAAGGCAGGATGAGTGCACTAACTGCAGCACAGACTACTCGCTGAGAGCAAAAAAATCTGTCCCCTGCTGAAAAGCTTTGTGGAAGAAGAGTCTACAGGGATGAGGGAAGGAATGCTCACTATTTGGTCATGGAGCAGCAGTCAAACTGCCCCACAACCACTTTTGCAGCCCTAGATCAACAGAAGCTCCTTAATCCCCATTCTGCGGCCTTCCCTTGTTCTCCTGCTAGTCCTCTCAGAGCAGGTATGCAGCAAGAGGCACTGTGTAGCAGACCTCTAGTGCATGGGGTGGGGTGAAATCCCTCAAGCTCCCTTTGACTGCATAGTAGAACTTCATGTAGTTCTACTGGGTTATTGGGGGCCTTCCACAGCTTCGGAGATGTGAGAGAATTCGCCTCATGAGGGTGATCTTAGAGTGCCAGTAACAATAACCTGACATACCAGTACCGAAGGCTTGTCTGCAGGTGAAACACTACAGCAGCAGCACTGCAGCTGCACTGCTGCAGCACTTCAGTGGAGACGCTGCCTACGCTGACAAGAGGGGTTCTCCCATTGGCGTAGGTAATCCACCTTCCCGAGAAGTGGTAGCTAGATTGATGCAAGAATTCTTCCATTGACCTAGCACTGTCTGCACCCAGGGTTAGGCTGGCATAACTGCGTCACTCAGGAGTGTGGATTTTTCATACCCTGGAGCGATATAGCTAGGTTGATCTAACTGTTTAGCATGGACTACACCTTATATGTGAACTAGTGGTTGGCAGCCACTTTTCTAAAGAACATTTTGTTATAAAGCCAGGCAATAGTATCCTTAGGTCTGTGCAACCTATGTAGTATAGCAGCACTCAGCCAAGTTATAGAGAAGGAAAGGCCTAATCATACGTGAGATGGGAAATGGGTAGAATCCTGCATGTCTGACATTGGATAGGGCCTTGCAAATCCTAGGGCCAGCTTTGGGCCGAAATGTATCCTGTGTGTGTACATTTGGGATTTTAATTTAAAATTATGTTTGTTTCACAGTTTAACATTGAGCATGACCACTTTGGTTTAATAAAATCAATGGTAAAAGATTCAGCAGAATTGCACTGAGAAAATAGAGACATAAGAGGACAGTAGTGATAGGAAATATAAAACTGATTTGTACATTCCTAAGGCACTGGTGGGAGAGAAAAAATCCCAGCGTGTTTGTGTAATGTATGATGGCTGCTCCCTGTTATGACATTTATCTTTAAGGGGGAGACTTGGGATAACTCATAAGTAACATTCTTCAGGACTGAACTGGCTGTAAATGACAGCAAATTAAAATCCAAAGTGCTCTGAATATGATTTCCTGGATGACATAACTCACAAGTTATTAAAACTTTAACATGATTAAGAGCCTCATATTCCCAAGCCACCCATAAAATAGGAGCAATCCCTATGTATGCCGAGGCCGATTCTGATCTCACACCAGTGTAACCCCATTGACTTTAATGGACTTCCTCTTGATTGACACCGGTGTGAAACAAGAATCAGGCCTCTTGTGTATATATTATAGGTAGTGGCTGTTCTCTGTTAGGCCATTATTTTCTCACCTGCTGAGAAGCTCAATAGTTTATGGCTCTAAAGTTATCCTTCTCCTTATTCATGAAAATAAATGTCATGAGCGATCAGTCGTCATTCAACAACAAAAACACCACACACACACACACACACACACACACACACACACACACACACACACACACACACACACACACACACACACACACACACACACACAACACACACACACACACACACACACACACACACACACACACAACCACGTAATGAAAGAAAAAGTCAAGAAATTACCAGCCTTTACTTTCCCCCATGGACCATATGTTACAAGTAGCCAAGGGTAGCTAGTACCCAAAATAAATGATGGACCTGAGACAACTAAACAAACTACTTGCAAATTAGTTTCCCTTATTCCTCCTTGCTCTGCAGTGCACTGAGAGCCTATATGCCTGCTGGGCACCCCAGCCATTGTTTTCGGAAGTGTCTTCTACATGGAGTGCACACACTGCCCATGCATACACTTATCACTATTGGGCCCATCTCTAGACTACTAAATATTAGCCCAGCGGAGCTCTAAAAGAACATGTGCATGGGCAGGACGGCTGACTGGGAAACAGAAGAAGTGCATTTGGGAACTAATATACAAGCTATCACATTTATCACAACAAAATGACTCAAACTAGCTCAAGCTGTCCAAAAAATGAGAGGGACTAATAGTGAATAGCTGTCACATCAAGGATACAACATCCCTACCCTACCCCAGCCCCTACTTAATTTCCAAATTCTTGATGGGCTGTAGCTCCAATAAACCTGATGACTGGCCACGTTGCAGTTGGGGATTTGTGAATTGGACTGGGAAAAAGGAGAGCAACAGCTAATCTTTGTTCATCTTTGGACCTTTCCAGGGTTCAGTTAGCTCCCTCACTTTAGCTTTGTGAGCCAGGATCTGAGCTCTTTACAATTACAGCAACTCCTTTCTGGGAGAGTATGCAGGACAGCCCAAATTTCTAGGCAGTAGCTGTGTCAGTCCCAGAATATTAGAGGAACAAGGTGGGTGAAGTAATCTTTTATTGGACCAACTTATGTTGGGTAAAAAACAAATAAGCTTTCAAGAGCTTGTCTCTCGCTAAGCAGAAGTTAGTCCAATAAGAGTTATTATTTCACTCGCCTTCTCAGCCCAAATACTACACATTTTGGGGATTTTGAAGTGCATACCAGTGGACCCAGACAGTACTGGTACCTGCTGCTCCTGGCGCCTTCTGCTGCTGGCACAGCTATGTACAGTTTATCAAAACTCATATGGTGGGAGAGAAGGTTTGGAACCTTCCTACAAGAAAACACATGGGTGATTGGGTGCTAAACCTTCCCCCAAAAGTAATATTGCAACAAAAATAGCCACATAAAAAGGCCTGAGACTGATAAGACTGACGAATACTATTCTAAGGAAAGTTGCAGCAGTGAAATCCCTGATTTTTTTATTTTATGTCTTATATTTGAATGTATAATTTCATGACTTAACTGGCAGTGGGCACTATAAGTTAGCATTTATAAAGGGCTTGATCATGCATATCTTGAAGTCCCAACGTTTCCATTGTGTTCAATGCAAAGAGTGCAAGTTAGGGCTTTATATCTACAAAACATTGTACAAACATTAATTAGTTATGTGTGTAGCAAACAAAAACAGAATAGTAAGAAAATGTATTTTCTATAATGTTAGATTCATAAATTGAGCTTTATATATCATTGCATATATGTGTGAAATATAGGCTGCTGTAAAATATCCTTTATCAGACATTTCAAATGCTTGTTCAGACCAGGAGCACCAGGAGCTCCCTAGAAGTTAGAAGAATTACCAGCACCCAAAACATGGCCCTGCCTCCGCTCCGCCTCTTACCCCCAAGGTCACATCTCCCTTAAGGCAGGTAAAAAGTGGGAGGCTGTAGCCCTCCCACTTTTAAAAGTGATGGGGCCACGCCATCTGGCCTCCCCGTTCCAGCGCCCATGGTTCAGACCTACTAGTATCCCATGTTATATAGTATTAGAGGGGTAGCCGTGTTAGTCTGGATCTGTAAAAGCAGCAAAGAGTTCTGTGGCACCTTATAGACATTGGAACATGAGCTTTCGTGGGTGAATACCTACTTCGTCGGATGCATGTAGTGGAAATATCCTGGGGCCGTATATATATGCAAGCAAGAAGCAGGCTAGAGATAACGAGGTTAGTTCAATCAGGGAGGATGAGGTCCTCTTCTAGCAGTTGAGGTGTGAAATAAGGAAACGGATCAACAGAGCCAGACGTGTACCCAGAAGCCTCCTACTACAAGACAAACCCAAGAAAGAAACCAACGGAACTCCACTGGCCATCACATACAGTCCCCAGCTAAAACCCCTCCAATGCATCATCAGGGATCTACAACCCATCCTGGACAATGATCCCTCACTTTCACAGGCTTTGGGTGGCAGGCCAGTCCTCGCCCACAGACAACCTGCCAACCTGAAACATATTCTCACCAGTAACTGCACACTGCACCATAGTAACTCTAACTCAGGTATCAATCCATGCAACAAACCTCGATGCCAACTCTGCCCACATATCTACACCAGTGACACCATCACAGGACCTAACCAGATCAGCCACACCATCACCGGTTCATTCACCTGCACGTCCACCAATGTAATATATGCCATCATATGCCAGCAATGCCCCTCTGCTATGTACATCGGCCAAACCGGACAGTCCCTATGGAAAAGGATAAATGGACACAAATCAGATATTAGGAATGGCAATATACAAAAACCTGTAGGAGAACACTTCAACTTCCCTGGACACACAATAGCAGATTTAAAGGTAGCCATCCCACAGCAAAAAAACTTCAGGACCAGACTTCCAAGAGAAACTGCTGAGCTCCAGTTCATCTGCAAATTTGACACCATCAGCTCAGGATTAAACAAAGACTGTGAATGGCTTGCCAGCTACAAAAGCAGTTTCTCCTCCATTGGTTTTCACACCTCAACTGCTAGAAGAGGGCCTCATCCTTCCTGACTGAACTAACCTCGTTATCTCTAGCCTGCTTCTTGCCTGCATATATATACCTGCCCCTGGATATTTCCACTACATGCATCCAACGAAGTGGGTATTCACCCACGAAAGCTCATGTTCCAATACGTCTGTTAGTCTATAAGGTGCCACAGAACTCTTTGCTGCTTTTACATGTTATATAGGTATCTTATGCTATAGAAGGGATGGTTCAAATTTAATGTCCAGTCCCACTTTATTTATGTTGATATGTCCTCGTAAGTCTCTATGGCTTGGATCTCTTCTCCATTACACAGGAGAGTTTATTTTCGAAAATTTCACTTTTTTGGCATAGTTGAACACTATCCTTTAGCCAAAGCCAGTGGAAGACCTCTGGTATTCTCAACCTCAAACATCTTGTTTGATTTTTGTAATTTATCATGCTGGAATTCAGATGAAGTCTCTAATTTAACTATTCAAGGAACAAATAAATCACTCTTCAAATTCTAAAGCTTGAATGACTAGTTCTGTTTTCAAAGACATTTCAGTAGAGGTCAGAGCCTCCAAAACCATATTCAACTCTTCTGAGCTATTATGAATGTATGCTGGGAATGGGCCACAACCAGCAGCTCTTTCTCCAAAACCACTAATGATAGATCTAAGAAAACAGTCTGCTTCCTGCTGCTGCAACTTTTTGATTTCTTTGGCTGCTTTTTTGTCTCCAGGAAGAGAAAAAAGAATTGAATAATTACAAATGAAATAAAAGGAATAACCAGTAACTGAAAGAGTATGGTCAGATTATATTAAAAACAGTCGCCTGAGGGATTTAACTCCTCCATGACTACAGGCCAGAAAGTGCAAGGAATTGAAAAGTGTGAATGAAGAGCAGAATGGAATCCAAGTGACTACTTTGTTGGGCCACCTGGCTTTAGGTTGCAGCACTTTGCAGTCCATTGTATATATGTGAATGGAACGAGAAGCACCACACACACCTTTTAAGTTGTGCTAATATAACACATTCATATGCTGCAAACAACATGCACAGTTACTAGATGAATCTCATACATAGGGAGATGGGACTAGAACATCAGTACTTGAACTCCAAAAACATAGTCCATTAGATGTAAGGAAAAATTCCTCTAGCTGCACTAATAGCAGGTGCCTGTCCTCTCTGGGAGCCAGCGTCTCTCAGCCACACTGAAATACCTCAGACACTTAACACTAGTACATTACAGTAAATTGTTAGGTTAGACCATGGTATCATGTAACATGACACTGACCATGTAAGTAAATGTGTTTAATATCCCTCAATACACTGACATGAATAACACACACCAAGGAAGGCTACAAGCTCATTGTTAAAAGAAAACACAACCTGGTTTGTTCAAACTGAAGACATTATATTTTGTCAAATGCCAGTTTAACAGTGACATTGTTTGAAATTCATTCATATTCTTAGAGGAGCTTTTCAGCTTTTAAAATACATATTTTTATTAAATTTGGATCAACATAGATAAAATGCACAACACAGATACCGTAAACACAGGAACAGCAAATATTGGAGTGTTGGTCTGAGGAAAATGGGTTCAGTTTTCTTTTACAGAATACAAGCAGGATTATATCTATACATACTGTGACCTTGCTTTTCTCTTACCAGCTATACACCAGTATAGACTCATAGACTCATAAACTCCAGGACTGGAAGGGACCTCGAGAGGTCATCGAGTCCAGTCCCCTGCCCTCATGGCAGGACCAAATATTGTCTAGACCATCCCTAATAGCCATTTATCTAACCTACTCTTAAATATCTCCAGAGATGGAGATTCCACAACTTCCCTAGGCAATCTATTCCAGTGTTTAACTACCCTGACAGTTAGGAACTTTTTCCTAATATCCAACCTAAATCTCCCTTGCTGCAGTTTAAGCCCATTGCTTCTTGTTCTATCATTGGAGGCTAAGGTGAACAAGTTTTTTCCCTCCTCCTGATGACACCCTTTTAGATACCTGAAAACTGCTATCATGTCCCCTCTCAGTCTTCTCTTTTCCAAACTAAACAAACCCAATTCCTTCAGCCTTCCTTCATAGGTCATGTTCTCAAGACCTTTAATCATTCTTGTTGCTCTTCTCTGGACCCTCTCCAATTTTTCCACATCTTTCTTGAAATGCGGTGCCCAGAACTGGACACAATACTCCAGCTGAGGCCTGACCAGTGCAGAGTAAAGCGGAAGAATGACTTCTCGTGTCTTGTTTACAACACACCTGTTAATGCATCCCAGAATCATGTTTGCTTTTTTTGCAACAGTATCACACTGTTGACTCATATTAAGCTTGTGGTCTACTATGACTCTAATGACTTAATTTCGTTATCCCAGGTTTACTCCAGTGTGAGTGAGAAGAGAATTAAGCCTCATATTTATCTCTCCTAGCAATCCAATAACTGGTTTGTGGATCAACAATATCCACATAATCTTCCTAGGTGTTAGTTTGCTTTGTCATCACTAATTTAGCTGTGAGAGTTGTAAAATGACAAGTAGTTAGTCAGATCCCCAATGACCACCAGCTGGAGATAATTATTTCAGCACAGGTTGGCATCAATTTGTGCTCAAAGGGCCAAATTAGTATCTCAGTTATGCCAATGAAATGCCAGAGTTAAACTGGTGAAACGGTAAAATCTGGACCTGTATTTCTCAAAAACATATGGTACATTACTATTAAGAATTGTTTAAAAATCATTTTAAAATAGCGTTTGCTCAAATGTTTTTTAATTTACTATTATCAAATAGCAGATACAATATCTTAATACTAAGACCTCATGTACTTTAAAATCCAGGAATGGAAATCTCAGAAAATCAAAAGAAACAAGCCATGCAAAATGCCAGAAAATCAAGGCATGGAAAAATTAAAGGTGAGTATTTAAGTATAATTGTAAGTTTTAAATATATCATTTTTTTTCAGTATTGAACTTATGATGGGAGATATTTGTAACCCTTCTGCCAGTCAGAGTTGACAGCAACTAGGGCCGGGTTCAAGGGGTTCCTTTTCAACAATACAACACAAAACCGGCTTGAGCCCCCACCCAGTGACCTGGGATGGGACAATTACACATCATCCCGGGGTGCCTCTAAGAGGCAGTACTTCCCCTCTCACAAGCAGTCTGAGTGTAGCAAAAAACGTTTTTAATAAAAGGAGGGAGGTTACTTGGCATTAATTTGGGGAAACATCCCAAACAGGGCTCATATACATCAACCATGAGCGAAAGACCCACCCCCCAAGTAAGTTGGGCAGTGTTCTTTTCCCCTCAGGTTCTTAAGTCCAGCAACCCCAAAGTCCCTTTAAGGTGCTCATCCCTTCCTGCACCCCACTCACAGTTGTCCTTGGACAGTGCAGACCCAGAGTTCAGAGATGTATCTGCAGTGTTCACCTCCCACCCTGGTGTAAGGAGGCACCTTACTCGTGCCACTGCTCGGGCACTCATTCGCTGGCCCTCTCTGCCACCCTTCTACCCACTCACCTTGCCTCACCACCAGCCGCCCTTCTATCTTCAGGGCCCACTACTTAACACAGCTCTCAGTGACTTCAGCTGTTAGTGGGGGAGCCTCACTGCTAGTGCACATTGGGCAGTCTCTTACATCAGAGACTGTCCCAAAGCACGTCTAATTCTTAGACCTAGGTATCAGTGATTTCAGCTCTGCAGCATGTAACAAGACTCTCTCAATTGAGTTTAAATTAGCTCTGTTATTACATAGTCGAGAGAGGAAGAGTCTGATGGTGTCTGGGACCCTTAAGCAAGGCCCACACAATGAGGGACAAGTACCTGTTCCCATCCTCTCTTAACTCACTGGGCTTTGGAACCCATGTCCCCTGCCTAGCGAGTGCTGTTCAGTTGAGGTGAGTCCCTCAATTGGGAAATGCCAAGTGCAGTTCTCCTGCTCTTCATTCACATAGGGATAACAATCCTTTATTACTCCTGCCCCAATAAGAAGGAGACTGGGGATCCCACAATGCCAAACGTGACCATTTGGGCAAGCAATCTCATCATGCTAAGCACCTGGGCCAGGTGGGTGTGCCCATGCAAACGAGATTGGCTCCTGAAGTCCTCTTCCACAGCTCATCGCTAGATGTCAAGGGAGAGCTCATTCAGACTCTGCTTACATATTCAAATATAGTCATTCTCTTTGATCCTTTGCAAATCTCTTTTGGGGTTAGACTTTCTAAAGTGATATTATTTAGCATGTATTTCAACTTCAAAGCCCTTTATAAACTATTTACTAAATAATCCTGACAAACATCTTCAAATAGGCAAATTAGTATTAGCCCCACCTAAAAGAAGACCTGAACAGAGAAGTTGAGTGATTTGCCTAAAGGTACAGAGAGTGTCAGTGGTTTAGATGTGATTAGAAACTCAGGAATCCCTGGTTCCATTCCCATGTTCAGACCCTTCCACCCAAGTTCTCTCTAGAATTCAACACTGTTGATTTAAAATATTCTTTTGAATGAGATTTTGTTGTATTCAAAATAAAATTCTAAATGGTTTTGTGTGTGTGAGAGAGAGAGATTTGGATCACTTTTTGATGGGTTGAGTGGATGAGTTGAGCAGCTGGGAGTCAGACTCGGTTGAGTGGGCATTTTGTTGGGGTGCTTTCCTGGAAGGTTGGAAGAACCATGACTTTTGTCTTTGTTCAGATGCATCAATGTCAAAATTTTGATCTGCAGTTGAGAAGATTCTTATGTGCATATTAATATGTAAACATATCTATCACTCAATATATATGAATGAATGGCATGTTACAAATTGGGCCAGATTTTCAGGGCAATGGCTGTAAAATATTGATCAGGAGATTGTGATCTCAATACTCAAATGTCAAAGTCAGAGAGCATTACCTTGGAAAACTATTTGCCCCTCCAAGGTACCTTTTCTTCACCAGTAAGAACATTTTACATAATCTTACCCAGCTATTGCTTAAAAAGTCAAAGTGTCTGCTACATTAACCATCTTTCCTCTTAAAAGCACAATGCTCCTGTACATGTTGTCTGGTTTTGTGAAACTACTGCTGATTTTCTGGACAATACTGTAAAGTTATTTGAGGCCATACAATTTTTTTAACCAATCAAAATTAAGACCAAAATAGAAAAGTGGGAAGTCAGATATGATAAGATCTGACCTACTCCTATTGACTATGATGGCAAGTTTCAGACTTCATTGAGAGCTGCATTTGGCCCATATGCTCTGTGCATTTTCTCTGAGTTGATTACTTTGTCATTTGTCTCACACATACTTCATTTTTTCCTTCTGCAGGTATCAGTTATAATGGATGTCCCATGCCTCCTCCACACCAGAGTTTACATCCTATTCATCAACGCCACATCACTGTGCCCACCAGCATTCCACAGCAGCAGGTCTTTGCCCTGGCAGAACCTAAACGAAAGCCATCCCTTTTCTGGCACACCTTCAACAAACTTACCCCATTCAAGAAATGAGAGGGCTAAAGTCATTGGAAGGACGTTAGCTGAAGGAGAGATGTCTTCCTGCGGAGAACCTTTGGGACGCAGTTGAACATGTTTGAGTTGGAAAATCATACATCCTCTCTATTGGAGGGAAAGACATAGGCTCTGCCTGAGCCAAAAACATCACTTTTGTCTAGAAGGAAAATGAAGTTCATGAGGTTCTATGATGAAGAATCCAGATGGTTCTGAAGTAAATGTTGATACGCATCAATAAGCATTGCTAATGAGGAGCACATCACTTGGTGACAAAGGCAAATTGCTGTTATTCTATAGTAGCAGCATCTAATCTCTCTTTTTAGTTGCACTACATTAATGGTGGGGTCATTTGAACATTTCATTTTTCTTAATAGTGAATTGATGGCCAAATTTAGGATTAGGAAGGAATTCTTCCCTCAGGGCATATTGGCAAGGGACTTGAGGAGATTTTTCTCTTCCTTTGGATCACTGAGCAGGGGTCATGCATCAGGATCAGGTGAGTGAAGCCCACCTGATTTAACTTGATGTGCATGCAGAAACTAGTGGACCTCAACACTTCCTATTTTTTTCAATGTTTCTTTACATTTGCCAAATGGCAATAGGAAGTCCCGCAAGGCCTTATCTTCTAAGTTAGAACAGAGAAATTTTTTGACTCCATATTACGGAAAAACGAACAAAAAAGACTGCAAGGGTTTATGTATTTACTGCATACAAGAACTGGAAAGAGGAAGGACCCACTAAATGATTCTTTCCAACCAAGGTACCATACTGCATTATTGTATGCACTTCCATATACATTTCATTTCTTGCCCTCATCCCCTATCCTGTGATACTCTTCTCTGTAATTCTAGTATGTCTGTGTTTCAGTATAAAAACTAAAGTGTTTTGTTTTTTTAATCAAATGAAGATAATGTGAACATACAAAAATGCAAAGTTAAGGAACCATGAGAGACTGCTGGCACTAGATAGCGTTGGTTATATAATTCACACTCTAAATTCCATTCACATACAACTTTCCAGTTAAAGTGTATGAACTGTAACAAAAGTTTCCATCAAGTTCCTGAAGCTGTCTTTGATTCTGAGCCTCTTACACATCAGTCAAGTGACAGTGGGTTTTTATTACTTCAAAATGTTAAAGAGAAGATGCCACCACTATGGACAAAAGACATTGGTGGAATCAGAAATGGGCTTTGATTGAGAACCATCAGTTTCTCTTGAAGAAGGATGACCTTCTTTTGCGCTAAATTCAGCTCTGGCCAGGATCTGTAATAAATGGTTTGCCCTGCCCTATTTTGCTTTTCTTGTGACATGAAGTTGGTTTGAAAGAATACCTTTAAAAAAAATCTGGTATGAGAAAATAGGATCTTGGAACTGGCAGCACTGATCATTTTTCTTACTGGTCATGTGTAGTTCTCATTAATGCTAATGAGAGTTATTAAAAAGTATGGAGGAGAGACTCCATAGGTTTCAGCACTGGTTTGTAAAGGATTTATTTCAAATTACAAGATTCCTATGCTGCTGATTAGGGGCATTATCTAAGGCAGTTCCCGGAGTGTTCTTTGACAAATGAACAAAATCTTATTTGCCATGAATGTGTAAAAATATGTGAAGAACAAATAATAGGTTAATGGGCAGGCATCTTATCGACAATGTAAAAAGCCTTATTTTAAACTCTGCTGTTGTAACTCTTTCTATTTTTACTTGTAGCCAGTCCTGTAGAGTCCAAATGTTGGAGTGTAAAATAATTTAATAACTGTGGTAGCTTCTACAAAGCATGAACAAGATCACTAAGAATGTACACCAGTAAATGTTTGTCAATAGATGTGTTAGAAAAATACTTACACTTCAATTTTCGATGGATATATACATGACCTTTTACTAACAAGTGGTTTTAACTTTAAGTGGTGCATTTTGGGAACAGTACATTTGAAATGCCTTCTGTACGTAGCTTATCAATAACTGAGAAGATCTGCTGATGCTGAACTGAATTGTCCAGTGTGTGGTAAACCTTAGTGCTTGTGCTTTTTTCCTATTTATTAATGGAAATTTCAGGAAAACCTGAAATGTTTGAGAACTTCATGGCAGATCAAATTATTACAGGCATTTTTTTTCTAAGCAATGATCCAATTGGAAAAAAAAAAAGTCTGGGAAAGCCAACAAAACAACTTGCTGGGTGTTTTAAGGGTATTTTTTTAATGTCTGTGTAATATAAGCCACCTCCTTTCAGATTTTTAAAAGATAATTCTGAATGTTCAGTGTAAGTATAAGGACTGTATTTCCAGATGAAGGCACCTAAACTTGTGCTCCCACTAAAATGGATAGCCACGTTGTATTTCTCAGTAGCCATTTGTCTGCACAGTTGCCCAGTTCTGCTGTATGAGTGCAAGTTATGCACATGCAGTAGGCATGCAGACGTTTTTTAAGTCCTAGTTTCACCACGCACATTTGGAAAGATTTGCCCTAGACACAGGAAAAGACTCCTGGGCTGCACTGTACACCCAGCTGTTCCTCCACCCCATCGTCTTGCTATGTCATGCTGGCATGAGCCTAAAGAGTTTGAGAGGCACATCCATGGTTACACACTTGTCTTAGATAAAATCTATTCCACTCCAAAAAGCTAATTCCTGTGGCAATACTGGAAAGCAAATTAGATTTCTGAATGTACTTACTGGCATGTGAGTACCTACAAAGATTCTTCTTTGCATAGTGATGCTTAGCCTTGGAAATGAAGGCAAAGGTTTGAATGTGCTTTTGGATGCACGAGTTCCTTTCTTCAGAAGAACCTCATTCATTTCAACGAGATGCAAGGCAAAGCATTTCATGATGCAGATTATTCAGGATAGGTTTTATGTACAGTATATTGCATGTGCATCTGGTTTATTTATCATCTTATGTATGTCTTTCCATGCAGCCTAATCTTGCACCAGGTGGGAAAAAGAGAGATATCAATAAGGCATGTTTATGTACATTTTATTGGCACATGTACATTATATAATTAATTTATTCATCCATGGTCTAAGAATTTGCTCACTTGATGGCAGGATGACACAAAATGGGCCAAAGGGAGACTCCAGGGTTTTGAAGATATCATAGTTAAACACTCAGTTACATTATACAACAATCAAAGAACCTATTAACTAAGATGTTCAGCATGATTGTAGAGTCTTCATAGGAGTACAGTTTCAAATTAAATATGATGGGTAGTAGTTTATCAAAATCTACCTTGAAAAGACCTTGTCATTGTCTGACTCCTGATGAAATGGCTTTTCATGTGCATATCAATAGAAAAATCAGAATTCAATAGCTATTAATGGCATCCCATTTTTCTTTGCTTTAAGTTATTTCATGTTCTAATGCAACAATTAAGCACAGCTGTGCCTCATATAGGTAAAGCACAGGCTGGGGAGAGCCTTCCTTATTACCTATTGAGCAGATAACCTCAGACTTTTATGCTTGAAAAGCATTAAAACAATCTTCCTTGAATGTGTTTCCTTTGGGTTAGGATAATGCCAAAACGTAACTGCATCTAAGAGTTTTGATCTTACTACAAAATAAGTTTGTTTTACAAGTGGCTTTTGCCATGCTGAATTTCATATTGATTTTTAACAGTGAAAAGCAGTGAAGGAGTTTGAAGATAGAATACACGAATATTCCACATTTAGTTATTTTTTAAATGATCATAACTTGGAGTTTGGGAGCCAAAGGTTCTTCGCCATAACAAATATAGTACCTTTCATTGACTGCCTTTCTTTTTCTATGTCTATGGCATTTGTATTTACGAGATGCCTTCTGAATGATCATGTAATTTAAGACTTTTGTTGTAAATATTAGAGATGACTTGCATATGTATTTTACTTGACAAATGTTTTTGTAACGTTTTATCTTATGTACATGCTTTGTGCATCTTACCATCTGCATGCTGTTACACGTAAATCAAGTGTCATGGCTACAGAACAGATGAATTGGCTGTTGACAGCTAAAGTACAATGTATAGGTCTGCGGTGACTTGTTCTGAAGTAATCAGTGTGTTGCAGGATTTATTTCCTCTTAATACGTGGTTTGTCAAAATGAATCTATTTTCTGGAAATGAGTACAAACCTACATTTGCATTATTTTGTTCTTACTGTATGTTTTAATTAAATAATGGACAAAATGATATTCCTGAGAGTTTGTCTTATAAAATTATATTGTGCAGTTTTAAAAAATGTTGGTGGCTGGTTTTTTTCTCTATCTTTTCACAGGTGGTTTAAATACTTCTATTATCACAATTCTTTAGAGCAAAAATGTCATATTCTCCTCTATTGGTTTTATGATTGTACCCACCTACACTGTATAGCCTGGACTAATTTTAAACAAAACCACTTAAGTTTGACTCCAGAGTTTAACTCCTCATCATTAAGAAAATATTTTAAACCTGGTTTTGCCCCAACTGTGTGTCCCTACCATCATTGCTCCTTGCTGCCTTTCATCTGACAGACAGTACCCATCAGTACCCCTTGGAAGTAAATATAAGCATAGCATTTTCTGGCACTAATGAAATTGGTGCTGAACAGAGGATAATTCCATTTTGCAGCAATTTTGGGGGGGTTCAAAATTTTCCCTTCCACATGGGAATAAAAACAAAATTTTGAACATTTTTTCTAAAATGTCAGGGGAGGTGTGTGTGTACATGCACATACATGCTGTCGGCTGGACAGTGGGTAGAGATGTAGGAGACCCAGGTTCAAATCCCTGCTGTGCCTGATTCAGAGCAGAGTTTTGCATCCCACATTGCTCTGCTTCGGGCGCAGAAGGGACTTGTCACAACCGGGATGTGGGCAGTCTGATTTAGTGGTTGGAGCGGGATTTGGGAGTCAGGCCGGGTCATATACCAGGTCAGAGGGCAAAATGGGAATCAGGTGTCAGGAGGCAGGCAGGGTCAGGTTACCAGGAGATTAGCAGCAGGAACAGGTATTGCAAGGGAAGCAGCCCTAAGCAGGGAGAACACAGTTGCATGGACAACTTTCTGTTCCTGTGTTTGGGTTAAATTGAGGACCAATATTGACCCCCAGCGTTCCACCAATCAGAGCCTAGGACTGCAGTCCTCTACTAGAGTTCAGCTCTGTTACTCTAACACAGTGGTCCCCAACCTTTTCATCTGGCAGGCGCCAGACGAAGGACCGTGGTAGCGGTCGAGCATCCGCCAAAATGCTGCCGAAATTTGGCAGCATTTCGGTGGCGACACCTCTGGATGATGTCGCTGAATTTCGGCGGCATTTCGGCAGATGCTCGACTGCCGGCAGGATGTGGGCGCATAGATGCCCCTGTGGGTGCCGTGTTGGGGACCCCTGCTCTAGCAGTACTTAGCAGGTCCCAGGATGGCAGGTTGGGACGGCCTAACTTCTAAGAACTCTGTGAAAGATCCATGGTCCCTAACAGGACTTAAGTCCCACATCCTTAGCCACCAGGCTACAGAGTGGAGGGAGATTCTCTGTCTCCCAGAACAAAAAACAAACAAACCCCTTTTTGACTAAATCGCCACAAAATGTTTTGTCTTTGAAAGAGCATATGTCACAGAAATTTCATGTTAAAAATATTCTGACCTGCTCTCGTGTTGGCAGAATGGTAGGGCTTGCAAATTCTTTTCCCTTCCTCTCAAAGCTTGACCCTTTGACTTCCACCATTTGGCTGTCCCAGAAAGTGAGAATTACATGGGCTTTTCAAAGCCTGGGTCTCCCATGTGGCATTGAAACAAACAGATTGTATCAAGGCCCTAAACTGTGTAGTTTCTTGCATTTTTACCAACTGCATAAGTAGCCTACAAGGACTCTCTTCTCAGATAGCCTGCTCAGGTGGCAGTCCCAATGGGCTATTGCATTACAGAGGAAACATATGACTTTAATGTCTCTCTCCTCACCATCTTAGGTGTTCAGATACACAGTGAGGTGCACAATATGAATAGATAGAGAACTAATGGAATGAAGCTTGAGGAAGTATAGGAACTACACATTGCAGTCAGTCTTCTAAGAAGTTTGAAATTCAACTGTGTGCAGTGGCATATTCTTGCTCTTAGGTTCTCAGGTATCTTGAAATTAGGACCCAATCCCATGAAGTGTTCAGAACCCTCAACTCCTGTTTGTCTCTGTTGAGGAGAAGCACCAACGAGAAAGGGGCTTTAAGTTCATGTGTATATGTATATGCATATTATAGTACCACTTGATTTCAAAGGCCACATGGTCACACATCGCTGGGTAGCTTAAGACAAGGATTTGGACCTTTGCATATAGTCTCTAATATTTTGCTTCCTTCTTTAATATTTAGACTGAAATAAACTGCTCTGGGAAAATATACATTTGCTATGTGTTAAATGTAACCTGCAAGGAAAAATAATTAGATTTTTCCTTTTTTAAAGTTGCCTGTGATGCATAAAGGTGGTTTGAAATGTTGGATTTTTTCCCTCTGCATATTTTTTAAAATTAGAAATTCAGTTCTGTACCTGATGTTTCCTTGAAGACACGAGGGCTGAATGGAGAACCTGTAGAATTATATGGGCAACCGTGTCCAGATCACACAAACTCCCATAATAAAAACTGACTTTTTGAGGGGCCAGACCACAAGGAAAGCTTCGCTATAGAGAGATTCAGGGATGTTTCCTATTTGGCAAGCTGAGCACCATCAACTGGAAATTCATATGCTGCCACTAATAAATATTTTGGTTTGTGATGGGGCACTCACCTCTCGTCCGTGCTTCCATTCAGCTGGGCATGGAGCCAGTGCCGGCTCCAGCTTTTCTGCCACCCCCAGCGGCAAAACAAAACAAAAAACAAACCAAAAAAAGACAAGCAGCGGCACTTTAGCAGCAGCTCAATCGCTCCACTTCTTCGGCAGTGGGGCCTCCCTCTCTTCCTTTTCAGTGGCAATTCAGCGGCAACTCAGAGAGAGACCGAATTTCCACCGAAGGCCTGGACGTCCCGCCCCGTTACCAGACGTATTGCTGCCCCTTTGAATTGGCCACCCCAAGTACCTGCTTGCTACGCTGGTGCCTGGAGCCGGCCCTGCATGGAGTTCCAACCTTTCTGCTCCTGGTGCCCCCTGTAGGTTGTTGGCATCACTAGGTGGGTCTTCAGTGGCTCAGTCCTTCAGCCAAGTCACACAATCTGAAATAGATAACCCCTTTCCGGGGCAAGGAAAGTCCAACAAACTATCTGCCCTTATTCGAGTCTTCAACCCTGTCTTTGGGCTCTTTGAATCCATCCCCTTTTTCAGGCTTTTACTAAAGAGTCCAACCAGAACTGTAGGTCAGCCCTCACCAGGGTCTTCAGCCCATCTGTGGGCCTGGTTGCATTCCAGCCCCTTTCTTGGGCCTTTAGGTGAAAGTCTTGTCCACTTTGCAGGATTTACGCAACTTCCCCACAGGGACCCAGGCCCGCCTAGTACGCCAGGCCCCAACCCAGTGACCCTGTAAACAGCAGCCACGTATGCTTCCCATAATAGTTGCTGCTGCTTCATTCCATGGGCTGGTTCCCACTCCCTCCTGTCACCTTCACCCATTATCTTAAGGTTACAGTCCTTGGGTTCTCCCCATCTTTTCCCTGCTTGAGCAGGGTCTCTTGCAGGCCTCGTTGACTGGGGAGTTTCACCATTTACCATCCTTTCCTCAACCTTCTTGTCCCAACCAACAACTGAGCTGCTGCAGCTCTTTTTATCTGAGCCTGCTGCGCTCTGATTGGCTGCAGCCTTTCTAGACAGGCCTGGAGGACCCACCTTCATGGCACCTTTACTGGGGACTGTGAGGCCTTCAGCAGGGAGGCCTCAAAGGGCCAGGTACATCCCATCACAAAGTTTCCGTGCAAAAGAAATGGGTATGTGTCAGAATCTATCATTTACACAGCAAGTCCTCAGCAGATCAACACAGCACCCATGCAAACTGATGATAGCTTGTACCTTCCCATCTGCCTGCTATCTGTTTCCTTCTCTTTTGTATTTATGTTAACTTTTACTTTTGGAGTGTAATTTGTGACCTGGGATGTTTTTCACTTGATGGCTCATTTTAACGTGTTGTGTTATTCAGATAGTGCCAATAGCATGACAGGTACTTTGCAGGCCAGTAAAGGGTTACTGACTTGTACATTACACAGGTGTTGTGACAGCAAAGTTCAGAGCTTGTGTGCGTGACAAGAAAAGAGGTTAGCAAAGAGATGGGCATAGCTGCCTTTGTTAGGCCAAAAAATCAACCTGCATTTCACAAGGAAGAACAGAGCATTGTGAAGAACTTATAGAGGATTCCTCCTTGTGATTTTCAAAATATTGAAACTGCTGCCGGGGAAAGGAGGAGCACTAGTACCAAGAGGGGCTTCTCTGAGGCCAGGAGAGAGAGGCTGGAGTGCAGTATGCCTGTGACTGGGCTTTAGGACATGAGGAAGGAGATCCAGAAATTAAGATAAGATGAATTTGGCCACTGGGTGAAAGAGTTTAGGCAAAGTAAGAACTGGCTTGAACTTGGCCTGGAGACTATATATCAAGTATTGTCTGGCAGTCAGTTCCTCTCTCCTCATGGTCTATTCTGCACTGGTAGGTCCTGGATCAGTATAATGAAACTCACCATCACTCACAAAATCAGAGTAAAATCCCTATGCAAATGTTCTTTTCATTGTTGTTGTTTTATTACAGAAGCAGCCAAGGATCCCAACTGAGACTGGTTCTATCATATCTTTCTTTCATGGTTGTTATCCATGCAGTCCCTGCTCATCAGCATTATAGTCAGCTGCTAACAAATTAAAACAACATTCAGTCCAACGAACTGTATTCGCCTGTCCTTTCCAAACTGTGTCATTTGATTGCACATGGCGGATTTTTTGGTTATTATTTAACTATTTCAGGCCAATCTTTCAGGGTTATTGCAGGTGCAGTTGTATGAAAGAGCTGGGTCTAACATTTGGCTCCTGCATCACAGCCTTCATTTGTCCAGCTGAAACTCACTGAATGGGACTGGCTTCAGTCTGGGAGCCCATCAAGGTTTTGGTTATTAATGATTCACGGCACTCTTGTCTCTCAGAGGTGGAGTGCATGGCCTTTACACTATTCACAATCTCTTTTTGCTTAGAAAGGGAGCCGCAGGAATGGAAATCAAGTTAGGGCTCCAGCATGGCAGTGTAGAGCACTACCCCAGCACCAATGCATGGATTTTATTAACCAAAACACTGTATAAAAGAGAGGAGACTGAGTGTAATAGATCTTGGGAAAATAGCAAGTAACTGGCCAACAGGTATGGAGAAGATGGATGTTTTGTTGTTTGCTACTATTTCTGCTTTTCAATAGCATGAAGACAGGCCATGGAAGTTCATTCAGAGAATGCAGAACATGTTTCCTGAAGCACATTGTGTCATATCAAAAGTAGAACAAGCCATTAGATACTGCAGCACATTGCCAGTAATATTTGATATTGCCACAAGATGGTGATACAGTCCTTTCTGAAACTATTCAACTGTTCTGATCTGAGCTTTTTAATTGGTTCAAGTATCAGAGGGGTAGCCATGTGAGTCTGGATCTACCTAAAAAGCAACAAAAGAGTCCTGTGGCACCTTAAAGACTAACAGATGTATTGGAGCATAAGCTTTCGTGGGTGAATACCCACTTCGTCAGATGCATGTGGGTATTCACTCACGAAAGCTTATGCTCCAATACATCTGTTAGTCTTTAAGGTGCCACAGGACTCTTTGTTGCATAATTGGTTCAGTTTACTGAAAAAATTCATGTCCCTGCAGTGTGTGAATCCCCACTGGGCATAGTAACTTCCAGCCCCTTGCACCAGGGGGAGTGAATTGTGTCCATTTCCTGTGACACACTAACTTCTGATAATACACATATGTTTTGTCTTTCATTGCTCACATTTAGCATCTGTGGACCCAAATGCTGGTCGGTCACTCTACTTCTATCAGGCCCATAGAAAGCAGCAGTTTTTAATATGACACAATTAAAACACCAAGTTATGACTACCTTGATTACTCAGCAATACTATGCTCTAATACAGGGGTCGGCAACCTGTCAGAAGTGGTGTGCCGAGTCTTCATTTATTCATTCTAATTTAAGGTTTCACGTGCCAGTAATACATTTTAACGTTTTTAGAAGGTCTCTTTCTATAAGTCTATAATATATAACTAAACTATTGTTGTATGTAAAGTAAATAAGGTTTTTAAAATGTTTAAGAAACTTCATTTAAAATTAAATTAAAATGCAGAGCCCCCTGGACTGGTGGCCAGGACCCAGACAGTGTGAGTGCCACTGAAAATCAGCTCGCGTGCTGCCTTCAGCATGTGTGCCATAAGTTTGCTACCCCAGCTCTAATAGCATGACTGCTTTGACTCATGTTTGAATGGCTAGTTGGGTAGCTTGTTAGTTATTAATTAAAATGTCTTGTTTGCACAGTTTACTCCTTTATAAACAAACAAACCAAATAGTTATTTCCATATTATACACTTACTAATATTTGCAACCCTGTGGTCTTATGCCTGTCACTCTTTTGGCCCTCCAACTCCTTTGTTAGGGGGTCCTATGTTCCCCTGCTGTCAAGTCTCAACTCTATTTAGCGTGTAAAGTGCTTGGGGCAGGGACTCTCTTTTACAGTACATTTGTGTAGCACAACGGTGGCCTGATATTGGTGACAGTCTCTGGGTTCTACAGTCCAACCAATCAATAATAACAATAAATCAAAGACTAACTCTTTAAAGACTAACTGGAATGCTGTGTAATTAAATACTTTTCTTCTGGGTGACAGTGGAAAAAGCAAAAGTACAGTTCACTAGAGTTTAGCATTTAAATAAATACTATAAATATGCCACTTACAGAGCTTGGCGTTGGCTTTAAATCTCTATTTTAATTATTGAGCAGATCTGAAAACTAAACTGACCTCTAAGAATTCAGTAAGCAAACCTGTCATCCTCACTGCACATGCTTGAGGCCCACATTCCTTCACATGTAGCACTCACACTTCAGTGAAAGATCCCTGAAAACAGCAGTGTATAAAGAAGCGATGGGTTAGGTAAGACTGACAAACCTGTGTGCAGGTGAGTACATGTATACGGCTTAGGCAAGCAACACCCCCACTGAAGACTCCAGAATTTATTCTAGCTTAAGGCACCAAGACGTGTGTCCTGTGTATAAAGGGATAGGAGGCTGTCAAAATTTTCGGTGATGTGCACCATGTTTTAACAGAGAGATTGTCTTGTGGACACCGCCCCTGCTATTCACAACATCATGTACCATTTCTCCCTTTTGCAACCACATACCATCCTCTGGGCAATCGTTTACAGAGCACAGTAATGGTTGGGAAATATTTAATGAATGTTCAGTTTCGCTATTGCAAATTAGTCCTGGAAAGAATGTGGCGAGCTAGCAGCAGGTGTCCAGCTACCATGTGTTCCACTGACCACAGTCTGAGAGTCTTCACTGGGGGACATGGAAATTATCTAGTGACAGAACAAAAAGTTTATGAAAAGTGTCTCAAAATTAAGCTCTTCCCTGAGAAGTCAAATTAAGCAAATAACTCCCCAAGAAAACCTGGTTATACTTAACTATGTATTGCCATTAGCTAATCCTTTTTTAGTTAATATCCTGGTTGTTTGCATTTTTCAAGCAGAGGAAAGGGAGGTGACGGCAGAAAAAATATCAATAATTTTGTAAAGAGGCAAAAGGAAATAATGATCACAGCATACAATCACATTAATGAGAGAATTTATTTAAGCACCAGTTGTGTAAAATCTACTCATACTGAGTATCACTTACTCACATGAGTAGTCCTACTGAAGTTACCCAAAATACTCCTCATAATTGCTACTCAATGTGCATAAGCGTTGCAGAATCAGACTCTCAACTAACAAACGCTAGCAGTATTCAGCGTTAAGGCTGTTGGATATTCATTATTAATGTACTGCAATAGGTCTCCGTTAAGAGGCATTAAGGCAGGAGAGACTCTCTCCTGAAAGGGTAAATACAGGCAGGTGTTGTGAGGCTAATGGCCCAAGCCACCTGCTCAGAGCATGAAGCCCAGAGGGAGTTGTGGAGCTCTGGGGTTCCCTAGGGATGCCAAATGCAGGGGTTGGTTGCAGATTGTATGACTAACCCAGAAAAGGCAGTTGTGCGTGATCCTGAAAGTAAGTAGTAACAGGGATGCAGCGTCTTCTTGGGCACAGGGCTAGACAGAGTGGCTCACTTGGGGATTTTTGAGCAAGGAAACTACCTGTGTTCTGTATATTCTTACATACTGCTGTTAAGGGAAATAGGACTTCGTGGTGATTTCTATAAATAGCCTGCACCAAGGAGTACTATGTATCAGAGGGGTAGCCCTGTTAGTCTGGATCTGTAAAAGCAGCAAAGAGTCTTGTGGCACCTTATACACTGACAGACGTTTTGGAGCATGAGCTTTCGTGGGTGAATACCCACTTTGTCGGATGCATGTCCGGATGCATGTATTCACCCATGAAAGCTCATGCTCCAAAACGTCTGTTAGTCTATAAGGTGCCACAGGACTCTTTGCTGCTTTTAAGGAGTACTATATCACTGATCATATTCACGTAGCACAAACATGCAAGGCTCAGAAGTTAATCTTTTCACTCAGTCTAATGGGCAACAGTAGCACTATTATTACATTTTCCTCCATGTTACTGCCTTATTTTAAATTAATACAGTTTTTGATGGCTTAACTCCTTTTGCTTGTTTGTCTTTAAGGCATTGCTGGGTGGGTGGGGAAATCACTTCTTGGAGTCCTTATAGTCCACTCATTAAATACATAATGAAGAGCATTTTAGAAGTAAATATCTGATCCAGCTGAAGCAAAGATTTCAAATTTATATTTGCCAGTGTACACAGGTTAGTACTGTCAATCTTAAATATACAGATAAAGGCCCAAGATCCTGCTCCCATTGAAGTCAGTGGGAGTCTGACTGTTGACTCCTTCCATGAGAACAGGATAGAGATCTGGGCAGTAAAAGAACAGTTAATTACAGTGGTTCCATTTTAATATCACTATTTTGCCAGCTGTAGATGTTATGAACTAGTCATCCCTAAAATGCTAAAATGAGAAAGATTGACTTCTCTTTCCCGATATTTTTAATTCTGATGGTATTAGCAGCTTTTTTTAATTCCCTGGAACTGAGCTTTTGGGGCTAGTATGGCAGGAGGAGGGGTTTACGCTTTCCTTTTAGAAGTGTGAGATAGTTGTTCAACAAAATTTAAAAGGTGATCATAATTACCTGCATTGAGATTTTATTACAAACTTCAAACTCAAGCCACTTTCACCAAAATCTATGAAACCAGGTTGATTTTTTGACCCAGTCAGTGTATGGATTAGGTAGAAATTATGTTCAAATTGTGGGGTTTGTACTGTACTGAAATGCAATTTACTGGCCTGATCCTGAAAGGGGCAGAGTGCCTGTGATTCCTTCTGATAACAGTGATTGTGTGAGGTGCTGCACAGACGCAGAACAAAAAGACAGTTCCTCCCCCAGAGATCTTATCATCTGCGTTTAAGACAAGAGACAACAGGGGGAGACAGACAGATAAGGGCGATTTCATTTTCATTTATTGAATTGTTCAGCCAAATTCACATAACCTCCAAAAAATGCAACTATAGCCAGCATGAAAACAGGACAGCTACTCTCAAGGGCATCCTGGAGTCCCTGGGAACAATGGACACAATGGCTCACCTGGCTGTGATGGACAAGATGGATCAAAGGGCATACAGGTACCAAGCTACCTATTTTGCTGTTAACTTGAGTAATATTATATCAGGTTGTTGGCAACTTTCCTTGTTTTGAATGGCTCAGCACTTAAGTAAGAGCTATATTAATTAGCATTTTCAATCCAGCTTTCAAAACACACTTCACACTCTCTTCCAGATGCTTGCTTTTGTATATAGAAATGCAAGAAAAGAACTAATAATGAATATAATTCATGGGTAGAGATTAGCTGCAAAAAGCAAATGGCCACAAAAAGGACTTCAGTCTTTAGTTTATTTTGCATACATTTTTAAGACCGTTTGAAAATGTAGAAGGCCATATTTTGCAATCTGAAAACCAACTAATACCTAAATATCAGATGTGTCCCAGTGAAGAACTTAAAACAGAGGAAAAAATGTGAAATCACTTGTACAATGTGACAAGGTGTGTGGAATGACAGGAAAACTCACTTTCTTTGTCTGACATCTTAACTGTAAATGTGTAGGGCCTGATCCTGAGCTCAGTAAGTAGGAGTAAATCAGCAGGTATCCCACCAGCTTCAGTGGAGCTACACTTGTCAAAAACTTGTGTGAGTGAGAGCAGGAGCAGGCACTGTGTTCTTGGAGGCTATAAAAGAGATTGAAGCCAGAGGTAACTCTTTGCTCATCTGCATGCTGACTGAGCTCTGATAGTTCCCCCGGTTCTTTAAACCTCAGATAGGCTAACACAGCTTTTGGGCCCCAATACAGGAAAGAATCTCTCTGTTCATGAAAGCACATAAGCGTGTGCTTAAGTCCCATTGAACTGAATGCATTAAATTAATATTAAGCATGTGCTTAATTGCTTTCCTGATCAGGGCCTTGGCACCTAGGGTGTGATCCACAAAGGTATGTAGGCACCTAAGTCCTATTTTTAGACAACACTGTGATCCATAAAATTCCTGTTTGGCTGCTGCATAATTCCATAGGCAACAACATTCACTTGGTGACCAAGTCTTTGCCTCTAGCAACGTGCACTGAAGCATCACTCTAGGTGCCTGAATGCTTATCTCACACTTGAGTTTATGCAGTGCTGCCTCAGGATAGGCAGCCGCCGGACACCCATCTCCTGCCTAAGCCCAAGAACAATTTACACACCAGGACAGGTAGGCATTTAGCAGCCCATCTGGTTTGTGTATTTGGCAGGCTGGGAAGGAGAGGAGCAGGAGAAGCCCCCTTATAATCTATTGCTCAGTGGTTAGGGTCCTCATCCAGGATGTGGAAGACTCCCTGTTCAATTCTCCTGAGGGGGAGAAGGGATTTGAACAGGGATTTGGCACCTCTCAGTTGATGATCTAAGCATTGGACTATGGAATATTCTGATGTAGATCTTCCACAGTCTCTCCTATTGAAGTTGTTCACCTTTAATTATAATTGACTAATTAAATATTAATTGAGCCAGTGAAAGAGTTAGAATAACTCTATAGCCTCTAGAGCACTCACCTGAGAGGTGGTAGATCCCTAATCAAATCCTTTCTCCCTCTCAGGAGGAGGGGTAACTTGAACTTGGGGTCTTCCACATCCTGAATGAGTACCCAGTCCACTAGGCTGAAGGTTATATGGGAATGGCTCCTCCCACCATTTTGTTTTGTGCCCCACACATGACATGGGCACCTAGCTCTGCTTTCAGTCCACAAGCCAGGGGAAGAAAGGTGTTAAGCTGCCTGTCTCCAGGAGAGGGTGAGGCTTAGAACTCCCCCTCTGGTTCACATGTCCCATTGGCTAGCTTGAGCAGTTCCTTGGCTAGCATGCTGGCTGTGTGGATTGCAGTCTCAGGTGCTATCTCTTCCCATTCATTGTATAGGGCACCTAGACACCTATCTCAGGGTCTATGGGTTGCAGTGGTGTTATGATTTTCTAGGTACCTAAAAGTTAGGTGCCAGCACGCTCAAGCTATGGCTACACTATGAGGCTTTTAGTGACATGGCTGTGCGGCTACAGCCGTGCTGCTAAAAGGCACGCAGTGTAGCTGCTGTTTGTCAGCAGGAGAGAGCTCTCCTGCCAACACAACACTTCCACCCCCGACGAGCAGGAGCGGCTTTGTTGGCAGGAGAGTGCGCCTGCTGACAAAGCGCTGTTCACACCGGCGCTTTTCCTCAGTAAAACTTTTGTTGTTAGGGTTTTTTTTAACATCCCTGAACGACAAAAGTTTTGCCGATGAAGCGCAAGTGGAGACAAACTCTGTGTCACGACGCCTAAGTTCCTTTGTGGATCTGGGCCCCAGTGTCACCACCTGGGATCTCCAGAAGTGCCAGGTTGTTCTGGATTGGGCTGTTGACTACATAACAAAACCCAGCATCTTCTTATTTATCAGAAAATCATCAACATCAAAAGAAAATGTATTCTGCAGAATCAAATCTAATTTGATCTAACTAGCACGGGAGGACTGGAACTGAACTAATTTGGAGAGTGACTAATTTATCATCTTTAATACTCACATCTATGAAATGTTCTATAGTTCCCAGATAAGCACCTTCCACCATACCCCTGTTCTTTCAATGCACCAACTACGGCAGAATACAAAATATTCATCTAAAACAGGGGTCGGCAACCTTTCAGAAGTGGTGTGCCGTGTCTTCATTTATTCACTCTAATTTAAGGTTTTGTGTGCCAGTAATACATTTTAACCTTTTTAGAAGGTCTCTTTCTATAAGTCTGTAATATATAATAAAACTATTGTTGTATGTAAAGTAAATAAGGTTTCAGAATGTTTAAGAAGCTTCATTTAAAATTAAATTAAAATGCAGAGCACCCAGGACCGGTGGCCAGGACCCGGGCAGTGTGAGTACCACTGAAAATCAGCTCGCGTGCTGCCTTCTTCACCCGTGCCATACGCTGCCTACCCCTGATCTAAAATCTACATACAAAAGAAGCTTGTCATTGGCTTCTTAAAATGCAGATCACTATTGATTACCTTCTAATTTTATCATACAATGGGGCTCCAGGAAATCAAAGAGGGGTTGAAAATTGAAAATAGAAGGCAAAAATACTCTTTTCTTTCCAGCAAATTCCTATCTATTAGTGCAGTTGCCTTAAAAAACCCATTCACCAACATGTACTATGTTGTGGTGTCTCAAATACCACAGGTTTGTTTTCTTATTCTTAAAATAACTGTGATGACTGTATGGAGTCTCTTGGCAATTGTTGACTTTTTAATGGTTACCACTCTGCTGTAACTGTCCAAACTGATTTGTGGTGACTGTATCACTCTCTATACTGTATATTGCAAATCTATATTTGCATTTGCAGACATTAGAGTTAGTCTTGTTCCCTTTGAAGCCAAAGGGAATTTTGCCACTGACAGCAATAGGAACTGGACTGGGCCAATTATCTACAATATTATACTTTGAAATAAGTGCTCTCAAGCCCCACTGAATAGTGAAGGAGAAGAGGATAGTTACCTTGGCTCATGTATGATCATTTTTCCTTTAATCATTCCTGGCTGATTGCTCATAATTTGCTATCCCACCATTTGATGGGCTCCCTTGAGATTATGGCAAAGATTGTTTCAACATCTGCCCATCATGGAACAGTTACAGAGTTGAGGTTTGTTAGGCCCATGGAACAGGAGTCTGAATGTCTGCCTGAGATCTGTATACTCTGCCTAACAGGACAGTATGTTGTTATGACACCACTGGCCAAGCCCCTTGTCATGACTTGACTTAGTTTTAAATGAAAATAAGTTGATGCTTAACTAAAATAGTCTGACCCAAAGCCCCTCAAGTCAATGGAAAACATCCTATGACCTTCAGTGGACTTTGAATCAAGCCCATAATGTACTGGGCAGGGAGCAAGTACAGTATGTGCAGAGGCTAGACATGAAGAAGTAAGGCTGAGCACTGAGAGCCTGATCCTGGAAGTCCTTGTGCAGTAAACAGGAGGCTGTTCAAGATTGCTGTGCTTCACTGAAAGTGTAAAAGGAGGGTACATGCAGGAAGAAATAATAATGTATTATTTGTATTATAGTAACATATAGGGAGCCCAATCACCGATCAGGACACCATTGTGCTAGGCACTGTACAAACACAGAACAACTAAATGCTAATATGCAGTCCATCCGAATGGAAGTCTCAAGTCCATCATGAGCCAATTCCCTTACTCTGAAAATCATAGGGTAAAAAGGAATGTGTGGGCAGAGAACGTTTGTGTTTGAGGTGACCAGGACATTCAGTGCAATCCTCAGCATGAATGAAGTACTCAGCTGCACACTTCCTTCTTTGCCGTTATTCCCGTCACTAGCTAGCTGTTCAGCTGATCTCTCATTAATGCAGGAGGAAGTTCGTCATTACTTTTTTATCTTGTACTTTTGTGTGTGACACTCCTCACCTGTACTGTGCAGAAACAATTCTTCAATATCTACAAATGATGTACTCAAATTTAGTGATGTGCCTCGGTAACCTGGTGTACGATTATAAGAAAATGTCCTTCCTTTTTCATATAGGAATGACAGAGTTGAAGAGAAGGGGAACAAAGGAGATCAAAAGAAGAGGATGACCTGGGCAACTGGGACCAAATGGAATTCTGGAACTGTGGGGGACAACGGTCAAAAAGGAGAGCTCAGACTGTAAGGACAGAAGAGGATAAAAAGTTGGTCCTGTGGGCCCAAGAGGGATGAAGAGTGAAATTCAGCATTCAGGTGTAACTGGTTTGCTGGGTCATACTGGTAATTCAGATCCTAAATGAGTTATTGGAGGTCTGATTATCCAGGAGTTCAGGGGGAAAAGGGCTGAAAAGGGGATAAAAGAAACATAGTGATACCACACTCATGCCAAGAAGTGCCTTGAATGTAGGTCATACAGTTGCTTTTAAACTTCCCTCTGCTCATATTCCAATCAAGTTTCACATGGCAATGTATAATGGCCAAACCATGAGCCAAACTCAGCAACTGGGAAATTTACCTGCAAATTTTCTGGGGTTTACTATTTCACCTACAACATCACTGTTTTATTCAAGAAATGTAAGTGTAGCTTGGTTAAAAATGGGATCAAGATGCTGCACATTGTGTCACACAATTAACTCAGAGTTACATACTTTACTTCTTCTGAACTGCCTGGGCAGTTAGGAATCCAAAACCATCAGACCCTTTCAGTTTAGGAACCCCCCCACCCCCGGCATCTATCACTGTCAGCCTCCCACCTCCACCAACCTTCCCAGCAGTGAAAACGATCACAGAGGTATACTTAAATAGAAAAGGGATTTTATTAATAAACCACTTAGTAGGTTTAACACAACAGGGGCATGAAGCCTGAACCCAAACTCCAAAACAAGAGTGGACAACAAATATATAAAGGTCATAAACACAATACTATATCCATGCAGAAACCAAGGTGAGGACACCAGACTGACCAAGAACCCTTGACTCTCCAACCAGGAAGTGTCGCCAGGAACCCAGGAATCACTGCTCAGGAACTCGCTGTCAGGAACACTTCCAACAAGGACATCAGGAACAATGGTGACACGGGTCTTCTGTCTTCTCCTTCTCAGACCTCCTTCAGTACTAACAGAGCTACCCCTGCTTTCCCCAAGTCCTATAGTACTAACAAGCTAGCTTTGCTTTCCCCCGATAAGACTTAGATACAGGCTGCCACTAGGACAGACAGCAACCAGTCCTTTTTTTAAAGGACAGACAGCAACCAGTCTCTGTGTCAAGTCCTTTATATAGATTTTCACACTGATCACATGTCCTTTCCCACTCTTTCTGGTTACCGGGCAGACTTGCCAGCAGTATCCAGGCAGACTGCAGTATCCGTTACTTACACAACCGTCTAAAAGATTTCAAACACCAACAAAGCTGTGACTGTCCAATCAGGGACAAGTGCTTGGAAAAAGGCCGCCAAATTGGAACTAAGGGACAAGAATAATCCCATCCAAGAGGGAGCACATAGGAGGGTAAGAATAACTAAAATGGTGATTCATTGTTTACAGTTCCCCTCTTTGTTGGGCATGTGCAGTAACACAAACTATGAGTCACCACAATACTATACCTGTATAAGGTATTCTGTCCATTGTCCAGTGAACCCCAAACGTTACCTGGATTTAAACCCTTGGTTAGTTTTTAATCACAGTTGTTGATGATTGAAAGGCACCTTACCTTTCAGCATTACTCTGACATTAACCTATGTTTAATATTGATAACCTTTTAAATTCTTTTTCTGACCCAACAAACCAATACCACGATTCCTATTATCAATATAATCTGAACGATCAATATGTTGCAACAAGATATTCCATATTTAATTCAGATTAACTGCCCCACTAAACAGTCCTTCCACCAGTGACTAAACCCAAATTCTGAGGCAACTCATTTCCGAATCTATTCTATCTGCTTGGAAGAGTGATGCACTGTAAGCATCACTTCCTTCTCATCTTTCTCCAGCTGCCTTAACTGCTGTCTAAGATGAGGATGACATACGATCTCTCTGAGCAGAAGATTTGCACCCAGGTGTACTGGTGTTACATGGTCATATAGCACATAATGCATGGTAATAGTTTGCATTGACACATTGTTCAGAACTAAATCAATATCACATCCCTGTACAGATAGTACAGAGCACAGGTTAAAATGGGGATTGTGATATATATACCTCACAGAAATCATTTACCACAAACTTTGGACACCAACGTCTAATGCAGATGCATTTTGCATCCACAAATACGATAACAGATCGGTTGTAATCACTGGCACTTAGTCTGTAGTGGCATTTACCCTCTTTAGGATCTAAACAGATATGGGACATATCAAATACCCTGAGCCACAGGTATAACCTATATCATACTCCTCTACATGGGAGTTTAAGTTAACACTCCTGTAGGTACCCTCTTTCTCGTGCACACACCTGTTCAACTCTACCGGCATAATGACAGACTGATTGACATTAAGTCCCAGTGGAACCAAAGGGTAAATCCATTCCCTCTGGGCCTGTTCAACAGTGAGGACAAATGCAATAACTGTATTAATCTCATTTCTGTAAGCGAAATTCACTAACCTCCACCATTTTTGGTGATCTCATTCAAAGGAGTTGGTGAGGTTTCTCCAGAGGTCTTCCCTCAACTCTATGGGCAGAACTCCACTAAACCCATCTCTGAGTAGATCTTTTGCTACTGTGAATATCCAGTCCTGAGACTGCATACAGGAGAGAGCCATCAACACACTGATCTGCAGGACATCTAAAGCAGTTATAATATCCAGATGATCCTGCTTCTGGAGCCTTAATTATCCTGGCATGACACTAGCAATTCTATATTGCATCACACTCAGTTGATGTAGGGATGTGACAGGGAAGCCATATCTGCGCCTAGAGCCCCTCTCTTGCTAGCCAAGATTTCCTTATGCATAGTGTTAAGAACACCTAGCCAGTGCCCACCCCGCCTGGGATCACAGCTAGGATGTCTCTTGCTCAGTCTAGAGTTCCTCAGCGTGACGCTTTCCAGCCAGGAGCACCATGCCCCCGGGAATGGCCTTACATGCGGTACACACCAGAGCCTTAGGCAAAGGCTGCCGGGGAATTCCTGTGCCAGCCCCAGGGCACAGGCCGGGTTATTCTTCATAGACGCGGTGAGCAGGGGAGGAATCACTAAAACACACACAGCGACGTGCTGCTCCCAGGAGCAAGACCCGCCAAGCCCCTGCTGTAGCCCCGGGCCCGCACCGCGCCCTGCCGAGGCTCAGGCCCCGCCCCGCCGGCTCCTCCTCACGCTGGGAGGGACGTGCCGGGGTCGCGGCCCTCAGCAGCAGCCGGAACTGGGAGGTGACTCCCGGCGCTGACGGCGCGAGCTCGGCCCGGGCCCCTGGCCTTCCCGCCATGCTGTCCGGGTGCAGGCGGGCGCTGCCGGCAGCCCTGCGCCTCGCGGTGCGGGGCTGGGCAGGGGGCGGCGGCAGGAGGCGGGTCAGCACCAGCTGGTCCCCGGTGGGAGCCGCCTTCGATGCCAAGCAGCAGCGCAGCCGGCTGACGGGCCAGAGCACGGTGAGCGGGCGGGGCCCGGGCTTGGCGGGGCGGGTTGAGGCCCGCCCCCTCGTGGAGGTGGCCGGGGCCCTCCAGCCTGAGCCCGGCGGAGGCTGGGAGGCGCGCTGCGATCGGTCGCCTCTCGGGTGCGCAGCTGCTCGGACAGCGGCCCCCGGGATCGCGCCTCTCCCCGAGCCCCTGCTGGGACCTGGGGGCGCCCCGCACGCCCAGATCTGTGTCCGTGGCATGTTGGCGCCGAGATCCGGATCGGCTCCGCTTGGGGGAGGCTCCCTGCAGCGCAGCGAGAGCCGGGGGCTCCTGTGGACCCCGCATTTCAGCTCAGGGCAGGGCGCTGCAACCCTTAGGGTCACACGTTGTTGCAGATGAGGGTGTCCATGGGGTGCGCTCAGTCCCCCGTGCAGGAGCCTAGGGGAGGGCTTTTTTATTAATAGATTTTTAAGGCCAGAAGGGACCATTATGATAATCAAATCTGCCTTTCTGCAGTATGTAGGGCCCACATAATCTCGCCCAGCAAGGGTCCAGGATTGCTCCTGTGAACTTCCCCAGACAGGCAGCAGGCAGCCTGCACCCTGGGAAGCTTGAAGGGCGATCATGCCATTAAAGCACTACACCTTTGTCCTGGACTGTATTTTAAAGGTATCATCTAGCCCTAAATTTACCAGTTACTTACCACTTCACACTCACTCTCTTGTAATGGCAAGTCTGCACTTAAAATGTTGTACTGATGCAGCTGCACCACTGTAGTACCTTAATGAATACAGCCTGTGACAACCACAGGAGAGAGCTCTGCTGTCCCTTAGGGCTAGTCTACACTATTGTGCTAGGACATCTGTGCAGCTGTACCGCATCTGGTGAAGATGAGCTATGCTGATGGGAGAGCACTCTCCCATCGGCATATTACTCCATCTCAACAAGAGGCAGAAGCTATGTTGGCGGGAAAGCGTCTCCCACCGAGATAGTGCCAGTGTGGACAGCGCTTAGGTCATTGTAACACGTGTCACTCGGGTGGCTTTTTCACGCCCCTGAGCAATGTAAATTACATCGATTTAAGTGGTAGTGTAGACAAGCCCTTAGTTAACCCACTTCCCCAAGAGGCGGTAGCTATGTCTGCGAGAGAAGGCCTCCTGTCTACAGCTGGGGTTAGGTTGGTATCACTATGTTGCTCAGGGTTTGGATTTTTCACACTTCTGAACAATGTAGTTATACCAATATAGGTCTGTAGTGTAGACCAGAACTAAGATAGCTGTTTTCTTTGAGGAAATATCCCTGTGTAGTGACATGTAATCTGTATTTTGAGGATTTAGGAGGTGGGGAGTGAGTGGTGTGTAGATTTTGATCTGATGTTCTGCAGGGGAGTGAGTTTCACCAATAAATGAATAAAAAAAAATTAATTGGAAACAATTTATGACCCAGCTGGCAAAATTACTGAGATGATTCTGTGCCATGTCACCAGTAATTTCTGTATTGAAGCAAGGCAAGAAATACTCTCCTGTTGTATTCTTTTGTTCTGGGGCCCTTCCTGTTCAATTACTTTCCACCCTGTTCAGTTGCTTCCTACACAGAGAATTTGTGCCTAACTGAAGTGCAAAAGCTCTGATTACATGTACAGCTTAGTCAGCCAGTTTTAAAATTTGTCCCTGAGTGTCATTTAATTTCTTTTTAAACTGTGTGTCTGAAACATCCTCTCCTCCAAAGAGATGAAGAAATGGTGGTAAGAGGGGCTCCACTCTGGCCAAAATGTTCATACCTGAATGTCTAAAGCAGAGGTGGGCAAACTATGGCCCGTGGGACCCTCCTCCCTGGTACCTGAGCTCCTGCCCCAGGAGGCTAGCCCCTGGCCCTTGCCTGTAGCCTCAGCTTGCCCCGGCGTAATGCTCTGGGGGTGAGACAGCAAGCTCCTGGGGCAGCATGGTAAGGTGGCAGGGAGCAGGTGGGGTTGGATAGAGGTCAGGGGAGTTCGGAGGGGGTGGTGGTCAGGAGGTGGCGGTGTGAATAGGGGTCAGGGCCATCAGAGGGTGGGGAACAGGGGTGTTGAATGGGGGCAGGGGTGGGGGGGTAGTCTAGAAAGAGTGGGGGTTGGATGGGGTCGCAGGGGATCCGGAGGTTGTCAGGGGACTGGGAGCGGGGGTGGTTGGATGGGGCAGGAGTCCCAGGGGGGCCATCAGGAGGTGAAAAGCAGGAGGAGTCAGATAGGGGGTGGGGCTGGGCCATGCCTGGCTGTTTGGGGAGGCCAATTTTGGAAACCAGATGCGGCCCTCAGGCCAAAAAGTTTGCCCACCCCGGTCTAAAGTGAGGGTTCTAAATCCTTATTAGGTGCTCAACCTTTTGAAAATCAGGCTGCTTCTACTTGCATGCTTAAATATGAATTCAGGAACATAACGTTTTATGAACCCAGTTATGAAAATTTTGGTCTTGTGTACTGAAACAGTCTTTAGGATCTACACCAGTGGTGGGCAACCTGCGGCCCACGGGCCATGTGCAGCCCATCAGGGTAATCCACTGGTGGGCTGCCAGACAGTTTGTTTACATTTGCATGGCTGCAATTCACCGTTTCCTGCCACTGGGAGCTATGGGAAACAGTGTGGACTGCAGGTTGCCCACCACTGATCTTACACAGTAAGAATTATTTTTCCTAATTTATATTGCAGTTCAGTGCAGGAAAAAGCAATCAGTTCTTCTGAATTAAAACTGTTCTGTGATCATATCATAATTTACATAGGAACATTTCATACTGGACGTTTGTGAAGATTATTCTGAAATGACTGGTATTGTGGAAATGAAACAATTTGTCTGCTGTTTCACCCTTTTGTGTGCAAGGTTTTTTTGGTTCATTTGTTTGTTAACTGATATTGACTGCCACAAGCAAATGTTTATCTGTGGAGTGTTGCCGCCAGGCCTGTTGATTTTCTTCTTTTTGATGAGTTATTCATTACTATTATTATTTTTTTTTTTTTTAGTGAAAGTCCTGTGGTAGATTTTCCAGGAATGAGAGATAATACAGAATTACCTGGAATTAGGAAACTGGCAGACCAGATACCAGTAACATTGTTTTTCACTATTTTTGTATTACTTACTTGTTTCCGGTAGTGCCCACAATGTGCTACCCACTGTACCAATGCAAAAGGGTTCCTGCCCTGAAGTTCCAAGTCAGGCAGTTGAAGCTGCTGAGATCAGGCGTAAAATTTTCAAAAATGCCTAAGTGACTTAAGAGCTTAAATCCCATTTTCAGAATGATTAGGTGCTTTCAAGGAAGCTTAGGCTCCTGAGGCCTAGAAACGCAAGGGTATTTAGTATCTAGGAGGATTTGGGCCTAAGTGCCTAAAATAGAACTCTTAAGTCACTTAGACAGTTTTGAAAATTTTACCTCAAGTCTATAACATAAACCTCATGATATGAGTGCTATATTTCCAGGCCACTAATAGTTTGCTTTCAAGCTTAAAAGTAGCTCTTCCAAAATTTGTGGCACCCAGATCCCTAAAAAAAGAAGTTTTTTGAAATTCTTTTATATAAAAACCCCTTTTCTGAACATTACAGAACAAAGTAACTTTCTTGACAGTTTTCACAAAAATGATTTGTTTGCTGATTAATGGAAATGTACAAGTTTTAGCAAGGGTTTCTATAGTAGACAGTATTATATTGTAAATAAAAGAAATGTTTTATTCTGATTTTTGTCAGTTTGGTGTAGATCTGAAACTGAGAGATTAAAATTGAGATATTCTTGTTTATTTATTCTAGTGTATTTGCACTGTATGTTGAATCTGTACTTGGTATTTTAGGGTCTATTTGGTGTTCCGGAATTGAGTTCTCCAGAAGGTTTTCAAGAAGCACAAGAAAAAGCATTACAAGAAACAGAACAACTGGTCCAGAAAGCATGTACTACACCTCCGGGACCACAGATAGTAATGATCTTTGATCAGCTTTCAGATGCATTGTGCAGAGTAGCAGACTTGGTAAGATTTATTGTTAAGTTTGATATTCTCTTATAAATTTACTTTTTATTTGAATATTTCTAGCTTAGCTCAGACTTTTTGTTTTGTAAACTCTTCTGTTATAAAAGGTACTGTATCAACATTGCGACTTCCTATATTGGGATAGAAAATTAAAAAGACCCTCCTTACTGGGAAATTGTAGTGAGTTACACAGTCTTTCATTAAATTACAGATAGTTTCAGAAGTTAAATTTGATGTGATTTGTAACTGTACAGTGAACTTTAAGTGAGATTTAAAAATAATATATCAATGACAAGAAAAATAACAGTAAAATCAGGTCAGTATTTTATTAACATCCTTGCCTTATGCAAGACTTACAGTTACGAAGTGTGTACAGCTGGGAATCAGACCACTCTGAAATATAAAGACAACTCTACGCTATAGCATAGATGTCCTTTTAATTGTGCCAACAACACTCAGTTTACAGCCAGGAAATGATGAATCTCTTAGGGTATGTCTACACAAGAAATGCTGCAACTGTGCCACTGTAGTGTAAATACCACTAGAGTGATGGACGAATCCCCTCCATCGCTCTAGTAGTATTTATGCTACAGTGGCACAATAAATAAGTAATAAATCCACCTCTCCAAGAGGTGGTAGCTAGGTCAACGGACAAATTTTTCTGTCAGCCTAATGGGGTCTACATCAGAGCTTAGGTCAATGTAACTACATTGCGCAAGGGGTGAAATTTTTCTCAGCCTTGAGCAGCGTAGTTAAGCTGATCTAACTCAGGCCTGGTCTACACTACGCGTTTAAACCGATTTTAGCAGTGTTAAACTGATTTAACGCTGCACCCATCCACACAACGAGGCCCTTTATGTCGATATAAAGGGCTCTTTAAACCGGTTTCTGTACTCCTCCCCGACGAGAGGAGTAGTGCTGAAATTGGTATTACCATATCGAATTAGGGTTAGTGTGGCCGCAAATCGACGGTATTGGCTTCCGGACGGTATCCCACAGTGCACCATTGTGACCACTCTGAACAGCAATCTGAACTCAGATGCACTGGCCAGGTAGACAGGGAAAGCTCCGCAAACTTTTGAATTTCATTTCCTGTTTGCCCAGCTTGGAGCTCTGATCAGCATGGGTGGCTATGGAGTCCCAAATCCAAAAAGAGCTCCAGCATGGACTGTACGGGAGATACTGGATCTGATCGCTGTACGCGGAGATAAATCTGTTCTATCAGCGCTCCGTTACAGAAGACGAAATGCCAAAGCATTTGAAAAAAATCTCCAAGCTATGATACAGAGTCCACAGCACAGTGCTGTGTGACAAGCGTAATGGAAAGCCAAAGAATCAAATGGACTCTCATGGAGGGAGGGAGGGGGTACCGAGGACTCCAGCTACCCACAGTCCTCGCAGTTTCTGATAATCATTTGCATTCTTGGCTGAGCTCCCAATGCCTGTAGGGTCAAACACATTGTCCGGGGTGGGTCAGGGTATATCTTGTCAATTTATCCCCCCCCCAATGAAACAAAAGGAAAAAAAAATCATTTCTTGACTTTTTTATATGTCAGCCTATGTCTGCTGCATGCTGCTGGTAGACACAGTGCAGCGGCAGTGACCAGTACCATCCTCTCCCCTCCCCTCCCTGGTGGCAGACGGTACAATATGACTGCTATCCATCGTCATCATGAGCCCGTGAGTGCTCCTGGCTGGCCTCTGGTGAGGTCGGCCGGGGGCGCCTGGGTAAAAATAGGAATGACTCCCGGTCATTCCCAGTAGATAGTACAGAACGGCTGGTAACCGTCTTCATCATAGCAACTGGGGGCTGAGCTCCATCAGCCCCCTCCTTTCATGTGTAAAGAAAAGATTCTGTACTGCCCGGACTATCATAGCAGCAGGATGCTGGGCTCCTCTCCCTCGCACCGTTTAATGTCCTGCCTGGACTATCATAGCAGCTGGAGGCTGCTTCCTCCTCATTTTATCTCTCTAGAAAGTCAGTGTTTCTTATTCCTGCATTCTTTATTACTTCATCACACAAATGGGAGGGACACTGCAAAGATAGCCCAGGAGGGTTCGGGGAGCACGGAAGCAACGAGTGGGGTTGTTGCAGGGGCACCCCCTAGAATGGCATGCAGCTCATCATTTCTGTGGGATCTGACATGGAGCAGCTGTGCTCTCTGGTACACTGGTTCCCTAGCACACTTGCCCCATATTCTAGGCAGGACTGACTCTATTTTTTGATACAACATAAAGGAGGGAATGACCCGAGGGGTCATTCTGATATTTGTCTTTGCGCCCCCGGCCAACCTCAGCGAAGATCAGCCAGGAGCACCCATGACAGCAGCAGACAGTACAGAACGACTGATAACCATCATCTCATCACCAATTTACAATGGCGCAGCAGATGGTACAGAATAACTGATAACCGGCTCTGCTATCTTGCAAAGGCAAATGAATGCTGCTGTGTAGCACTGCAGTACCGCCTCTGTCAGCGGCGTCCAGTACACATACGGTGACAGTGACAAAAGGCAAAACGGGCTCCATGGTTGCCATGCTATGGCATCTGCCAGGGCAATCCAAGGAAAAAGGGCGCAAAATGATAGTCTGCCATTTCTTTCACAGAGGAAGGAATGAGTGACAACATTTACCCAGAATCACCCGCGACACTATTTTTGCACCATCATGCATTGGGCTCTCAACCCAGAATTCCAATGGGCGGGGGAGACTGCGGGAACTATGGGATAGCTACGGGATAGCTACCCACAGTGCGACGCTCCAGAAATCGACGCTAACCTCGGACCATGGACGCACACCACCGTATTAATGTGCTTAGTGTGGCCGCGTGCACTCGACTTTATACTATCTGTTTTACAAAACCGGTTTATGTAAAATCGAAATAATCCCGTAGTGTAGACGTACCCTCTGTAGTGTAGACCTAACTTTATCCAACTAAATCAATTTAGATAGTGTCATCCCCTTAACAAGATAATGGAATCACATTTATTATAGCTGTCACTCTTATGAAAAGATTCATGGTCCTTGGTCTTGCTTGGAGGCAGGGGGCTGAACTCGATGACCTTTCAAAGTCCCTTCCAGTTCTAGGAGATAGGGTATCTCCATTAATTTATTATTTATTTAAATGTATTTATGGGATCGTTAATTCCAGAAACAGTCTCTGTTTTATATTTCATACAAAGAACAGCACCTGCAGTATGAACATAAGAACAGCCATATCGGGTCAGACCAAAGCTCCATCTAGCCCAGTATCCTTTCTTCCAACCATGGCCAATGCCAGGTGCCCCAGAGGCAATGAACGGAACAGGCAATCATCAAGTGATCCATCCCCTGTCACCCATTCCGAGCTTCTGACAAACAGAGGCTAGGGACACCATCCCTTCCATTGATGGATCTATCTTCCATGAACTTATCTAGTAACATGATGCTGAAAAGTTTCAGTTCTGGCTTAGAGGGAAGATTGCTAGATATTGTAACATGAACACCGCTTCCTATAGCAGCCTGGGTTTTTGTTTGAGGTCTGCCATCCTATTACTTATTAAGCCTGACACTGCGTATGTCATGAGATCTTATAAGATTGCATCCTCACTTGTTATGGCTACAAGCAATATATCGTTTAACACAAAATTCCAGTTTAAATGATACTAATGATCTGTTTTAAATCCAATAAAACATGGAGAGTTGAGGATCTGAAGCTCTTCTTAATTCACCATGTTGTGCTTCAATACGTAAACTTACTGATGTGTAAAAATCACCATACTCTCGAAGTGGGTTGTTCATGACGAAGTTATGACAATGACAATTCCTTGTAATTGAAGCATATATTGGTTTTGTGAGGTAGTAATTTTTTTTAAAAAGTGGCCTTATGAGTTGAATTTACTGACTGTAAAGTCTCCTGCAAAGAAACTTCGTGGAATGTTATTAATACATATCATAAATGTTTATTTCATTGCTATTTGAGCCTTTTATGGTAGCACATGATTGATTGCTGCATTAGTGGTATTTTTTCAGGTTATACTGTATGATCTTAGGGTCATAAACAAAATCTAAAAATATAAATTGTATCCTAGTGATTATGTTAATTTTGATTTATATCGGCCATTCCAGTAAGAGACTCCTTCAATCCCTCCTGAGGTCCTACAGAATCTAGGGACTGACGTTTGCTCATACTAATACCAAGGAGTGTTTTAACAATGACATCCATGGAAGCAGAATCTGTCTCTAAGGCCCTCTCCAGTCCACCCACCCCATTAGGAAATGCCTGCTTAAACACACAAAACAGCTCTTAAGGTCAACACATTTATCAGGTGAAAGGAGGAAGATAGTTGTAGAGTTGAGGACCCTCAACAAGAGAATACATTGTCCTAGCCAAGATGTTAACAAGTAGAAAGGTGATATCTCAGATAAATGGCATACAAGCCATAAAGGGCTGGATCTAGCAAAACCAGTAGTTTGAATTACACCTCGAAATAAACTGGAACTCAGTGCAGTCTATGTGCACAGCTGTAATACATTGTATGTGGGATGTACAGCTTACCAAGTAGATAGCTATATTCTGCACTGCATGAAATTTCCAAGTGGGCATGAAGTATTGCTCCAAGCAGAGTGCAATGTAGTAACCCAATCTGGAGGTGAAAAAGGCATGGATAATTATGGTGAGGTCTGAGTTTGAGAGGAAACTTCTTGTCAAGTACAGATGGGGAGAAAAATGCGCCTGGCCTTTGCTGCTATTTGTACATCCAGACACAGTTGAGGCCTCAGTAGTATCTCTAGATTATGAATATTAGTGACGAGGTAGTTATACTGAATAAAAAGAGCATGTATTAAATTACCTGTGTTCTGATACTTTCCCAAGCCATGCTGGAAGTAGATCCATATGTTCAGAAGATGCCTCCAAACTTGTACATCAGCAGATGTCTTAATTTTTGCATGCTTTTACCCTGCCTACACTTTTGTGCTCACCAAAGCTATGCTGTATTTGAAAGTTGAATAGTTAGTTGCTTAGCTGCTTGATTGGTGCACACAATACTGTTATTACCAAAATGGGGGAAATTGTACATAGGTAAAAAAGTAGGGCTGTCAATTAATCACAGTTAACTCATGCGAGTAACTCAAAATTAATTGCGCTTAATCACAGTTAAATTGCAGAGTTAAATAATAGAATACCAATTGAAATTTATTAAATATTTTGGATGTCTTTCTACATTTTAAAATATATGGATTTCAATTACAACACAGAATACAAAGTGTACAGTACTCACTTTATATTATTTTTATTACAAATATTTGCACTGTAAAAATGATAAACAAAAGAAATAGTATTTTTCAGTTTACCTCATACAAGTACTGGAGGGCAATCTCTAGCATGAAAGTGTAACTTACAAATGTAGGGTTTTTTTGTTTTTTGTTTTCTTTTTGGTTACATAACTGCACTTAAAAACAAAACACTGTAAGACTTTAGAGCCACTCAGTCCTACTTGTTCAGCCAATCGCTTAGAGAAACAAGTTTGTTTACATTGGTGGGAGATAATGCTGCCCACTTCTTATTTACAGTGTCGCCTGACCGTGAGAACAGTTGTTCGCATGGCACTTTTGTAGCTGACACTGAAAGGTATTTACATGCCAGATATTCTAAACATTCGTATGCCCCTTCATGCTTTGGCCACCATTCCAGAGGACATCCTTCCGTGCTGATGATGCTCGTTAAAAATGTGTTAATTACATTTGTGACTGTATACCTTGGGGGAGAATTGTATGTCTCCTGCTCTGTGTTTTACCTACATTCTGCCGTATATTTCATGTTATAGCAGCCTTGTATGATGAACCAGCACATGTTCATTTTGAGAACATTTTCACTGCAGATTTGACAAAACGCAAAAAAGCTACCAATGTAAGATTTCCAAAGATAGTTACAGCACTTGACCCAAGATTTAAGAATCTGAAGTGTCTTCCAAAATCTGAGGGAGCAGGCTTTTAGAAGTCTTAAAAGAGCATCACTCTGATGCGGAAACTATAGAACCCAAACCACCAAAAAAGAAAATCAGCCTTCTGCTGATGGCATCTGACTCAGATGGTGAAAATAAACACGCATTGGTCTGCACTGCTTTGGATCATAATTAAGCAGAACTCGTCATCAGCATGGACGCATGTCCTCTGGAATGGCGGTTGAAGCATGAAGGAACATATGACTCTTTAACATAAGAGTGTCCATACTGGGTCAGACCAAAGGTCCATCTAGCCCGGTGTCCTGTCTTTCAATAGTGGCCAGTCCCAGGGGCCCCAGAGGGAATGAACAGGACAGGTAATCATCAAGTGATCCATCCCCTGTTGCCCATTCCCAACTTCTGGCAAACAGAAGCTGGGGACACCATCTCTGCCCAGTCTGGCTAATAGCCATTGGTGGACCTATCCTCCATGAATTTATCTAGTTCTCTTTTGAATGTATCTGGCACGTAAATACGTTGAAATGCTGGCTGCAAGAGTGGCATGTAAATGGCTGTTCTCAGTTTTAGGTGACATTGTAAACAAGAATCAGCCAGCATTTTCTCCTGCAACTGTAAGCAAACGTGTTTGTCTGAGCTGTTGGCTGAACAAGAAGTAGGACTGAGTGGACTTGCAGTCTCTAAAGTTTTACCATGTTTTATTTTTGAATGCAGTTATTTTTGTACATAATTCTACATTTGTAGGTTCAACTTTCATGATAAAGAGATTGCTCTACAATATTTGTATTAAGTGAATTGAAAAATACTATTTTATTTTTACAGTGCAAGTATTTATAATAAAGTGAGCACTGTACACTTTGTATTGTGTGTTGTAACTGAAATCAATATATTTGAAAATGTGAAAAATATCCAAAATGTTTATATAAATGTTTAAGAGCACGATTAATCACAATTAATTTTTTTAATTGCTTGACAGCCCTAGAAAAAAGTGCACAAAATATTGATGCATATTTTAGGCGAGCAAATTAGAAGATGAAGTTGGAGTGCCTTTGGAAAATTCGACCCATAAAATAACTCGAAACACTTAAAGTGAAAATTATGTGTTTTCAGAATGATTATAAATATACATTGTATTACACAGTAAACCACATTCAATTTCAGTTTTTCGTTTGAAAGGAGTTTCATATATCTTAAATAAACCCAAACATAACCTTTAACAGAATAAAATAAATTTTTCGAAAGTTGTGAGTACAGCAGTCTGCAGTCTATTCTTGTGTATATAAAAATATTTAAAAATCTGACTGTGATGACATTTACCATGAGAAGCAATGCAATGTGGTAAATATTTAGCATAATCATATGAAAACAGCTTAGCTTAAAACCAAGATAAGTGTCTCTTACAGTATCTGAAAAATGTTAGTACATTTGAAAGATTGAAACTTCTTAGGCTTATTTTTTCTATTTTAAAAATAATTGGGACAAAAAGCAGGCCACAAGGTCATACATGGTAAGAGAAGTAAAACATGTGTCATTGCTGGCACTGTTAGGTTTGTGTCCTCACATCACCATTGAGCTGGGCATGGGCCAGCAGGGAATTCACAAGTGTAAGCCAAAGCCTGTAAACTCCTAGTGCAGGGGTCAGCAACCTCTGGCACGCGGCTTGCCAGGGTAAGCACCTGGCAGGTGGTGGGAAGCTGCGTCCAGCACATCTCTCGGCCTGCACCATTTCCTGCAGCCCCTATTGGCCTGGGTCGGCGAACTGTGGCCAGTAGGAGCCGCAGTCGACCGAACCTGCCGACGTGGCAGGTAAACAAACTCGCCTGATCCGCCAGAGTGCTTACCCTGGTGAGCCGCATAGCAGAGACTGCTGACCCCGTCCTAATTTATGTGGTAGTCCCGTTGGCTGTAAAAGTACTATTTGTGTGGATAACAATTTGCAACATTGGGCCTTTGAGCCCTGGTCCTACAAAGACATGTGCTTAAATGTACTTATATGAGCTAAGCCATTGATTTCGGTGGGACTTTTCATGTGTGTGAAGTTAAACATTCGGATATTTGCAGGATTGAGGCTTTAGTGAGCATGGAGGAAATCTATCACATTGTTCAAGGCAAGATTGCCTATTTTACTGAAAGTTTCTGTTGATCCTTTAATCTCATGTGACACTTTTTCCAGTAGTATACTGACATTTGTCTGTTTCTCTACAAATGGTGGAGAGACCTTTTGAAAGATATAGTTCCTCATGGGTTTTCATCACATTTTGATGAAAGTTTAAAACTTTAGCGTAAAGTTATAAACTAAGTACAGAAAACTTTTTTTTAAGCTAGTGTGTAATATTTATAGCAGTAATATTTAAGATATTTCTTAAAACGTGTTTCTTAGGAGTAGACGGTCTATACTAAATTTTGAAAAACAATACAAAAAAGCTTGTTTATTTTTCTGGAATTGAGTTTAGTAAGAAATAGAAAGTTTTCTAAGCAGTAAGATTCAAAGGCACTGGTTTGTTTTTTTTTAATGAGTGTATCCTGCAAGGGAAAGAACCTTTTTCTAAGGTACATACCTAACTGAAAATAATAATAAAAAAAAGTAAGTGAAAATATTTTCTTTGGAGTGAAATTTATGCTATAGCATTAATAACTGTTGACACTTTCTTAACAGATGCTGGTTCTGAGAAGACTAATGTATGTGGAAGTGCTCAGTAAAAAGAGATTGCGTGGAAATACGTGTGTGTTAAACTGAGTGGAATTACCAACTTTTTTTTTTAAACTATTTATTTAGGAAGTTTAAACATGTTTACAAATCTGTGCCATGTAAATTCCAACTTTTCTCTAAAAACTAACTTGCAAGGAAGGTTTCAAATTATGGACAATCTTTTCCCATCACCACCCCTTCTCTTCTTTTTCTGCTATGTCAGGCTGACTTTGTGAAAATTGCCCATCCTGACTTTGCATTCAGAGAGGCTGCTGAAGAAGCCTGCAGAAACATTGGTACCATGGTAGAAAAGTATGTTTTGTTCATTATGTTGCTGTAATATTGGCTTTCATGTCTGAAAGATTCTGCGTTATCCAACAGATGCAAGATAACTCTTTTGCTTATTGTTATCTGGAGGTTTTTATATGTGGAACAGAAAGCAACTTCTTTTAAAATGTTATTTAAAGATTCATCCTTACAGTGTCTAGTGTAAGGTCATTCTGTTTTAGTTTCAGGTTGCATCTGGAACACTATTTCATTGCGTAATTCACTGTGAAGGCCTGTGCCACTGGAACTCATGAAAGCTTTGGAACTAAATTTTCTGAAGTTTCTGGCAGTTAATTTTTTAACTCTGAAGTCTGTATAATTTAAGGATGGCAAATCTAAAGGCACACATCACCTCTCTGTCTGTCATACTGATCACTTGGATTCTGATTGTGTAAGAGGGAATATGAAAAAAGGGAGGAAAATCTTCCATTGAGGTTCAGAATATAGACTTATAATTTGAAGCTGTATCCAGTCAGATATCAACATTGAAGTGCTGTGCTTCTATTTTACTAACCTTGAGAAAGTGCATTCTGGCTGAAACATCACAAAAAAAAATCTCATTTGATAAAATATATATTCTTAGATTTGTATTTGAATCAGATTTTGAGTATAGTGGGAATCAGTTTAAGGAGTTGCTTGTGTTATAATGAAGGCAGGTGAGTTATAATTTTGATATCAGAGTGTAAAATGTAGACAAGGTTGTCTGGGCTTAAAAATTTTTACCAGAGGCCTTCCAAATTAGCCACATTACTCCCTGCTCGCCAGAGGTAGTTACGAAAGATGGAGAGTCATTTCCACCAGCCACTTGTACAGGCAATATCTTGGTAAGAAGTCCAGTCAAGCTGAGTGAATAATGGATGTTTCAGATCACTGGCAGTTAAGGAAAATAATTTTGTTTCAAGTTGAACAAAAAACATTTTTTGAAAATTTCTGGTGAATGAAAAAGTTGAGAAAATTTAAAGTCAAAATGAAACATTTCAGTTTGGCCTGAAAAAAGTAGTTTAGGTCTTCAGGCATTTTGACTAAAGCAAAGAAAAGGAGGACTAGATTCACAAAACAGCAGTGAGGGGAGGAAGAGGGGGAGGGATGGCTTAGTGGTTTGAGCATTGACCTGCTAAACCCAGGGTTGTGAGTTCAATCCTTGAGGGGGCCATTTAGGGATCTGGAGTAAAAATCTGCCTGGGGATTGGTCCTGCTTTGAATAGGGGGTTGGGGTAGATAACCCCCTGAGGTCCCTTCCAACCCTGATAGTCTATGATTCTAAGATGGTGATACCCCTCCCTCATGAACTCTAGCCTAGTGGGAGACCCAGGTTCAGTTCCTCCCTCTGTATGATGTGGAGCAGACTTTGAACTTAGGTTTCCCCCATTGCAGCAGTATGCCATATCACTATGAGCTGTTGAAGCTGTTCCACTTTTCATAAATAATCATCAAAGCAGATGTTGTATTTGGGCCTCCCACATTCCAGGTGAGTGTCCTAACCACTAGGCTAAAGCTTATCTGACAGGTACCAGCTCTACCACCTCCTAAAGCCATTTTCCCTCCTTTCCTTTTCTTTTGTCAAAAATGCCTGCCTGAAAATTGAAACAAACACTTTGAAGTTGAAGTGAAAAGTTTTTTATTTTGACATTACTAAAACATTTAGATTATTTTGTTAGCTTAAAACCATTTGGCAAACTCACCACAAATTTGTGAATAGTTTTGGTTGACCCCAAATTGCATTTTTCGGTGAATAAACGAGCTCTGGGTGGGGTTTTTGAGTGAATTAAGTCCAGTCCCCTGCTCCTGTTCCTGGATGCTAGGAAAGGGGTGGGTGTTGAGATTTCTGCAGGAATGGTATGTGTGGGATGTGTTCCTATTTGGGAACTCCCTGTTACAAGCCCAGCTTCCATTTTTTTGGGTAGTCCTCCTATGTGAATGCTTTACCAAGTAGCAGTATGAACTTGACATGATTCTTAAGAGCTCCACTGCTGCTTACAGGGTTCCAAATAGCAGTAGAAAAACTGACCAGAGTCATCGTAAGTTTTCTCTGCTAGTGTCTAACAAAGCTGTGGCCAGCAGAGGCAGTGGAGCTTACTGCAGTCTGAGGAGGATAACACTGCATCAGTGTGTATACTTAATAGGCTTCACACCATCAAGGCTAGAAAAAGAATATTTGTAAGATTAAATTCAATAGAAACTGATGGCTTGAGCCTGTGCACTTGTTTAGGAAATCTTGCCACCTGCAGGTGGATTTTTCAAGACCTAAAGAGGGGGGTTGCTCAGTAAGGCTTACCTTGTTGCAGGTTATCTGTTTTTAAATGTCAGTTTGGATTGAAGCAAACTTTTAGAGAAGAGGAAAGCACAAATTAACACATTCTAAACTTTAGATCAGGGGTTCTCAAACTTCAATGCATCGCAATCCTCTTCTGACAACAAAAATTACTACGCGACCCCAGAATGGGGGAGTGAAGCCTGAGCCCACTCGAGCTCTGGTGCCCTGGGAGTGCCAAAGCCAAAGACCAAAGGCTTCAGCCCCAGACAGGCGGCCTATAACCTGAGCCCCGCTGCCCAGTGCTAAAGCCCTGAGGCCTGGGCTTCGGCCCTGGGTGGTGGGGGTTGGGCTTTGGCCCTGGATCCCAGCAAGTCTAAGCCAGCCCTGGCGATCCCATAAAATGGGGTTGCAACCCACTTTGGGGTCCTGATCGACAGTTTGAGAACCGCTGCATAGATTATGCCCTCTGTCAGAAACAACATTTTTCTGTTGAATGCTTAAAATAAGCCACTATCCTTAGACTTTGTCCTCCTTGCCTCAATATGTCATGCAAAAATATTTGCCTGTTGACAATAAGTACCCACCTGCATAGTCATAAATGCTGGAATGTATAACATGTATCCTTGTATTGTACAGTAGTTTTTGAGCACAGTTACAACTTGAAAAAACATTTTGAAAACTTCGCCCTTGATTTCTAATAGTGTATGTCAGAAAAGATTAAGCTCTGCCTTTGAACTAGTAATGCCAGTAACTATTTCTGATACATGGTTGCTTTTATCTTTATCTCTTTAGGTTAAATACAAATATCAAGTTGTGCCAAAGTTTGAAACAGTTGCTGGCTAATAAAGAGGTTATGGATTCCCTAGATCCAGAAACCAGGTACTTGTTAATGTTTAACATTTTAGAAGTTAATACGCTATAAATTATTCTCCAAAATGCTTGGAAATATTTCTGTATCGTTAAATTGATGGACAGTTCAGCACCTTTTTGTAAAAGAAGTGCAAACACAGTGAGCCAGAAAATCTGAGACTACATTTTTATGCAACTTTTATTAACCACAGAGAATTTAACTGTACAGTAGTCAGGAAGTTCAGTTATTATGAATAGGCTATGTTGGAGTACACATAATGTGTGTGTGTGTGTATGTAGCTAAAAGCTATGTTAAGGTTGCCCAGTTTAAATCTTTAGAAAATGAGGAAATGCAAAAGTTAAGTTTCCCATAACAAAATCAACTCAATCAAATTGTATTATTCTGCTATGATATACATCTAAAATGTAAACAGTAATAAGGTATAAATTTAAGAAGGAAAATAGGGAGTGGAATGTATTTAGAGTCGTACAAATTAAAATAAGTGCATTTCCATTCATCTAGAAGTCTCTGACATTATTTTTTTTTGTATGTAAATTGTATCTGGAGCACACTGGAAAAATATGCCTATGTGTGGTTAGCTTTCTGTTTATTTTCTTATTTTTGGGGTTTCAAATAAAATCAAGCATTTTTATTAATGACAGTTGTGCATGGTAACATGCTTTCAGTCTATAGGGTCAAATTAACGTCAGCATTTTTTACATTCACTTTATTGTTGTTATAAAGCACCATTTTTACTGCTGCATATTCATTTCTGCCTGACATATTATTCTCTCTCTCACACAATAAGGATAACTATCCTACTTTTTCCCCTCAAACAGTCAAATGTTCTAGGCTTAAGGGCTTTTTTCCTCATCAGTCAAAATAAATGAAATAAGTTGAATTAAATTGATGTTTTATAGTTTACACAAATTAATGTAATAAGCTTGTTAAAAGACATTGTTCAGTGCAAATCACCAAAATGTCTACAAGGAAAAACATCTAGTTTCACTGAATAAACAAAGGAATAAACCTACTGAAAGTGCAAAGAAAAAATAGTTATAAAAGATTATATAATAAGTAATTATTTTCTATCTTAAATCAAAATGTAGCACACTAAAATTTGATTGCTGTGAAATAAGAGTCTTAACGGAGTTTTACTGTATTTTTAGGCAAGTGGCAGAACTTTTTATGTTCGATTTTGAAATCAGTGGTATTCATCTGGATGAAGAAAAGGTAATTTTTTTTTTTGTCTGTGATATGTGAATAGATGTTTGCTTGACTTTTAAAAGCAGATAGCAAAATGCAGGGCATATGTAATGGAATTCTGTGCTGAGTTGCACCCCTGAATGTTCTGGAAGGCAGTGGAGCTCAGCCGTCTCAAAAACCTGTTTTGTCATTAACTATCAAGTGGCTGGATTTGTAGTGTCCTGTACAACTTTCCAGAGTCTAGTTCAGCATTCATGCTCCAGACTGCCTTGTTACTCAGTCCTGTGCTCCAGAGAGTTACAAGCGGGGCCTCTGGACTGTTAGATCTGCCATTTGGATTCATATCTGCACAGTACAATTTTTGTGAAATGGCTAGTTGTTTCAACAGTGTAGCTGCTCAGGGTGGGAAAAACATGCATCCAGTTTTCTGGATAACAAGCTACTCAAATGCAGCACTTCCGAAGGAATCAAACCACATGTTTGTGTCACAACCGAAGATTTTTAGTGACTCTAGAGCCTCTAAGTTGTGTGTCAATGTGTCTCTCTCTCCTGTAAGAGTCCAAAACTGATTTGGCAGAGCTAGCAGATTTGAGCTAGTAATACGTTGGAGATGTTGGGCTGGGTGTCCATAAATGTTCCTGGTACTCATGACGTATCTCTGCATGAGGAAATCTCCTATAATTTTTGAGTTTCTAGCAGTTGAGGTTCATACACAGACTCTTTTTTACTAAATTCAGGTGGCCGACTTGCAGCGAAAACACCGAAATGCATTGTTTTGATAGCAGCTTGCAAACTGGAAAGCCCTTCCAGAGTAATTTTTTTACAGTTACTGTGTACTGAGATTAATGCCTCTTAAATCAGAAGTGAGGTGGAAAAGTACAACAGGAAGGCATGCAAACATTTAAAATATGGCTACTGTGATATAGAAATATTAACTGACATGCAGAAAAACAAAATTGGCGTTTTAAAATAATTTAATCTGCACTTGTGACAGGCTCTTAACTATTTTTTATGTGATTGTCTGACCATAGTTACTGTTCCTTGCAAGTCCTGCGATTTTGAGTTCATATTAAGGTGCACTTGGTTAGCGGTATGTTGCCATCCATAGTGAATTTCTGATCTCTTCCTAAGATTTGCTGGGATGCCACATGCTGCTTTCTCTGCATGTCTACAGAGCATTCTTGCTTGGATTCAGCTTCCTGGCACAAATTTAGATTTGAATCTCTTTGTGTTAAAGAATTTAAGATTGAGAATACCTCAGCTCTCCTGTCCTCCTAGGTATCGAATGTTTTCTTCAGAATGTCTCTAGAGGTTGGTTTCTCTTTTTGGATTTTTTCATACATAGTATGTTTATCTGTTCAGAATGAACTATAAACATTTATTGCTGTTGTGGCTGCAGTGGCATTTTTTCATCCCTTTTGAAACATGTATGTTGAATGTTGTCTTTTGTAATATCTTATTGCATCTTGTATAGTTGAGCTTTTTATAGACATTGCTGGTTTTTTTTATTCTGTAGGAGTGGGGATCTTTTATAATCCATTTCTATTGGAATTAACAAAGTGCCTTCTGAGAACGCCAGTTACAGGATGTAACTTATAATAGATCCCCACAGAGTTGCGATAAGTTTGCTTTTTTACTTGACAAAGAAATAGACTGTTGGAGGTGTTGTCAGTAGCTACTGGTGTGGTGCTCTGCTCTTGTTCGATGATGATAACAGTCGGCTGCATGCGTATTCCCTCTGTGTGCTGCCCCAGTTCTGTGCAGAGAACTGACACAGCAAACCCCGAGAGAACCACCAAAGACCACCGACTCTAGTAAGGTACGAACCCGAGCCAGGTTTATTGTCAAATGAAGCACGATAATCGTTTCCCATAGACTCTACAAGACATACTACGAATTTGTGCCCCCAGCAATGGACCGACTCAGTCAGTGATGGGACTTTCCACTGCCTCCTAGGCCAGACAAAGATGTGCACTCCGGGACCTATTTTTATACAGTTACAGGACAGATTACTCATCCCTACTGATGTATTGAGGTACAGCCCCTTGACTCATTAGGGTGCTGTCTCCCACTTTGATCATGTTATTTCAAACAGATCTATCCATCATGCTGTCCTTTAGACCCTGTCTTTAAGATACACCTGCCTGTTCCTCATTATCTCTGTGAAGTGTTCTGATACCATCTTGGGCACAAGTTCCTCTTTTGAGCACTTATGTGTGGATACACCTGCGTCTAGCAGCCCTCTTCTTGCCAACTTCTGTGAGTGGGACCTGCCTCTGGCTCACTGCCCAACTTTTCCTTAGCAATGCCTGGGAGTACTTTGGTTCAGGCTTCAGGCCTCAGACTGGGCCTTTGATACAAGAGTTTATGTTTCAGGGCCTCATCTTACTACATTCCCCCACTTTTTGTCTTTTTAAAGGGAGGATGTTTACCCATCGTCCCGGAAAAGCATAATATATGGATTAAGGACAACCTAGTGGGCTAAATGAACACTGTCATGTGGCTATCCCTTTTTACCATCCATACACTCATGCCCCATCCGTTATTCAGTCTGTGTATTCCCTCGTACGACTGATAGACAGATTTTATTATCCAATTAATTTTAGTCCCTTATCGTGGGCCTGGGAACGTTAGGCCCAGGACCTGATATAGATGTGCAAGGTTTGTGTATGTGTCAGCATTATTAAAAGACATGCCATGGCCTGTTGGTCACCTGAGGGCTTTGTGAGGGTAGGATAATATCCAAAGAATACAGATATCTAAGTCTGTGGATATGATTATATGGCTATATATCAGTATATATGTTAGTTGGTAAATGAGAATATATGAAGGTTAATACTGGATGAGTATATGAGTACATGGATATATATGTAGATAACTGCTATGATTATTCATGGATATATATGTTATGTGTTATATAGCATACTACCGTAACGCCTTACTCCTTAAAATAATTATTTGGTCGTACCACAGCAGTATTAATTGCCATTTCCATCCCTTTCTTCATTCGACACTGTAGCTTCACTTTCTTAGTTTGATGTACCATGTAATAGCACATTCCCATGAGGGCAACAACTATTAGTGCCTGGATTCCCATCAAGATTACGCTAAGGATTCGGACCACTGGATGTAAGGTCACATCCTCTGGAATCGCCCGCCATTTTGTTTCCACCTCTTTTTCTACATTTTCTATTTCAGTCAATTGCTGCTAGATCAACTGAGTTATTGGTATCAATGATTCTTCAGTTCTTGCTACTAACTCATGTATATCCAACTTCAAGAGTTTCACTGGGGGGGATAAGTTAATCAATAAATCTTGTAAGTGTTCATGTGGAGTGATTGTTTCTGTGACAGTATTACCTTTGATTGTTGGCCAGAAGGCATGAGTTCCTGTTTGAATAGTATTGGTGACAGGCACACAGAACCCAGCATCACTTGTAGGACGAACGTTTCCATTAATAGAAAAATTACGATAGCCTATAGCACAGGCCAAGTCCTGGATGCATATCACCTCCTTAACCAGTTCTTTTTGTACTAACCGAGCCCAACCTTTCCCTGTACAATTAATGTCAATTGTGGCATAGCACTCACACAGCCACCATCCATTATGTTTAGTGCAACAGGCTTGATTAATTTCTGAGCCAGTTTCAGTGACTAAGCGCACAGAAGGATAATGCTGTTCGAATGTCTTATTTACAAATGTTCCCACACTATTTGTGTAGTATACCTTAACTGGCTCTTGCAGCCATCGAGGGATTGCCATCATGAGGTACATGCTTTTGCTGTCTTCTTGGTCCCATTGTGGAACTCTATCAAATTTAGCAAATTGTAAAAATATTGATTCGATATGATTAATGCCTTGTTGCTGTTTTTGGTTTAAGATGGCCGTGTGGTCTAATATCCGTGGCCAATTCTGAAACTGTAATTGCAACAAACTTTGTTGTACTATTTCAATTATTCTACTGCCATAAGTCGTACAAGCTACTGCCAATGAAACATCATTATTTTGTATGCTGTTAATAAGAGAGAGAATGGTAGAATTCAAGTGACTAAATCCTTGAGCAATCAAATGCATATTATCAATAGTGATTGCATGCTGGTCTAGTAATAGACTGCTAATACCTCCCCCTGTCTTCACTGCTTTGCCTGTTCCACTCACCTAAGTGTTTATTTTAAAGTTAAGATTTTCAATATCTGCAGAATTCCATGTGGACATGCCAAGGCTGGAACCTCCCAATGTTGTTCCTAATAAGTCTCTTTTCTCCCTATCATGTTATGTGGTCTGTGGCAGGGTAGGGGTAAAACCCCCTTTAAAGCCCTGCCAAAATGCTGACTGCAGCCTGCCCTCTGGCCAGAAGGCCAGGTGTAGAGATGCAGGTACTCAGCAGGGAGCCCAGCTGCAAGCCCTAACGAGGGCTTGCTCAGAGGAACATACTGAGCTAAGTAGTGACAGCTGGGCTGGAGCAGCAGAGGGTTATAAAAGCCCTGGGCAAACCTCAGTGAGGGGGCTTGCCTGGGAGGAGACAGGAGGGCAGCATCTCTGTCTCCTTGCCAACAAGGAATCCTCAAGGGCCAGGAGACCTTGGGGAGGATCTATGGGGCGCTAACTGTTGGGGGATCTGGGAACTGCACAAGCACTGTAAATAAAGACTCTGGGGTGATCCAACAAAAAGAGGCGTGGAAGACTCTTTATAATACCAGCCTAAACACAGGGTGCAGGCCCAAAAGTGGGAGAGCCTGCACGGGACCCTGTGACAGGGCCATATCAGTACCCTTCCAAAATTGTAATTGCCTTTCTTCTTCTGAAGTGAACCACTCGTTACAGTGTTTTGGGCACTTCCTTGGCATGGTGATACTGCCAAAATTAAGTGTCAGTGGCACATAAATCCATCCTACATTTTCTAACATATATTCTGCAGTAGGGTAGGAAGAGTCCTGAGCAAGGCCATGGCTGCATGGTGGGACATTAACTCCTTTGGGTAGGGTCAGTGGGTGGAGGCCTGGGAGAAGGTGGTGTTGGGACTGTTGTTGGAGCTGTTGTTCGACAGGCATCTTCATAGACCTTCACGTGATAAATACATTTACTGGTGCTTGGGGTTATAGACCAAGTCCCTGTATATGTTCTTGTATGTTTTACTTGAATGTTACAAATGCGAATAGATACACTCCGCTTATTCTGCAAGTCAGCAAATTCCACCCTGCCGGTCCAATCTCCATATGTTGTTACATTTCCCTCTATATAACTTATAACTATCTGCTTCTTGAAACCAGTCCAAGTCTACTGTGTTGGTTTCGAGTTGATGTGTTTGGACAACACACCCTAGAATCAGATCCTCTCCTGCCATTCCTGTGAGATATCACTCCAATATTCGCCTTGGTGCCACTAGAGCACGTTGTATCTCTGGAGTGGCTCATTTCTTTTTCTTACTTTGTATATGTACATTTTCATGTGATGAGCTATGGTTAAATGTGTTAATGGAACCTGAGTGAGGAAGTGCAGTGATAACGATAGCCTGATTACAATTAATAGCATTATCTACCTTACAACAGCATGTGTATTCCCCCTGTGTCTCTTTACTCAGACTTAGTTCTTTTTCAATCCGTCGTCAGGCATTCACAACCTCTGGGACAGGAACACATTGAGTCTCACTGCTGTTTCCAACAGGAGGAAGTCATATTCATAGGCCACAGCATGGATCTATTACATCTGTATGCCTTCTGAGAACAAGAGTTACAGATAATATTCTTTTTATTACCTCTTGACTTGTTCATTACTTTAAACTATGGATAGTATTTCCAAAAGCCCCCTGTTGGTCACATCAGGATTTAGAATAAGTCAGTCCAGACCATATTATATATTTAATTTTCTTACGGTCTGGGCAGATAGCAGGTTGTAGTGACTATTGTGACCCCTTTTGGATTAGGCTGTATTATAAATTTCAGGCTATGGGTTTTCAAATATTTTCCTAGTGTGGCCCACATCTTGATAGAGAGACCATCTTGTGGACATCTTCCCTCTTATTCACATCATGTAGCATCCCTTTGGCAGCTACAGAACTTACTTAATGCAAAAGTATTACTAAGGGGAAATATTTAATGTAGCCTAGGTGTATATAATATGATATAACAGCAGAAAACAAGGGGATAAAGTCAGTAATGTTGAGTTCTCTGGATCCTTCAGTGAACTCAGAGGTATCTACCTGGGGCCACCTGGCCCAGCAACTTGCCCTTTATCCTTCACATGGGGAACAATGTTAGCTACTAGGAGAAGCTTGCATGGGGCAGGCTATGAAAACTCCAGGGCTATCAAGGCTCCTTCCCTAAAGCAGTCAGTCAGCTACAGGCAGGAATGCAAGAGGAATTCAGGGCCTTCCAACCTCTCTGCTCCTGGACCTAGAAAGACACCCAAAACGATGGACTCAGCAGTCTTTTCCTCCATTCACATGGATACAACAGCAACTAGAATGATCTTATGTTTCTCACTTGTGTTGCCACTGGTTGTTAGTCACACTACATTTTGCCCCCTTTTATCACTACAGCTCTTCAACGATCCCAGTTTCTCTCACATTTCTGCACATTGTGCTTATTTTTCCTTTTCATTCCTCCTGCTAACTGTCCTTTCCCCCTTCTACTCATTTCCCTCATCAGTTTTCTTCCCTCTGTCAGACTCCCAACAATCCCACCTGATATCGTTCTCACTGAAGACGGTAGTATGGCTCCCATTGACTTCAGTTGCACAGGATCAGCCCTAAATTAGGATTTCTTTAATGTCATATGCCTGATCCTAAGTAGGTAAGTATTTGCTGGGAATAATCATGATTTGATTTAGTTGTGCAAACATAGCTTAATACTGTGGAAAACTGAGAGCTACTTGTACTGTATTTTAAGTGAATGTGTATCTTTTGCTTTATTTTTCCTAATTACAGCGTAAAAAGGCAGTGGACCTCAACATCAAAATATTGGATTTATGTAATCAGTTTCTTATTGGAGCTCATCTGCCCAACAAGATTGACAAGCATATTTTACCAGAACACATTCGCTATAACTTTGCAGTTGAAGGCAATTACATACAAATCGCTGGTCTGCATGCAGACTGTTCTGATGATCTGGTATGTATTGTCTAAGTTTTCTGTAGCACATCCTTTAATACAAAGGTGCATCTCAGTGATTTTGACACTAGATGACACAAGCGTGCCAACAGCTAAAAACAGAAAATAGGAACTGAGGGTTAAGATTTTTAGTGCTCTCTGTGAATGCTTTTCTCAAAAGACTTCAGTTAGAGCAAAAGCATTAATAATACCTTTTCAGACTGTTTCACGTAAGGCTGTTAATATTCATCAGGGTAAACTAAGGAAAATAGCTGAACACACGTTACCAAGACTATTTTTAAACGCTCAAAATCTTACCCCCATTCTTTACTGAATTTCCCTTATAGCATCTTTCTAAATTTAAATTTCCAGTTTAAAACCTGTCTGGAATGGCGCCCATTTTTCTGGGTGTGGGTCCAAACCTGAGTTTCAGGAAAGAAATTGTCACACCACTTTAGAATCTTCAGTTTATGTAGTCAAGTAATTGCTCTAAAGGCAGAAAATGGTTTTTAAACATGTTACTTTTACCCTTTCTGGATACTGATAAGTTCTATTCTTCAAGTTTTTTGTATTTTTCTAGTACAGGTGTAGAATTCAGTATGTAACTTGTCAGTTTAATGAGAAAAATTCACATCCAAGTGTTTTAATAATGATGATTTCATGTAGTTGTTGTTCAGCAGCGTTGCCATCCAAATTGAAGTTTAGAGTTGTTTTTTGCTTTTTCTCATATTAATTTTGTGTTAGACACTTAAAAATGCAGAGGATAATATGGTAGGGTGGAACAGGGCTTGTTTAAATAGTGTCCTCTTCCATAAATAAAATCTACATATGGTGAAATGTTGTTTTGTGTTCCACCAGTTGGTACATACACCTGATGTTATTGGATGAGCTTGTCAAGGGTTGTAAGAAGAACACAATTATTAAGAGGGAAAGCAGGCCGGCTGTCATCGCTTTTTCTAATGAGTAACAGGAAAATATCATTGCTGTTCTTTTTTAGATAGACTTTATATAAAAGGTTGCTTAATCTGAAAGCGTTGTGATACCTGGCCTTTCATTGGTTTGGGAGGAATAGAACTGTTTCGTTTGTGAATTATGCTATTATGAGACCATTTCTTTTCTTCTGGTGTTAGGTACGAGAAGCTGCTTATAAAATTTTTCTTTACCCAAACGCTGAGCAACTGCGCTGCTTAGAGGAACTGCTTACCAGCAGAAACCATCTGGCACAGTTAGTTGGCTATAACACCTTTGCCCACAGGGCTCTTCAGGGAACAATGGCCAGAACTCCAGGTAAAGTACATGTATGTTCAGAAATGATAAGATGTGACTTGTGTCAGGCATGAGGATAAATGTAGGTAGTTTAACTTGTCAGCTGTTAATACAACCCAGTTGTTGCACTGGAGAGTCTTATTTTAGTTATATGTTGTCATCTGAAATACTTATATTTTTCAATAAGAGCGAATATTAATTTGAACAGTTACTGTAATCTACACAATTCACTACTCGATGTTCATGGCTTAGGTAACTAAAAGCCATGATTATCACATCTGATTTTGCCTTGATATACATGTACAGTTTCTGATCTCTGTGTCATCATTTCAGTAGATAAGTTAAAATTAGGCTTGCTCTAGGAAGGAAATATTGTTTACTTCTTGATGTGAACTAATATATTTAAATGACATCATCATTTTGTTTAGTAATTTCCCTTCATTTCATGTTTTCAGAGAAGGTAATGCAATTTCTTGAAACACTTTCTGAAAGATTGTTTCAACGGTGAGTCTATTTTTCATTTACTTATTTAAAAAAATCCCATTTTAATTTCAAAAACATAGGTCTTTTGATGCAAGACAAGACTCCGGTTACCAATAATTTGAGCATTTAAAAAATTCCTCTAAGGTTATTACTGAAATATTAATTTCTCTCAGATCTTGATTAAAGTATTAACTTTCTTATATTAAATTAAACAGCATGATGTAAAGATTAACAAGTGTATATATTGTCGTACTGCCACGTATGGTGGGAAATAGAAATAGGAAATAAGTCATTCTCCAGATTTTTTTTGAGTGTAATCCACAGTTCTGGTGTGACTCCTACTGTAAAAGGAGATTACAGAGTACTTAAGAGTGAAAACAAAAATTCTAGGGAGCCCAGGTAGCCTCACAGGGACCCACCGATCAAGTACTAAAGCAGTGGGCTTCCCCTCCATATGCCCTACGTCCATTATCACCCCTGATTTTCCCCACACAAAGCTGCTCATCCTACCCTACCCCCTATGGTTCCTCCAGTGCAAAAAGAATCGTCATCATGAGGAGTGGAATTGTGGTTGAACACGAATATAGAGGTTGAGGGGGAAATGGGGCAGCAGGATTGTTTGGGAGAGAAGGAGAGGGAAAAGTAAGACCTTGAGAGTACCTGAAGTGGGCGGAGCAGAGTGGATGAGCTGCCTGTGATCACAGCCTAACTCTGACGCATCATAGGCACTTGGTAGTAGTAGGGTATGCATTTATACTGTACATTACTAGGGCGACCAGATGTCCCGATTTTATAGGGACAGTCCCAATTTTTGGGTCTTTTTCTTATATAGGCTTCTATTACCCCAAACCCCATCCAGATTTTTCATATTTGCTGTCTGGTCACCCTATTTATTACAGACAATAAAACATCAATTGCCATTATACTGTACTATACTGGCTAAAATACCCTTTAATTAAAACTTTAAGGGTGAAATTCTTTTTTACAGAACTCTAAAAGATTTTGAAATGATGGAAGGGATGAAGAAGAAACTAAATCCCCAAAATTCAGTAAGTTATATTGTGCATTTATTTTCTTTTGATTTTATATAATATGAACTAACCTGGCATCAGATGAGGAAAATAATTTCAGTCTTTACAATTGTAATATGAATTGCATGTTGATAGATACATGCTCTTTTAGTTTCAGATCGTTTTGGTTTTAAATAGCTATTTCTAGTATTAAAACCAACCATCAGCTATTGGTTTTAACAGAATGATGCATGTGATAACCAAAAACTAAGGTGGAAAATATAGTGATTGGTTTTGAGCATGTTAAACATGTTTTTAATTTTTAAAATATGGCCCTTTATTTTTTTAGAAGTGTGCATTCCCAATTTTCCTGGTGTCGTGCCTGATCCTTCCACACTCAAACCTTGATTTTTGCATGTGAATAGGTTTTCTTTACATATCCGCTTTTGAAAATCTGGCTCATAATCCCTAGTTTAAGGTTTATGAATTTGGGAGTCAGATGCTTTCCATTACATTTTAGAGTGCTGTGACTATAGAAGTGATAAACATACTGAGTTATGTAAAGAAAGTGAGATCTGTCTTTGATTCACTTGGTTTTCATTGTGGTAATTACAAATTGAAATCTTATGTTTCAGAAATTGATGCCTTGGGATCATCCCTATTACAGTGGTGTCCTGCGTGCTGAGAGGTAAGTTCCTTAGGTATGTGCTAGCAGTGTGAATGTGAGAGTGTTCATTCCAAGCCTTTGCAACAGGGGTAATGGAATCCATAAATATACACAGGATTTCTTTCTATAAGTCTGTGCTTTAATAAGATAAAAATGATGAGTATCAGTAGGGGCGGTTGATATTCTTCTCTACAGCTGCAATGCCTATCAGTGTTTCCGTCTATTCCCTCTTCTTTTTTGTCTGTAAAGCCAAATATCGAACCTCTTTGGGGATATGAGATAATGAAGTAACCAGTTTCAGAACAGATAGATTTCTTACTCAACTTAATATTGTTTATTAACGTTTATTGTGTAATATATCTTAGCTTAATGCAATAGTGTAAAATAATCATAATGGCCATTGAATGCAAAGTCTGCATTCACCTTTCTTTTGCATGAGGGAAACAGGTATAGTTGAAGTGATTTGCTCCAAGCCTCAGGAAAAGGGGTCAGAAATCTGGGCTTCTGATTATCAACTCTCTTCTCATTCTTCTATACCAGCTGCCTCTCAATGTGAAAGCAATGTTTCAGAATGCTCCAGTATTCACCTACCAGAAAGCTGAAATTATAATTGCACTATGGAGGCGATCAGAAATCTGTATATGCATATATTTCCAAGTGTCTAAATTCCCCATTTCAGATCTAAGCCAATCCCAAACACAGGCTTTGTGGAAACACATTAGGGCTTCCAATGGATAAGGGTTAATGATCTATATTAACATAAGAACAACCATACTGGGTCAGACCAATGGTCCATCTAGCCCAGTATCCTGTCTTCTGACAGTGGCCAATGCCAGGTGCTTCAGAGGGACTGAACACAACAGGCAGTCATTGAGTGTTCCATCCACTCATGTCCACTCCCAACTTTGGGTAGTCAGAGACTAAGGACACCCAGACTATGGGATTGCATCGATGGACTTATCCTACACAAACTTAGCTAATTCTTTTTTAAACTCCCATTATAGTTTTGGCCTTCACAACATCCCCTGGCAACGAGTTCCACAGGTTGAGTGTGCATTGTGTGAAGAAGTACTTCCTTATGTTAGTTGTAAACCTGCTGCCTACTAATTTCATTGGATGACCCCTTATTCTTGTGTTTTGTGAAGAAGTAAATAACACTTCTTTATTCACTTTCTCCACACCATTCATGATTTTATAAACCTCTATCATTACCCTTCCCCCCACCAGTTGTCTCTTTTTCCCCAAGATGAAAAGTCACAGCCTTTTCAGTCTCTCCTCATTTGAAGCTGTTCCATACTCTTAATCATATTTGTTGCCCTTCTCTGTACCTTTTACATTTCTAATATCTTTTTTGAGGTAGAGTGATCAGAACTGTACACAGTATTCAAAGTGTGGGCGTACCATGGCTTTATATAGCATTATTAAGATATTTTCTGTCTTATCTATCCATTTCCTAATGGTTCCTAACATTCTCTTAGTTTTTTGGACTGCTGCTGCACATTGAGTGGATGTTTTCAGAGAAGTATCCACAATGACTCCAAGATATTTCATGAGTGGTAACAGCCTATTTAGATGCCATTATTTTGTATGTATAGTTGGGATTATGTTTTCCAACATGCATTGCTTTGCATTTATCAACTGTGAATTTCATCTGTCATTTTGTTGCCAAGTCACCCTGTTTTGAGAGAGCTTTTTGTAACTCTTCGTAGTCTGCTTTGAACTTAACTACCTTAAGTAGTTTTGTATCTTCTGCTAGTTTTGTCACCTCACTGTTTATCCCTTTTTCCAGCTCGTTTATGAATGTGAAGGATAGTGTCTCTAGCCTCTGTTTGTCAAGAGCTGGGAATGGGTGATGTAACGGGTTGTCCCCTCCCGGGGTGCAGTCTGGGAGCTATGGGCTCTAAACCCCGACCTGGGCAGGCTTCTCTCACGCTGCTTTGTTGGAGATTTACAACCAGCCTCACCAGGCCCTGTTATCACCCAACACAACAGCAGGTGGCACCACACATCCAACTGAGTTACCTGCATGCTTCACCTAAGCCACTCAAGGGCAGACAGCCAATTTCCCAGCTCCTCCTGCCTTGCACCCCTGCTGGAGTATAAACCCAGAATTATAACGTCTGACACTGGACAGGGACCTGGGCAAAGTAAGCTCATTAATATAATTTGCTCTCCCCTCTGTGTGGGAAAGAGATGCACAACAAGCTTGTGTTAACCAAGCTGAGATTTTCCCCAGACACTTCATTTAAAGGCACATTAGTTTACATAAAATATAAAACAAGTGTATTAACTATAAAAAGATAGATTTTAAATGATTACAAGTGATAGCAAACAGATCAAAGCAGATTACCAAGCAAATGAACAAAAATACAAACTAAGTCTAACATACTAGAGGGATAGGATTTGAATTAGCAGTTTCTCACCCTGACTGACAATATAAGCAGTCCACCAAGTTTCCATACACAGGCTAGAAATCCCTGTAGCCTGGGCCCAGGATTTTCCCCAGTTCAGTCTTTGTTCCTCAGGTGTTTCCAGAGTTTTCTTGTACGGGGAGTGAGGCCCAGAGATGATGTCACTCCCCACCTGATATAGCTTTTCTATATGGCGGGTATCCTTTGTTTGAAGTTCAGTTTCTAGTCCAGCTTGTGGAAGAACATAGGTACCAAAATGGAGTTCAGTGTCATTTGGTCTGGTTACATGCCCTTGCATGTCTTGCTGCGTGATAGCAGCCATCATCCATAGGCTGTCTGGAGCATTTCCAGGAAGGCTCGCCAGGTAGGGGATAAGCTTCTCCTAATGGCCCATTACCTTGAATAGGCCATTCACAACCAGCAGTCTAGACTGGAAGCATCTTGCCTAGCTGGTGTCACCCAGGTGTAACTACATCTGAAATACAAATACATAATCAATATTAATAACTTCAAATACAAAAATGATACATGCATACAAATAGGATAATTATATTGAGCACATCATAACTTTTCCATAGACATCTCACAAGACATATCTTGTACAAAATGCATCATAATTATGTCGTAATCGTGTTATCATACAACTATGAAGAATATGGGATGCAGTGTCACAGGCGACAGAGGATGGATAATTTGATGATTACCTGTTCTTTTTATTCCCTCTGAAGCACCTGGCATTGGCCACTGTTGGAAGACAGGATATGGGGCTACATGGACCTTTGGTCTGACTCAGTATGGCTGTTCTTATGTTGAACAGCACTGGTCCTAGTACTGATTCCTGGGGACACCACTGTTTACCCCTCCCTCCATTTTTGAAAATTGACCATTTATTCCTACTCTGTTATTCATGAGAGGATCTTATCTCATGACTGCTTACTTTGCTTATGAGCCTTTGCTGAGGGATCTTGTTAAATACTTTCTGAAAGTCCAGGTACACTGTATCCACTGGCTCACCCTTGTCCAAGTCTGTTGACCCCCTCCAAGAATTCTAATAAATTTGTGAAGCATGGTTTTCCTCTACAAAAGCCATGTTGACTCTTCCCCAGCAAATCATGTTCGTCTATGTGTCTGACGATTCTGTTCTTCACTATAGTTTCAGTGAATTTGCCTGGTACTGAAGTTAGGCTTACTTGCCTGTAACTGCCAGGATCACCTCGGGAGCCCTTTTAAAAAATTGGTGTTACATTAGCTATCCTCCAGTCATCTAGTACAGAATCTGATTTAAATGATAGGTTAAATGTATTTCGGAGTCAAGTATGTTTTGAAAATCATGTTTACCAATCTGAGACTGAACAGATAAAAATGTGATGATGTTGGTCACAAATAGATTATCCTGCCCATTTTTGTATTGTGAGAAAAAACATTGTTCCTGGTGAAGCTCATCGCTGTTTTGCTCAATTGGTTGAATTTTACACAAAAGTAGGTGGCATTTTTCCACCTCATATAGTTTTCTAGTAAAAATACTGCACTCAGGGCCTGATCATATATCATCATAAGTACCTACACGGGGAACAACAACCTGATAATGGTTTCTTCAACCTAGCATATGGTATAACAGGATCCAGAGGCGGGAAGTTGAAGGTAGACAAATTCAGACTGGAAATAAGGCTCAGTTGTTCAACCGTGAATGTAATTAACCACTGGAACAATTTACCAAGGGTTGTGATGGATTCTCCATCACTGACAATTTTTAAATGAAGATTGGATGTGTTACTCAAAGATATGCTGTAGTTCAAATAGGTAATTCAGTGAAGTCCTAAAATGTGTTATACAGAAGGTCATCAGATTAGATGATCACAGTCCTTCTGGTTTTACCTGTGAATCTATGAATCCTCCACTGCCCTGCTCCTTCTGTAGTAACTTTCACTTATGCAAGGTAGGTTTAAAATACTGCCAGATCACTGTATAAAGGGGAATGACTAGACAAAGTACCTGACAATGGGGAATCAGACCCAAAGAGTGAAATTCATTCCCTTATCATAGAATATTAGTGATTAGACTTTTGCATGGAACTAAGTGTGACATTGCACCCCAAAATGCCTTATAGAAATATGCTTATGAGTGTAAATATGATTATGTTCTTCTGTATGTATTCATGCTATTTGTACGAATGTATCCTTGTATCTGAAACTAGAAATATGAAATATAACTCTGAGGTCCTACTGTAATTATGCAAAGTGTGAGCCATTAATGGGGGTTTGGAATCTTGATGGCTCCCATTAACGAGGATAGTTGACTGTAGATGGCTCTGTTTACTTGTAAGTCTTTCTGTATACCTGTATGCTGGCAAGTGGGTAATGAAGTCTTACAGTGACATGTGATCATGTGAACTGAACTGGAATCCATCTTTAACCTGGTGCTTTTCCATTTAGAAGGAGGGGTGGGGACCCAGAGAGAGATACAGGATTCTTGCCTTATGCCAAAGCTATCTAAGGGCGTGGAACAGAACAAAGGGGCTGCAGTCATGAGACATCCCCTAGCTAACACCTGAGCTGGAACAAGGACTGTACCAGGGGAAAGGACTGGGCCCAGACTAGAAGGAGGCTAGTCTGTCAAAGAAGCTTGTTGGAACATCTCTGAGGGTGAGATTTACCTGCATTGTTTCCTGCTGTATTAGGCTTAGACTTGAGTGTTTTATTTTATTTTGCTTGGTAATTTACTTTGTTCTGTCTGTTATTACTTGGAACCACTTAAATCCTACTTTTTGTATTCAGTAAAATCATTTTGTACTTATTAATTAACCCAGAGCAAGTATTAATACCTGGGGGGGACAGCTGTGCATATCTCTCTATCAGTGTTATAGAAGGCAAACAATTTATGAGTTTACCCTGTATAAAACTTATACAGGGTAAAATGGATTTATTTGGGGTTTGGACCCCACTGGGAGCTGGGTATCTGAGTGTTGGAGACAGGAGCACTTCTTAAGCTGTTTTCAGTTAAGCCTGCAGCTTGTGGGGGACGTGGTTAATACCTGAATCTGTGTTTGCAGCAGGCAGGTGTGTCTGGCTCAAACAAGGCAAGGTTCTGAAGACCCACGCTGGCAGGGAAAATGGGCTCAGAGGTAGTCCCAGCACATCAGGTGACAATCCCAAGGGGGTTTCTGTGACCCAACCTGTCACATTAAAGTATTTGCACCAAAACTTTACAGGCTATAAGAACGAGCACTGCCCTCTTACATGACCCTTCTGAATGTCTTCTCTCTGCTCGATAGTGTGCCTTACCTCTGCCCCCAACCTTTTTGGAGTCCCCTCTGCAAGACTGTTGTCTCCAGTTCACTTCAGTAATTTTCTTTGTAGGCCTGGCTGCACGTCAGGTACGTAGAGGTACCTAGCCCATCAGAGTTTCACAGTGTGTCTGAGCTTTAACCATTTTGTGGCTATTTGTTATGATTGTTGATTTCTGATTCAGTCATCAATTATTACCTATCCTGAAACTATTTTTGCCATCATCTCTCCTTTCACTCAGGGTTCTGCACAAGTTCCTCAGTACTTTATGATAAAAATATTTTATCCTTTCTGATGATTTGAAGCAGTCTATAATTTGTGCACCCTGTAATAGTTTTGGATGTTGCAATAGAAAATATTTCCATTTCAGTCTGTGTTCCACATCGGTTGCATAGTTGTTCCTCTTTCAGTTTTTACTGTGCCTTGTCTTCCAGGTTACACTCCCAGTTTATTCGTCCAGGTTCTTTATTTAATAAGAGACTGCTTTAGCTTTGCAGATCTTGCTCTAGTGAGGTAGTCATTCTAGTCTGATAGTACTCTGGCTTGTTGTTTGTTTCATTTTTTGTTCTTTCCGGTGACGCATTAATATTTTAGGTGTTGGTCTAGTCTTGAGTGTTTATTGGAAGGTCCACACTTGGATGAATTTAATCCCAAATGACTATTTTTGCTTTTCTGAATAAAATAGGTTTTGGTTAAAGATTACATGTACTCATCTTTAACCAAAACATATTTTATATGTAGTGTGTGTGTGTGTGTTCAGGTCTTCATTGTCTGTTATGTCTGCACAGCAAAGACAGTCCATGCCCCAGAGTGCTTACAAGCTAAATATAAGATGACAACACAGGTTTTTAATTGTTTAGTAAGCAATTTTCCCATTTGTTGAAGTAGGCATGTATTGCTTAACAGCCAGCAAAGGGAAGAAAAAGTACAAAAATCCCTTTTGAAATAAGTAAATAAAAAAACTGTTTCCTATTACATTGTTTTAACTTTTGTTACAGTGTGCAATATATTTTCTTTCACTGTTGTTCATGTGATTTGAGATTTGTAGTCTTGAATAATATTTTGTATCATTAACTTAGTTAGAAAGAAAAGCCAGCCATGGCCCTAACATGTCTGGAATGGTTAGAAATCAACTGTGCTGATTCTATTCTATATATTCTTAGGCTTTGACAAACAATTTTTGTGTGGCAAGAAGGGAAACCAAAACATACAAGTTATATACTGTTGTGAGGGGAGGAGAAAGCACTGTCAGTGGAAAAAATTCTTTCCTGAGATCCCAAAAAGCGATGGGGTCCCAAGCACAATATTGATTGATTTTTTAGAACCTATTGTGCTATCTTTACTAATGTTGATTAGTACCTTGCTCTTAAACTAGTCCTTTAGGAACTGTTGGAACTAATGATGGAGTGCAGCACTCTTCTTCTTGAGGGTGACGCAGTCTGATCCTTATTTAACTTATTCCTCAATCATCGCGAGTTTTACTTAAATACACTAATACTACTTGAATCCATCACTTCAACTAGAATTGCATTCCCTTTAGTCACCATGCTATCTGTAAAATGACACCTCCTTAAATTCCTTTTAATAGATATGTTTTCTTTTAACTTCATGTAGTACTAGGGACATTTGTCTAGATAAATTCAGATGGAACTTCATCCTTAATTTTAAGAAGCTTGATAATTAAAATTAGGTGCCTTCATCCCTCTCCTCTGCAGAATATCATACATCCTGATCAGTTTGAGCCAGTATATTAATAATAAAATGGAATACAATTTATATTGTATCAGTTTGTCCCTGTTTTCAGTCATTGTTTTTGCTATTGTTAATTGTCAATAAAGTGAACATAGGTGCTATATTGTAGACTGAACATCAGGAGGAGCTCCAGACTCACATGCAGAACAAACGCTTCTCACTCCCAGTTCATCTGTCCACAATCAAGTTGTTTTTCTCAGCTTTCATCCAGTCTTTTCCCTGGAAACTTGATCCCACTTCAAAAGCATAGGTCTCCTACCAGGCAGAAACAGGATAGTTTGCTTAATATATTTTTAAGAAAATTCATTTTAAAAATATTGTCTTTAGCTTTAAAAACACATTTGTCAGTTGAATGTTTTTGTACCCAGAGCTTAAATGGCAAAGATGGTAGAATGAGTATACGTGTATATTTAACAGACGTTGGAGGCAGAAGTCTGAAATGTGTATTATCAGTGTCTTATAAGAAGATAGAATAATTAGGAGAACCTCAAGAATTTTGGCAACATAGAGGTAATAAAACAGTGATTGCTAGAACATGCTTCACCTCAGACAAGTAAGAAATTGTCTAATGTGTATCTTATAAAATATAATATTATGACTAAGTTTTAGTGCAGAAAAATACCGTAACGTTAAGTAAATGATGACAGTATATCTCAGCCAGTGCTAATAATAGTAGACGTACTCCCTAAGGGGCTGATCCTGCAAAGACTTATGCACATGAATAGTTTCACTGAGTTCTTCTAGGTAATATCGATAGGTCATGCCTGGGAGAACGGCTGAATGTTGACATAATTGTCGCTTGCCCTGTTTTGCCAGCAAAAGTTACTTACCAGTCTGGGCTGGTTTTTTTTTGGAGGGCTGCGGGTGGGGACTCTGACTCGTTTTTTTGAGGTTGTGATAAATTAAATTTGTGTCTAAATGTGGACACTGACAAACTTGTATTTCTTTGCCCTCTATGGTGACCGCTATCTGTGGGACTTTAGGGATAAACCAGGTGGAATTAGGGATGAATATATTAATTATGAAGGAAGTCTGTTCCCACTATGGAGAAAGTGGAAGCTAACCAAGTAACTGGAGAAATTTTGTATCCCAGGGAAACTAGCTATATAGAAGTTACTAAAATAACTTGGCCCTTCCTCTAGCCTTCTTGTGAGCTCTGAAGTCAGGCTTTTTGCTTCACTAAGAGTAAAAAGGATTTCCTACTTTTCCACAGTGGAAGGGAAAATACCAAGATGCCTGGATATAACTGTGGATAAATCTTTGACTTTTCAGGGAGAGCTAGTAACTGTCAAAGGCTCTCCCTCGGATTCAGGAAATTACTTCCTGGCATTCTGAGCGTTGGTATAGAGAAAGCTTCTGGCTCTTGATGAAGCAAGAGAGCGAGAACTGCTCAAGGAGCGCTTCAAGATGTTTCTCCTTTTTTCTGTTTTTTACCATTTCTGGTTTGGGTAGCCTGGGGAGAGAGCTCCCATGCTGAAGAGAATCAGCCGTTTTAGAGGGATTGCTTTTAAATGTACCCTAAAAAACATATTGACCCCCACCCCACGTGAAGGAAAATGTGGTAAAACTCTCACTTGTCCTGTTTAGCTAGAAACTTAAAATTCAAGAGTAACATAAGGTTTAAAAGAAACAGGAAGTCACAATTCTGCAAGGTTACCACCTCACAGAGACAGAACGTTCCAAAACTGTTTAGGCATTTGTACTGCATCCATCACTGCTAGATCTGAGCACCTGTCTTGAGTAGACCGTGTTCAAGGATATGACTGAAATCTCATTATCTGCCTCTGTGCATTGAAGTAAAGCACCCAACTTGTCAGTGTCTAGATTAGTGGACGTGGCATGTTAAATTAACTGTCAGGATTTTCTCTATTAAAAAAAAAAAAAAAAAAAGTACTGTGTATTTTCCAGACAGGATCAGGAGTTTCCAGTAAACATGCATATTGTGACTTTATCTAGCTAAGTGAAGGGATAAGGAAATATATTCAGGCTTGTTATTCAGTTGTTTACTGTATGATGTGCTGTTAGTTGGTTGTATAAATGTTTTGAAGTACAGTGGAGTCGCATCATACGCGCATTTAACTTACGCAAATTCAGCTATACGCATGCAATGAGCATATGCCCAGGAGTGAGCGTGAGATGGGAGATGTGAATCTGCTGTTCGCTCAGTCGGTCTCAGTTCCTGTGTGCCTCTCATAGTGTGAGCATCTCGCCATGCTGAGTCTGATTCTGGTGTTTAAAGATACGTATTTTTCATACAACATGGCTCCTAAACGCAAGCCAACTACTTCATCTGGTGTTTAACCAAAGAAACAGTGATCTGTTCCAATGCTGGAGGAAAAACTGGCTGTATTGGACTTACTGAGAGACGGTATGTCGGTCTCCAACATGGCACGTAAATATGGGTGCAACGAATCTAGGATCCGTGCCATCAAGATTTGAGAGAGAGAAATTTGTTAAGCTGTGGCATAAAGGGCTCCAATAACTGCTAAGGTGATGAGCCAGGTGCATGATAAGCCTTTAGTGAAGACTCAAAAGGCATTACACTTACAGCTGGAAGACATGAAGCATAATTGTGTGCCTTTCAATTGCAACACATTGCGAGAAAATACTCTCAGGCTCTACGCGCTGTTCAAACCTCCTGCCGAAGAGGGACAGCCTTCTGATGAGAAGGAATTCAAAGCCAGCCAATGTTGGCTTAACAGTTTTAGGAACTGCTTCAACCTCAAAAACATGCAGACTACTGGTGAAGCTGTATCTGCTGATGAAGAGGCAGCAAAAGCCTACCCCAAACAATTAAAGAAAATCATAGAAGAAAAGGCCTATCTTCTGGAACAAGTTTTTAATGCTGACGAGACTGAGCTCTTCTGGAAAAAAATGCCCAACCACACTTACATTTCAAAATCACAGAGACAAGCCCCTGGCTTCAAAGCAGCTAAAGACTGTGTGCTTGTGTTGTTTTGTGACAATGCAGCTGGGCATTTAATAAAGCTGGGCTTGCTCTATAGGGCTGCATATCCCCGTGCCCTAAAAGGCAAGAACAGAAATCTCCTGCCTGTGTTCTGGCAATCAAATAAAAAGGCTTGGGTGACGGCATTATTGTTTCTGGATTGGTTCCACAAGTGTTTCATTCCGTTGGTCAAGCAGTACCTCAAAGAGAAAGGTGTTGCCGATCGTAGACAATGCTCCTGGCCATCCTGAGGCACTCCGGTTTGCATATAATGATGTTGAAGTCATCTTCCCTCCCCCCCCCCAAAAATACCACCTCCATCCTCCAAACTCTGGACCAAGGCCTCGCTGTTTCAGGGCCACGTACACGAGGCTTACATTCTCACGGATATGTAGTGCTGTGGATGCTGATCCCAATCTTAATGTGATGGAGTTTTGGAAGTCCTTCAACATTGCTGATTGCATCACTTATATTAAACAGGCAATGGATGCAGTCAAGCCTGAAATAGTCAATGCATGTTGGCGAAACCTACGGAAAGAATGTGTGAATGATTCTAAGGGTTTCCCGACATTGACAAAGAAGTGAAACTCATTGTTCAGGTGGCCAGGCAAGTGGGTGGTGATGGCTTCATTGACATCCTTGAGGAAGAAATTGAAGAATTAATTGAGAGCCTTAGAGAAACATTGACTAATGAAGAGTTAGAGGAACTGATAACATCATCTACAAGAGACAAAGATGATGACAATGAACAGGAAGAGCCAGCAAGTTGGAATCTTCATAAATTTGCTGAAGTGTTCCAAGCAGCGAAACACTTGAATGATTTAATTTCTGAATACAATCCCTCTATAGAACGAAGCCTCAAAATCACACGTCGTATTACAGATGATTTGAGACCGCATCAAGAAATGTTTGAGCAGCTCAACAGACAAAAGCAACAGTTGTCTATCACCATGTTTTTCAAGAAAAAACAGCCAGCAGCAGATGAGCCTGACCCATCATCTCCTGGATCGACATCAAGCCCTGACGACCCCCCAATAGTGCCATCATCGTCGTAGACTAGCAAGAATATCCAGGATGAAATGGTGAGTGGTTAGGTTTACCGTTTTCCTTTTTTATTCTTTCATTCTTCCGTCTCTCTCTTTCTCTCTCTTTTATATAATTAAAAATACAGTACTGTAAAATTATATTTTGCATATATACTCTTTATTGTATACTGTACATTACTGTATACATTATACATTTATACATATTACTGTACACAAAACCATGCATACTGTACTTTATGGGCAATTTAAAGGATTTTCAAGGGTAATTTTGACTATATGTGATTTTCACCTTATGCGCTGTCTTTAGAACCTAACCCCCATGTGAGATGCGACTCCACCATATATCAGTAATGTGACCTGACTTACAAATATTTTGCTATCTATAATTTGGTTTCAGTTACTGCTGAGTATCTCCTTGGTCTGATACCTTGTATTCATAAGAGCTAAAGGAATTAAGGTAATATCAGCAAAGCATAGTATGTGTTACATACCACATTAACCAGATTTATAAAAAACTGTAAATTTGCAGTCAAGTGATAACTTACATGGTAAATTGGTCAAAAAGCACAGCATACATCAGAATGATCTCTTTATACTGATCTTTCATCAGTTCTGAACAATCTTACGCTGTAAATGAATTAGTTTGGTTTTAGGGCTCAGTTATGTGAATTAACAAAATACTCTGAAGGTACAATTAACGCAAAAAAGAAAGAGAACATAAAATAGTTGACAACTTGTGGGGAAGCACACTGTGTAAAAAAAAAAACCAGCCAACCTCCCCAAAATCACCAATTCTATGAATTCTCTCCCTTCAGGTAAAGGTTTAAACGTCAGAGTTTAATAACAGATAATGATCATTGGCAGGGGCTTTTCCTTGTTTTCATCTCTCTTCTAGTTAACCCCATGGGTTCCTCTCCCTTTTATCTTGTACTTAGGTTGTTTCCAACTTTCTTTTAATGTTTGTGGGGAGCAAAAATCAGCCCTAGATTTTTGTCATATTAAAGCTAGTAACATTATATTTCTGTATTTTATTGATTATAATGGGGAAAAAGAGCGTTGTGAAAAATGAGAAAATGTCCAGATCTTTCAGATGTTACAGTTAACACCTGCCAATAACAAGCCTTGCCAAGCAGCTAATTTGTGATTTACAGGTCTTAATGTTTAGTCCTTAGTTTAGTGATATTTGAGTAAATATTTAGTAAATATTTGAGCAAATGTTTAGTGATATTTGAATAAATATCATCATTCTTTAATGTCCAAGTTTATCAAAAGCATTTTGAATGGAGTAGATGAAAGTCATGGTGCACAAAACAGTCTTAATTTCTTTCCAAATGAACAGGTTAAATGAAAGCCGTTTTAGAAGCTTGCATTTTATTTAGACTCAGTGAAGTCATACAAGCTTAGAAATAATTATTTATAATGAAACACTCCATCCTTGTTCTTTATAGCAGCACTGCCTTTTTGTTTGATGTATACTGTTCTTGAAGTATAACCCCACCCCATTGTGTCAGTTCATTTTCTTTAATCAGTTAAATGCATGAGATTTTAAAAATAGTGCTGAGCCACATACTTTAAGATGTCTAGATTTCTCCTATAGTTCATCTTTTAATGTAAAGCAGGATTTCACATCAAAGAAGCTGTTGTATTTGATATTTCTGCTTTCTTTGAGAATATATTGTGACTTCTTGTTGAAAATCTCTACACACATCTTCTGCCATTAAGTGCATTATTAAAATAGCTCAGGTTTATTGGCATGGATTTTGATACAACATGCAAATTCCTTGACTTTAGAAAACAATCGGGGGCAGAGTTTGGGGAATTTGCTAAAAGATGGACAATGAAAGCAAGGAAACTAAGTTCATTATTTACTCTATTGCATCACTGTATTATAGGATTTCGGAAGTGTATCCTGTTGTATGTACCGTACATGCTGCTATTCCTACAGGCCCAACAGGATAATTTAAGGGGCATCATTACCTTAAAATCATAGTAGTGTCTGAATTTTTTTTACCTAAGGTAACTAATTGAAAGGTTTAAAGGAGATGAAAAAGCATTGTTGATTTACTTCGTGTATTTGACAGCACTTTGTGCATAGTCATTTTCACGGTTTCTCCCATGTAGGTAGGTAAGTAGTTTTACCCTCAGTTTGTTGGGCTTTTACACAGCAACAAGTGAGATAAACATCTTACAATCACATTTTTCCCTATATTTTAACACCACAAACATTATCAGAGGCACTTGAAGGTAAAGTTACTATTTGAAATTATTTTTTAAGTATTTTTAAAAAATTAACTAAATTTCTAGTTAGCAGTGGCCCTTTACAGATGGAGAAACCCAGCCTTACCTCATACTTAAGGACCTTAGCCTTCAGTTTTTACTGATTTTTTTTAACTGAAAATTCCCAGATTTTACAAAAACTGTGGTTCATTTTTTTTAAAGAATTTTTTTCACTCAAATTTTGGATCATTAAAGTACATGACAATACGGATTACATTAAGGATATCCAATACATTACATTAGATAGATGTGTTTACATTAATAATTAATATAAGTGTAAATGAAAGATTGTTAAAGTAAAGGCAGTGTAGTGGAAGAAACGTGTGTGTGTGTGTGTGTGTGTGTGTGCGCATACTGTTAATATACAGTTCTTAAAACCATAGAAATATAGGGCTGGAAGGGACCTTGAGAGGTCATCTAGTTCAGCTCATGCTGAGGGAGGACCAAATAAACTTAGACCATCCATGAAATAAACCATAGCATTAAACTGCTTTTACTTTTAGTACTCTTACTTTTCTCTGTTACTTTTCTTCCTATCCCCCAGTATTAACCCTGATATTTACCTGGAAGACTGTTAAATTAGTTTTTGGCACTCCAGTTTTTTAATTTTTGTAATAAACACTGAAAATTCCTGTGAAATGTTAAACAAAGAATAAACTAAAACCAATTCTAATACATTCTCAGGCAGCATTTATCTTTCTTTGCCTTCCTGGAAATATTTTTGTTGGTTTTGTGTACAATGAAATAAATATTTACCGATTTAAAAATGCAGTCCTTCCAAGCTTATTTATAAATGCCTTTATAGGCAGATTCAGTTGCTGACAATGCCTCAGAATGAGACCAGCATACCATGATGAGAATTTTAACTGTCTAACAGGTCTAGCAGATTGCATATGGGGGGACAGATAAGCATATGGTAACATCAGGAGAAACTGTGCATGCCTTAGACACAATCTCCCCAATATATGTCCCCTACTCAGGGCTCGTGTTTAAATAGACACAACTTGGCATTTGTGTTTCCACAGCATGATGAAGACCTGATCCTGATTAAATATTAACAATGGAGAAGTTGTGTGACTAGGCCAAGATCACACAACAAATCTGAGGCATTGTCAGAACTGAATCTTCCTATAAAGGCATTTATAATTAGGCTTGGACGGTATCCTTCCCAGTGAATGGCTGTACCTGAGCTCCACATAATACAGTGAGTGAAGAGGGGGGCTGTTGTAAAGACACTGTAGGCTTTTGGCATGTCTGTCTAGTTCTGCATGATTGCTGAAGATCTATAGTTAGAGATAATCCTTGTCCCAAGAGCTTACAATCTAATTAGACAGACAAACAAGATATAAACAAAATGTGAAAGGTACATGTCTTGTTAACCTACCTCCGTTAAAAAAAAAAAAAAAAAAAGTACAGTCCACTTGCACCCCTCTTCCTCTACATTGTCCACAGGCCCAGCCAGCTTATTGACTTCTGTTGACCCAATCTGTCTCCTTTCCATTCTGTCTGCCTTACTACAACACTATCTGCTCGCCTACCAAATCAGATGATGCTTGTGTAACTCAGAGTATGTAAAGGCAAGCCGTGGGGTTCCAGCTGCTCTCCTCCCCTACCCTCCATCTCAGCATGGGGGTAGTCATCGAGGCAGCTTTTGCCTCAGCGTCCCCTAAGGTGGGGGCAATGGGTCAACGTATACTCTCCTCCTCTATAATCCATGCACTCCAGTAGTTCTTCCCTCCCCACCACTAAAAATAGAGAGAGGAAAATTGCCTACATCTTCTGGAACACAGAGATTTATACCCATTTTTGTGCAGCACTTTAAGCTTCTTTGGTAAAAGGTATTATATGAATGTAAAATATTATGGTTTGCTTGTGCTTTTTTCAAGCAAACATATTTTAAAACCTCATGCTAATATAACATTTCCATTGGGTTTTGGTTGAAATAATGTGCTTGGCAATAAATCCACGTGTTCTTATCCTCAGGTCTTGCATCATCCCTTTAGAAAGTACGGTGCGATTCTGATCTTTTCATATGAATATGAAATCTCATACCACAAATATTAACTTTATTTTTTATATTTAGAAGTTATGCTTCAGAAAGATATTTATAATGTAACTCTCACTGCATTGTTATGGGTGCTCCGTGTACTTCCAGTACTTTCATATGAATCAAATACAAAAAATCGTAATGTTTGTATCTAAGATTCAGACTCTCTCCAAATTCGTCCTATCTGAAAATTCTTCACGCTGTTCTTTCAAAATGGGCACCAATTGAACTGAAATATTATCATACCGAAAAACAGAACAGCTTTGTCTCTTATTCCATTCTTAATTTCTTTTGGAATACATTATTATAATATCCATAATTATAAGAATCGTATACTTCCAGAAAAATCTTTACTTTACATTGTTGTCTTCAACTTTCTCTTGAAGGGTGATAAATCATGTGCTACAGGCATGAGTATAATACAAAAGAGAAATTCAGCTCTTAAAAATCCGATCTTCTAATAGCTATGTAGACTGACAAAATAAGATATCAAAATAATGTGTGTAAAGACAGTAAGCTTTCACAGTAATTACTAAGTCTTTCCACATATTTTTTAGGAGAACCATTAAAACACAATTTGCTGTTTATGCTCATGTCAGTACTGGAATCAACTCCAGAGAGAGTGGTATAGTAAGACTCACATGCTTGGGCAGGGGTTTTTGGGAAGTTTGCACAGTATCCAGGGGCGCCTCTAGGCACCAGAAAAGCAAGCACCTGCTTGGGGCAGCCCATTTGCAGGGGCGGCAGAACCAACAGGGGGCTCTCGGAGCTGTAGTTCCTTGGTTAGCTCCCTGCCTATAGAGCCAGCCCTGGAGCAGGGAAAGAACTACATTTCCCAGCATTCCCTTGGCCACTCCCAACTGGAAAGAAAGGAGGGGGGACCTCATGCTGCATCGTGTGCTATGAGTGGAGAGTTGCATTGTGAAAGGTAGTGATACCATATTTTAACGTTCAAAAAACAGGACACAGTCCATGGAGAGGGAAGCCCCACCCTGCCAGTGCCGCCATCCACTCTCTCCAACTGTCCCCCACAGAAACCCCAACCCATCCAACTCCCCCCCACACTCCCTGTCCTCTGATCACCCCCTCCCAGGACCCGTGCCCCTAACTGCCCCCCAGCACTCCACCCCTATCTAAGTGCTGCTGCTCCTTGTCCCCTGATTGCCCCCTCCCGGGACCCCTGCCCCTAACTAAGCCTCCCTTCTCCTTGTCCCTAACTGCCCCCTCCTGAGACCCCCCCCCAACTTACCCCCTAGAACCCCACCCCCTACATGTCCCCTGATGAATCCCTGGGACTCCCAGGCCTATCCAACTGCTGCCTGTCCCCTGACTGCCCACTTGAACCCCTGACCCATCCAACCCCCCTGCTCCCTGTCCCTTGACTGCCCCCCCGGAACCCCCTGCCCCTTCTCCAACCCCCCAGCCCCCTTACCATGCCACTCAGACCAGCGTGTCTGGCTCCGTGCAGCTCCAGACATGCTGCTGCATACATGCTGCCGTGCTCCCCCGCAGAGCCCACAGCCCCCCGCCCCCCCCCCACACCCAGCACCTGCCTTCCAGATTTGAACACCTCAAAATTCAGGAGTGCTCAAGCTCAATTTGGGCAGGTGTTACTTCATTTCTCCCAAATCAAATATACTGATCCACTGTAACTTGCTGTAGAAAAAGTAGGATAAAACTGAGCAAGAAATGCTTCCCAGTGGTTATTAGGACTGGAATTGCTATTTTCAACAACCATTGCCTTTTTGTTTGTTTGTTTGTTTGTTTAAAGGGAAGACAGTGATATTGCATTGGCAAATTCCCCATAGAAAGAAAGAGTGAAACAAAAGAATAATAAAGGCACCTCAACTTTTCCTCATTTATGGAGGACAGTCTTATAATATGCATCCAGATATCCTCCAATCACACAAGCTGAAAATTGTTCCACTTTACTGCAGCTCTGTAACCATATGGGAACCAATCCTGTCTGTGTTCTGTGCACATCTATAATTGTTGCTGAATGACCCGCCTTGGGAGTGAGTTACCAGTGACCCAGGGCTGCAGCGGAAGGAGGGTGCAGGTGTAGGGAGGAGAGCCCAGGGCTGGGGCAGCAGGAGGTGTGTGCGTGGGGCACTGGTAGGGTGGAAGGGGGGAGCCCAGGGCTGGGGCGGCAGGGGCGTGTGGGGGGGCACTGGTGAGGGGGAAGGGGGAGCCCAGGGCTGGGGCGGCAGGGGGTGTGTGGGGGAAGTGGGGAGCCCAGGGCTAGGGCGGCAGGAGGTGTGGGTGAGGGGGAAGAGCCCAGGGCTGGGGCGTCAGGGGGTGCGGGGGGGGGGGAGCCAAGGGCGGCAAATCTTTTTTTGCTTGGGGCTGCAAAAAACCTGGAGCCGGCTCTGACAGTATCCGTCCTTCTAACTTTCTGAGCTGGGTTAGACAACACGGTAAAAACTCTCGAGTCTGAGTTTTTTCTACTACAGTTTCCAACAGTGCTCCTACTGCTGGAGCTGCACCTTTTAGGAATTTCAGGGCTGAAAAACACTAGCATAGATGCAGTCTATGTACTGTACTTTACACTACTATGAAGTGTGCCTGCATGCAGAGACAGCAGCCATTTTCTTCTCACAGTTGCTATGTAGTGCTGTTACGGAAGATGTGCACACACGGAGAGCTCTTATGGAGACTTGTATTCTGTCTTTTTATTTTCTTTAATCTAAAATGATGCCTTTTAGGCTGGAAGCATATGTTTTGCTCTTTGGAGACTTATCAATGATAAAGGAGGAAAGTGTCTCTCTCTCTTTTTTTTTTTTCTTCCTTTTTTTTCTTTTGCTGGGTCACACCCCAGAATGCAGCTGCTTACATAAGTGGGGTGAGTTTAAATGGTGCTGCCTGTATTAGGGGAAGTAATGACTGGTACAATACCCTTTCGGAGTTGTTAAGGTTTTTTTCTGCATTCTGTTATAGTTTAAAATCAGAATGATACACATGCAAGAAGCCAGAAATAAAACCAGAGTGGAGTGTGCAAATATGTGAAGTCTTGAAACTAAACATCTCCACTGGCTTCAACAAATGTTGCCATGGTGGTAGCAAAATACTGCTGGAGTGCATTATAGGGATAATATAAAAGATAGTGGGGAAAAAAAACAAACCCACATTGAAATGCTTAAAAGAACGGGTGTAGTGGCTTAGAGCGCTAATCCTGTCCTGCTATGCTCCACAGCCTACTGAAGTTGGGTAGTGAATTGTAACCGCAGTTATAAGCAACATGACTCCAAAAGACAGTGTCAAAGTATGTTTAGTTCTAAGGCACTGTCTTTTGTGTATGTTGGGGGTGAGGAGGAAGGAGGCATGAGGAGTTTGGATGAAGAGTAACTGACTCTTTCACAGCTTAGCTATAGTTAAGCCTTTTGATCAGAGGCTTTAAAATAGCAGGGTTCTAAATGTTTGGTGTTCAGCTGTTGTAGTCTGCCTGATGCAAATTTAGACTTCAGTGACTACTGATTGGTCAGGGAGAAATAATAAAAAAAAAAAATGACGTGAAAGAGGAAAAGCATATAAGATGGAAGGAGCAATGATCTTCTAAAGTAAAAGCCACACTAAGAGTGCAGTCATTCAGTACTCTGGAGCCCTGGAAGAAATGGCAGATGTAAGGGCAGCTGCTCCCTTGGCTAGTGTGTATCGATTGTTCGCAATTTGTATGCAAATCCAGGAAGCAGGGATGTTTTTGTTGTTAAGGGCCACGCAAGAATCAGGCACTAGGCATTCTATTCTCAGTTTTGCCACAGATGGGACCTTGGGCAGGTCACTTAAGCCCTAACTTTCTAAGGTGTTCACTAATTTTGGATATGTCAATTTTTGGTGCCCAGTTTGCAACATATAGGGACTGATTATCAGGGATTCTGAGCACTAGGTTGCTTAGGTCTCTAAGTCACTTTCATCCACTCTTACAACTTTTTTGCAGTTTTGGCATTTTGTTGTGTTTTCTGTGTTATCTCTATAATGCGTGCTACAATATCTTGCTACTCCTCTGGCAACATTTGTTCGTGATAGACAAGCTCTTTAGTTCAAATAAGTTTGCGCTAGGGCTGCTCAGCACCTATGAAAATCATGTCCTTCATGTGTCAAGCTGGGTACTCAAAATTAAAGACTTAAACTAGTGGATGCTTTTGAAATGTTGTGCCTTAACCACTGCCTCACTTTCCCTATTTGAAAAATTAGGTTTTTTATTCTCAACAATGGTGTTGTGAGGTTTAATTCATTTGTAGTTGTGAGATACTGGGATACAGAAGATGAGCACCATAAAGTGCCTGTAATAAGTAAATCAAGACCATATTTTACACCTCCGATTATAAAGCTCAACAAATATTTTGACTCTCTCTTTTTTTGTTTGTTTTCTTAGGTATAACATTGAGCCCAGTTTGTACTGTCCATTTTTCTCTCTTGGAGCATGTATGGAAGGTCTGAACGTCTTGTTCAACCAGCTCCTAGGAATCTCTCTCTATGCAGAGCAAACTGAGAAAGGAGAGCTCTGGTGTGAAGATGTTCGCAAACTGGTGAGAATTCTAATTCCTAACAGTCCTAAACACAAAAACGTATGGTAGAGCTGCTCATGTGGTCTCTTAAAAGACAAGGAACAGGTTTTCAAAGGTATTTAGGTGCCAAAGGATGCAGATGGGCATCTATTGGGATTTTCAAAATTGCATAGGGCATTTATCTCCAATTGAAGCCAATGGTAAGTGACTAGTCACTTGGGGCAATGCCTGTCTGCATCTGTAGGCGCCTAAATGTCTTGAAAAATCTCTCCCCAAGTGAAAGATGCCAGAGTCAGAATGGCTGGGTGTCTCTGTAGAGAGAAACAGAGAGAGAATTGAATTTTCTGAATTAAACCTGAAATAAAGTACATGGTTGTTAAATCATGCAGCTACAAACGTGCATTCTTACTGTGTAGGGCTTTACTCTTCCCTTCTTTCCTATTGTGTATGTCCTATTTTTCTTATTTGACTCAAGCCTTCCTATTTCTGGCTTGTTCTGTGGGATAGAAGTAGCAGATGTGGACTGCTCTCTATTTGTCATTTTGCTCAGTTCTTTTGTCCTTCCGCTCCCTCCCAGTATTCTCCAGTGGGCATCCTCCCTCCCTCCCTTCTACTTCCAAGCTCAGCCTCCAGTGAGGACTGCTGCTCCTCAAATCCTCAGTGGTAAATCTACCAGTTCTGGCTACCCTCTCATATGTCTCCTTGGTAAATCAACTCCTGCTGTACTTAATTTATGTTCTGCAGCCCTGGAGTAGTTAGCTTGCCATCTGATGGTAAAAGATGGGGTGGTTATTTTTATTGTGGCATGTGAGAGTAATCAGTTTCTATAAACTGCAGAAATTTGTGCAGTTTGAAGGACAAGCTTTGAAATATTTCTACATCAATATTTCAACTGCAGTAGAAAAAATTATTCCTATATTATTTTTTATGTAAAATTATAATGTGCTGCAAAATATATGCAGTATAAACCTTTTCTATTGAATATATCTGAGAGTGATACTTTCTCATCTTCCCAGCTCAGCAGAACTTTTACTTTGGAAATTATATATTTATTTCTTTTCCAGGCAGTTGTCCATGAAAATGAGGGCTTGCTGGGGTACATCTACTGTGACTTCTTCCAACGAGCTGGCAAACCACATCAGGTAACAACTGTGGACTGACTTCACAGGTGGTTTTGCTTGAGTAAGGACTACAGTAGTAGGGTCATTTACTATTAATATGAGTCCAGCAACACACATTTGGACTTAAACTAGCACTCAAATAAATTCACACATAACAAGACCACCTGTAAGGCCAAACATAATTCTAGAAAAATCTATAATGTATTTAGATTCTAGGAATACTTAATTCCAAAGTATATATAATAACACCGATTGTTCAACTTCCTTTAAACTTTTTATTTTTGCCAATAACTTCCTTTTAATAAGCCCCACATATAGATTCATAGATTCATAGACTCTAGGACTGGAAGGGACCTCGAGAGGTCATCGAGTCCAGTCCCCTGCCCTCATGACAGGACCAAATATTGTCTAGACAATCCCTAATAGACATTTATCTAACCTACTCTTAAATATCTCCAGAGATGGAGATTCCACAACTTCCCTAGGCAATCTGTTCCAGTGTTTAACTACCCTGACAGTTAGAAACTTTTCCTAATGTCCAACCTAAATCTCCCTTGCTGCAGTTTAAGCCCATTGCTTCTTGTTCTATCATTAGGTTAAGGTGAACAAGTTTTCTCCCTCCTCCTGATGACACCCTTTTAGGTACCTGAAAACTGCTATCATGTCCCCTCTCAGTCTTCTCTTTTCCAAACTAAACAAACCCAATTCTTTCAGCCTTCCTTCATAGGTCATGTTCTCAAGACCTTTAATCATTCTTGTTGCTCTTCTCTGGACCCTCTCCAATTTTTCCACATCTTTCTTGAAATGCGGTGCCCAGAACTGGACACAATACTGCAGCTGAGGCCTGACCAGCGCAGAGTAAAGCAGAAGAAGGACTTCTCGTGTCTTGTTTACAACACACCTGTTAATGCATCCCAGAATCACGTTTGCTTTTTTTGCAACAGTATCACACTGTTGACTCATATTAAGCTTGTGGTCTACTATGAACTCTAGATCTCTTTCTGCCATACTCCTTCCTAGACAGTCTCGTCCCATTCTGTATGTGTGAAACTGATTGTTCCTTCCTAAGTGGAGCACTTTGCATTTATCTTTATTGAACTTCATCCGGTTTACCTCAAGACCATTTCTCCAATTTGTCCAAATCATTTTGAATTTTGACCCTGTCCTCCAAAACAGTTGCAATCCCTCCCAGTTTGGTATCGTCCGCAAACTTAATAAGCATACTTTCTATGCCAACATCTAAATCGTTGATGAAGATATTGAACAGAACCGGTCCCAAAACAGACCCCTGCGGAACCCCACTTGTTATACCTTTCCAGCAGGATTGGGAGCCATTAACAACTACTCTCTGAGTACGGTTATCCAGCCAGTTATGCACCCACCTTATAGTAGCCCCATCTAAATTGTACTTTCCTAGTTTATCTATAAGAATATCATGCGAAACCGTATCAAATGCCTTACTAAAGTCTAGGTATATCACATCCACTGCTTCTCCCTTATCCACAAGGCTCGTTATCCTATCAAAGAACGCTGTCAGATTAGTTTGACACGATTTGTTTGACACGATCTGTTGAATCCTCAGATATTACATTGACAGGCACTATGAAAACCCTAAAATAAGCAGTTTTTTGAGCGTTAGTGCTTTCTTATTATCTACCTGCTGCTTATGAACAACCAATATCTGAAATCAAATACACTCTGTACCAAGGCAAAAGTCCAGAATGTCAGCTTGATCATTTCTCAAACCTCACATTAAATAGGTGAAGCTATCTACAATTTTTAGACATGCTGACTACCACCGTGGTGCCAGTCTATAAACTACAAAAAAAAATACAAGAGAACCTCATTAATTGGCATTAATGACTGAGAAATGTTTTGCAAATGCCTGAATTTTATGAATATGTGAATAAGCAAACACGCTCTGTGAAACAGCATTATTACTTATTTTGTCAAGTGTGGTTTGGTTTTAGTTATTTTTGCTAACAATTTGTAACGTTCTGCGATATATTTTATAAAAGAATGTCATCTTAATAAGATGTCTCCTCACGATAGAGCTTGCTGTTAAAACTCTACCAATTAATGGGAAGAGAGACTGTATATGACCTATAGTATTTGTAGGTCAGCGAAGTTCTGATGTGACAATAAACTAAGTCTTTTTGGGAAAGATGGGAATTTTAACCTTTTGGATATTTATTCCTTAGATGGTTTAAACTTAAACATGCTGCTTTTAGAAAATAAAATTTTGTTCACGATGTTAAAGCTATTGCAATATTTTGTTTTTATCTTTATGAAATAAAAGAATCTTTTAACATTATAATAATCTCAAGTAAAAAATAGTAAACAGAGATGGGAAAGTATAATAAAGACTGGCTCAAATTCTGCTATGTTACATTGAAGCAACTCTATTGAAGTTAATGGGATTACATTGGTGTCACAGAGCAGAACAGGACTCTTACTGTTAAGACATGCAGCATTTATTTAATACTGTTAATGTGACAACAGTATCTGTATAGCATGGCTTTTTCTGAGTGGTTATTTTATCTTCAAAGGACTGTCACTTTACAATTCGTGGAGGCAGGTTAAGGGAAGATGGAGAATACCAGCTCCCTGTTGTTGTTCTTATGCTGAGTCTGCCCCATTCAACTAGGAGCTCACCCACATTACTAACCCCTGGCATGATGGAGAATCTATTCCATGAAATGGGACATGCTATGCATTCCATGCTGGGACGAACTCGGTACCAACATGTCACTGGTAAGACATCAGGAATAGTGATTTTTGTTATTATTAAATGTTTAAATGAATAATTTGCATTTATTAATTTCCTGAAGTAGGGAGTATGTATTTAAATAACTGTGGTGTCTTGAACCTGGTAAACCAGTAGTTAGGTAGGTAGTTTAGTTTAGTTTAGTTTTTCAAACTGCATTTTAAAATTAAATGTGCAGCTATGGAGTAATTTTGTCTGCAGGGTTTGAGGGGGTTCCAAAGAGGAGGGCTCTAGACTGTTCTCAGTGGTACCAGATGACAGAACAAGGAGTAATGGTCTCAAGTTGCAATGGGGGAGGTTTAGGTTGGATATTAGGAAAAACTTTTTCACTAGGGGGGTGGTGAAGTACTGGAATGGGTTACCTATGGAGGTGGTGGAATCTTCTTCCGTAGTAGTTTTTAAGGTCAGGCTTGACAAAACCCTGGCTGGGATGATTTAGTTGGGTACTGGTCCTGCTTTGAGCAGGGCGTTGAACTAGATGACCTCCTGAGGTCCCTTCCAACTCTGATATTCTATGATTCTATGAATTTCTCAATCTTCCAAAATATTGTATAATCTTTTAAATTTTATTAGAGTATTACAGATCTTTATATCATAGTGCAGGTTTCAGTGACAAGCCTGTGAAAAGTCACATTTCCAATTAACCCTCTACACCTGTTGATTCAATTTATGATCTCTGTTTACTGTCTTGACTCTGTTAGCACATAGGAAAAGTATAACTTACTTTTGATGTGCAACCTGGAAGTATATTGCAGCATCATGTAAAGTATCACAATTCAGATGCCTGGCTGTTTGGCTGGCAAGATTGGAGATTGAAAAGCAGCATGCTCAGTCCTTGGAATCGGATCATTGGTAGGGGGAGAACACCTCTTGTGTTCTCAGTGACTAATGCACAGAATGACGTTGACTGGCTTCAAAGGGACACGTATCCAGCTTTTGCCCAGAGGGAGGATTGTCATAATGTCTACCCTTTGAAGATGATGGGGGAAAAAATGCAGCTGGTGGATGATCTCACTTTACCCTTAACTATGAACAAGGATGAAAGGAGCTTTTCCTTCAGAGTTGAGACAAGGACTGCTCTATGTTTGATTCAGCTATCACTTTCCTTAATTGAAACCTTAACTCTGCTCTGAAGGACAGAAATTTAGAGTAATCCTTGACCTCAAATTTTCTTTTTCCTTTTTCATATCAGTTTGTTGTTACTCTACTTACCACTCCCTCTGGGATGCTGTGAGAATTCCTCCAGCCTCCTGATATTAGTTTGATTTTCAGAGTCCCAATTACAAAAAGTGAAATTGGTCCCCTTTCCTGTTAAGGAATCCAACAAACTCTTTCTTGCTGTCCCTTTGATGCTTTCTAGTGGTGTTACCCAGTGCCCTGCAAGCTCCCCTCTCAACCAGTTCTGCTTGTAGTAATAGAATAATGGGTTGATTGAAAGTAAATTGAGCTCAGCTTGCACCCAACATAAAAATATGATGATCCTGGGTTGCAAATGATTTAGAAAACTTATTGTGAAAAAAATTGCATCAAAAGTGATTTTAAAAAAAAAGAATACACTTGCAATATGGAAATTCCACAGCCAGGCTGTACATTTTGTTAGTTGGTAAACAGATTAGTAATTTATCAGCATGGAATTTAGTATGTCATCTTACCACAAATAAATGAACGTGAATGAACACACTGCCTACCAAGTCACATATCACCAGACATACACAAAAGGGAAGGATAGTGCATATAAGAAAAAAAGAGAGCTCCTTTTTCATTGTCAGTCCTTTTCAAACCATGGCACTCAACATCAGTATACTAGATGACAGCTGGCCAGCTGTATGGCCCTGCTCTCATCTTTGGCAAACAGGTTGGAGTCCTGGTTTTGTCCAAACTGGTTGGCACCTCATATGCTGCATTTAATATTTGCAAACAGTTCAGAAAGTTATTTTAATTGGCTGTGTCAGCTGACTTGAGCTTGTGGGGCTAAAAGTTGCAGTATAGATGTTCCCACTCAGTCTCGAGCCCAGGCTCTGAGACCTCCTTCCCTAGTCACATTCCAGAGTCTGGGCTCTAGCCTGAGCCCAGATATCTGCACTCCAATTTTTAGCCCCACAGACCAAGCCCCACGAGCTGACCTGGGCCCCGTGACTCAGTTCCATGGTTTTTTACTGCATTGTAAACATGCCCTAATACACATGCAGCGAAGTTTGTATTTGAGGTTTTTTCTTCAGGGAAGGCGATAACTTAACATTGGGGTCAGGTAGGAAATAAAATAACTGAGGATTTGCTATTCCTGACTCAAATTTATGTTGCTGCTGTATATACAGCTTTGGTTCAATGCCGTCTCATTTTTTCTAGTACCTCTCTGTGTTGCTGTACAGTGCTGATAACACAGAGCTAGAGTGAAGGTGATCAGGGAAAAGAGAGAGGATTTGGGGATTGTGCTTTTTATAACACCATTGTGTGACTGCAAATAATTTACTTCCTCAAATTTATTTAGAACATGTTTTGAACCTGCAAAAATGCTTTCACCTGATGATTGTATTGTTAAGAAAGGCCAATAAAAACCAGAGATACGTGAGCTCAGCAAACAGATGAGAGATAAGAACAAGGATTGTGAGTGGGATTAATGCAGAGTTTGATTTACATTGTGACTGGATTTAGATTTAGGATAATTCAGAAGATTTGGTGTTTTATGTAGGGCCAGATTGGCTGCAGCTTGGTTTATTTTAGCAAGGTGTTGTCCACAGTTTCATTAAGTGCCTCTCCCAGCTGTTCAAATATTTTTTTACTTTGTGATTTATAGTAAAATGTGTAGGATAATAATGAAGTTTTTCTGCCAATATGTACAGTAATGGTATAGAAATAAAATATTGACTTATGGAATGAAAGACTATTACAGTTCATAAGAAGTCCAAATTAAATGCTAACGAGCTCTTGGAAAGATTGAATTATGTGTGCTAATGTAAATAGCTGTATACTCATATTCTCAATCTTTTCCTTCTTTAGGGACCAGATGTCCTACTGATTTTGCTGAAGTTCCCTCTATCCTGATGGAGTATTTTGCAAGTGACTATCGAGTGGTTAATCAGTTTGCAAGGCATTTTCAGACTGGCCAGGTAGGAAAAATGAACATACAGACTATTTAAAATATTATAAGCAGATTTGTTAAATGAATTAATTTTTTCAGTTTTCATTTATAAAGAAGTATTAAGACAACAATAAACTTTGGTAACATTAACCTTATATTTTAATTTATATCTAATGGTTGACAAAAGAATCATTTACTTTCCCCACAATAAGCAGCACACAGTGTATAAAAGGAAATTGAATCTCTACATCTGAAATTGTACTGGCAATTTTAAACTTTCAACCAAAATCATTTTGCAAAGGTTATACAGAAAGTGTTACAATAAATAAGCTACTCTATGAACCAAATGATTAATAAATTCATAGACTCTAAGACTGGAAGGGACCTCGAGAGGTCATCGAGTCCAGTCCCCTGCCCTCGTGGCAGGACCAAATACTGTCTAGACCATCCCTGAGAGACATTTATCTAACCTACTCTTAAATATCTCCAGAGATGGAGATTCCACAAGCTCTCTAGGCAATTTATTCCAGTGTTTAACTACCCTGACAGTTAGGAATTTTTTCCTAATGTCCAACCTAAATCTCCCTTGCTGCAGTTTAAGCCCATTGCTTCTTGTTCTATCATTAGAGGTTAAGGTGAACAAGTTTTCTCCCTCCTTCTGACGACACCCTTTTAGATACCTGAAAACTGCTATCATGTCCCCTCTCAGTCTTCTCTTTTCCAAACTAAACAAACCCAATTCCTTCAGCCTTCCTTCATAGGTCATGTTCTCAAGACCTTTAATCATTCTTGTTGCTCTTCTCTGGACCCTCTCCAGTTTCTCCACCTCTTTCTTGAAATGCGGTGCCCAGAATTGCACACAATACTCCAGTTGAGGCCTAACCAGTGCAGAGTAGAGCGGAAGAAGGACTTCTCGTGTCTTGTTTACAACACAGCTGTTAATGCATCCCAGAATCATGTTTGCGTTTTTTGCAACAGTATCACACTGTTGACTCATATTTAGCTTGTGGTCCACTATGACCCCTAGATCTCTTTCTGCCATACTCCTTCCTAGACAGTCTCTTCCCATTCTGTATGTGTTAAACTGATTGTTCCTTCCTAAGTGGAGCACTTTGCATTTGTCTTTATTGAACTTCATCCGGTTTACCTCAGACCATTTCTCCAATTTGTCCAAATCATTTTGAATTTTGACCCTGTCCTCCAAAACAGTTGGAATCCCTCCCAGTTTGGTATCGTCTGCAAACTTAATAAGCGTAGTTTCTATGCCAACATCTAAGTCGTTGATGAAGATATTGAACCGAGCCGGTCCCAAAACAGACCCCTGCGGAACCCCACTTGTTATACCTTTCCAGCAGGATTGGGAGCCATCAATAACTACTCTCTGAGTACGGTTATCCAGCCAGTTATGCACCCACCTTATAGTAGCCCCATCTAAATTGTATTTGCCTAGTGAAAAACAGCTTTTAATATTAATACCAAAGTTAGAAATTCAGTGTCTTAATATTATTTTTGTTCTGACTTTATATAGTGTTCAATCGTATTGTCACAAAATCATGGAAAATAATGAGGGATCAACAGTATGAGGCATTTCTGCATCCAGAGCAGGATTGTTCCCATAGGGTACTGTGCTGCTTTAACTAATTTTAAACACTTCAAGTTATTGAGGTTGCACTGCTTCACCTAAGATACCCCCCCCCCCCGAAATGTTGCCTAAGTGTGCCTTTTCTTAGTTATATCCCAGTAATCCTGCCTGCATGTAAGGCCTTGTACCACTCTGTCCAATTCCTTCCCTCTTTTGTGTTTACACTTTACAAGGGCTTACAGACAGTGCTCAGGTTTTCCCTGGGTTCAGATTTTTAGAAGCAATCTCCGTTTTTGCACTTGCTCCTGCTGGCACAAATTCTAGTAGATGTCTGATTGTCTGCACCCACAAACTGGGTAGCTAGCTATCTAACGACAGTATTTGCATATGCAATACACAGCAGGTGCAAAATTGTGCCTGCCAAAATTGAGGCTTAGTTGAGACTTATCTGAAAATATGGCCCTTATTCACTGTGCTCAGCCTATACTTCTCACTCAGGCACCTCCACACTTTCTCCCACCTGTTCCCATATTTGAGGGGAAAACTCCATAAAATCTCTGTCCTCTTTCACATCCCTTCTTAAGATTTACCTGTAAAACCTGCCATCTGACAGTGGCTAGGCTGATGGCAAGACAAGACTACCAATTTAACTGCAAAGCTTCCTTGTTTTGCTGTCATCTTGTCCTTGCATCTCTCTCTCTCTCTCGCCCATTTCTTCCTTCTGTTGTGTCTTGTAATATTACTTGACTGTGAACTCTCTGGGGCAGGAACTTTTTTTGTTTTTGTTGTTAATTTCACTGTACAGTGCCTAATACAGTGGGGGCCTTATCCTGGGTTGGGGCTTCGAGGAGTTGCTGAAATACAAATAATAATAACAATAATCGATATGTATCCAGTTCTTTTAGTCTTGTCTCTAATTAAATCCCTTAATAATTTCACGGTTGTTCCAGGAACTCTCTTTATTTTGCCTATATCTTTAATGTAATTCATTTTACTGGGGCCATAGTGCATGGAACCGGCAGTTCAGTGGAAAAGTACTATGTATTAGAGTGTTTTATCTGTGCAGTTATGTTTTGAGAACATATAAAATGTTTGGTTTGTTTCTGATCATTTTGCCTCTTTTACTTTACTTTAGATATTTTAGATCAGTGGTTCTCAAACTTTTGTACTGGTGACCCCTTTTACACAGCAAGCCTCTGAGTGCAACCCCCGTTGTAAACTAAAAACACTTTTTTATATTTAAGAGTATTAAAAATGCTGGAGGTGAAGTGAGGTTTGTGGTAGAGGCTGACAGCTCATAACCCCCAGGTAATAACTGTGTGACCCCTAGTTTGAGAACCCCTGCTTTAGATAATGTTGGAAAACTTGGGTATGTGACCTACAGAACGGTAGCGTAAGAAAAGTACACTCAATTTCATGGTGAAAATTAGTAGTAGTAGAACGGAGTCATTTTAGGGATTTATTAGGAATAATTATTCTGTTGACCAAACCAAAATATAGTGAGGTCTTTTCAGTTCAGTATCTAATGATTTGCTTAGTAAGCCCACTACATGAATGCATTTCCACTTGAAAATTACCCTAATTGATCTTGAAACATTGCATCTCTTAAATTAGTACATATTCTGTGTATCAACTAAGGCGTGCTCTTTAGCTCCACAGACTTCAGTGGGTGAAGAGTTCTCACCTCATGAGGCATTTGGATATTTGCCAGATCATACAAGACAAATATTTTCTTAACAGTCTGATCCAAAACCCATTGGGGTCCATGGAAAGAGTTGACTTTGGATCAGTCCCTAAATGTTTTTAAAGTAAAATGTTAGTGTAACATGTTAACTCCTTATTAACAGTCTTTTAATCATTTTTCCAACAGCAAAGATTTTGTTGTCAACCTTGGTAACTAACTGTAAACTTAGGAGTACTCATTCAGTTCAAAATAAACTTATTGAATTTATTCCTGTCTCATTGTTCCCTAGAGATTTATGAATCAGTATAAGTGCAGTCCAAACAATACAAAAGTTTTGTCACATTATATTGATAAATATATGTTTTCACTATGTTACCACACATAACATTTTCATATTACAGCATGCCTACAGAATCTCATCCCTCATCATTTTTGGATTCCTGCGTTAAAGCTCACTCAGATGTTTTATGACATAAAGTGATTCTTTGTCAGGCTTGGACAAGGATCCCTTCACCATCAGCAGAGGAAATTAGAAGAAAGCGCTGGGTGGGACAGAGTGACCATACCTGGCTAGCTGTTCACAGGGCCGCCCCGAGGGGGGGCAGGGGGGGCAATTTGTCCCGGGCCCCACAGGGGCCCCCACGAGAATTTTTCGGGGACCCTGGAGCAGGGTCCTTCACTTGCTCCGTGGGCCCTGGAAAAGTCTCGTGGAGCCACAGCCCCCGAAGTGTCTTCCACTCCAGGTCTTCGACAGCAATTCGGCAGCCGGGGGTCGTTCTGCTTTTGGACCCATTGCCGAAGTGCCCTGAAGACCCGTGGCAGGGGGTCCTTCCACCCTGGGACCTGCCGCCAAAGTGCCGGGTCTTCAGCGGCGGGGGCAGCCCGCCACCAAAGACCCCAGGCCCCCTGAATCCTCTGGGCGGCCCTGGCTATTCGTGCATGATAACAAAACACAGTTTATATTTGTTACGCCATTTCAGAGATACTAAGCAAGTGAATGATATATCAGAAATCTGTTTCAGATGCTTTATTAGCCAAGCTCCAGAGTACTGAAGCATGTAGTGTGTTGCATCGACCGTGGTGATCTGCAGTTAATTCCTCAAAGCAGGGGACTATTACATAGCATGAGAAACTTTCAACAGACATCTATAAAGTCATAAACATTCAGTATTATATTTCAGTAGTATGAGAGTAATTGGAAATATTTTGCTGTCTGCTTCTATAGTAATTTTGTGTGGTTAGTTAGAATAGCTTGTACAGTATCTATTAAAATTGAAATTATTGATGAGGCTAGCTCTCTCTCCGTTTGTGCCTTGGGAACTGCACTATCTAATGTTGCTAACTGGAGATTCCCATAGCACTCAATAATAATACATGCCTTACCAAAGTGGTAAGCATCTACTTTCATATGGGTCACTCAATCCTGTAAGGTGTTGAGCAACACCAACAACTCCTGTTGAAGTTAGTAAGAGTTAAGGGTGTTCAGCACCAGTGTTCATCATTTGGCAGGTTTTAACCCATATAACATGTTGTTGAAATAAATATAAAAACTGAAAAATGATTACATTCTAGCATTCTCTGGAAGTTTAACTGTAGCGTTGCTTAAGTATTCTGAAGTTATCCAATCGCATATGGATTCAGAGCATGAGCACATTTGATATTCGGGGAAAAACATCTGAAAGAGATTTGTGGAACATCATTTACTGCTTTGTGTCTTCAGAATGGTTTAAATCTAAACCATGTTTTGTTGCAGTTCACAAGCTAAGAACCAGACACTATATCCCATTTAGAACTTCCTTTTAAATTTCTTCTGCATTGGGTGTAGATACTTGCCCTTGCATGGCACAGAATTATTGTGTGCCAGGGAGCAATTAAATTGAGTGAATGTTAATGTGGGAATTCAGTTTTGCAGGGGGACCAGACTGGGTTAGGCTGCAAGATTAGGAATGGAGCCTGGAGCTATGGTGTGGCTCGTGAGGTTTTGAACTGCTGTTTTTTAGTGTTAATTTTTAAAATTTAGATTATATTTGTAAACCACTGTCTAGAATCTAAATAAATCTGCTTTTCCTTTCTTTAGTCAGTCTTCAGAAATTTAGGAAGCTAATGTAAAAGATTTCAGTGTCTCAGATTTACATATGAATAAATTGTAGAAATTAGGAAAAAATACCTGTTTATTACTATAGTAGTCATCAGTAGCAACTGCTTTATTTAAGCTTGCTCAGTAGAGTCTGTAATAAACCCCTGGTTGCACACACTTATAACTTCACAGAAATTGATCTTTGGGGTTCAATTTTCCATGCTTAGTCTCTACCTGGAGGTGATTTTTTTGTGTAGAAAGTTTGAGCAAAATTCTCTTGAGCTGTTTGAGTTTTGTGAATATGAAAACAAAATCCACTGTATCCATTATGAAAATTATTCTAACCACACTCTTGGAAAAAAAAGGCCATAGCACAAATAGCTGAAGTATGAAACTTGGCATAGGCATTAGCACCAAATTCTGTTTCTTACACAAACTAGGCATCTCATTTATTTCACTTATGAATAAAGGGACTCTAACTGTGGCCTACTGCTCCCTATAAAGTCAGTTGTAGTAGGATAAGGTCATGGGCTCAGAATCTTCATTGAGGTTTGGTTCCTGGCTTCTTGTATGGAAAGTAGTTGGTTTTGATTTTTAAAACATATGAACATTTGAAAATTGAGTATATACAGCAGAAAAATTATTCTATAGAAACACTCTTAAAGATACATAAGTATTATGCACATATGTGCAGCTGGATAAAGGCCTGAAAGTCGTGAAAAGACTCACTTTGTCTTCTATGGTTTTGGATTTATTCATAAGTACACACTGATGGGTTTAAAGTAACTTAGAATTTTCACTGGCAAAATTAGCAAAACTGAGTCCAAAAAGCTAGCCAGCCCCAAAGTAATAGTTCTTCGAGTGCTGGTCCCTCTGTGTTTTCCACTGTGGGTCCACATGCATCCAGAGTCGGAGAATTCTTGCAAGCAGCATCCATTGGTTTACACATGTGCCATAACTCTCTTTATGCCTCAAACCAAGGACATAAAGGGCAGAGTGAACCAACCACTTCTCCAGTTCCTTCTTATCACCACATGGCCTGGGTCAGAACCTCCAGTATACGAAGCTGCTGCTTTCTCATAGTTATTCTGTGATCCGTAAATATTTCAAAATTGGCCTTAGTGCCTTTGTATATAGTTTTTTTTCTAGTCAGATAGATTTCCCCACTTCTGGGACCCCTTCCCCCTTATCCGGCTATGAGTATTGGACTATGCCCAGAATTCTAGTCTTCAAAAACTTGTGTCCTGTCCTTGTTATTTCTCTGTTAATGAAGACCATAAACACTGCCTGTGTTGGCCGGGGGAGGCACTCCTCGTGGCTAAGTGCAAAATCTGCCACTCTTTCCTTAGCTGTACCGGTGAGGCATGGGAATTCCAGCTTAGAAAGTACCTTATGGAGAAGGGCATGTGGCTGCAGTTGGCCCAGACTGTGGGACCTGTACGTTGGCTTGAATCAACACGGAGTGTGTTTCCCGCTGCAAAGTAAGACTCTGCTGCAAGGGAATCCTTTCCTATAGACACTCAGTTAGGGTCTCATTGAGAAGGCAGGAAATGCTCTCATAAGCAGCTCACCCTCTAAGACTACCTCGAAAACAGCCAGTACCACTCTGCGTAAATGGAGCTTATCTAGCAGGACAGGACGTTTTGTTTACCTGAAGCATTCGCAGGCATGGAGCCCCTCAGTTCCCAGTGGCCACGGTTCACTGTTCCCAGCCAATGGGAGCTGCGGGAAGTAGCAGCCAGTAAATCCGTCGGCCTGCACCACTTCCCGCAGCTCCTATTGGCTGGGAACGGCGAACCACAGCCACTGGGAGTTGCGGGACTCTGTGCCTTCGAACGCTCCAGGTAAACAAAACGACAGTGTATTAAATATTCAATTCAATAGAGCTTAAAATTGTCAAATTCTGTTGTAGACCCATTGATAAGCCGACCCCCGCGCTTTAATGCTTTACTTTTTTAACAAAAAAATTTGGTTTATGAACGAGTATATACGGTACTTCTTCACACAATGCACAGTCAATCTGTGGAACTCATTGCCAGGGGCTATGAAGGCCAAAAGTATAACTGGGGTCGAAAAAGAATCAAGTTCCTGGAGGATAGGTCCATCAATGGCTATTAGCAAAGGTTGTCAGAGATGCAACCTCTTGCTGTGGGTGTTCCTAAACCTCTGTCTGGCAGATACTAGGACTGGATGACAGGGGATGGATGACTCGATAATTGCCCTGTTATTTTCATTCCCACTAAAGCATCTGAGGCCTTGGCTACACTCACACTTTACAGCGCTGCAACTGGGGTGTGAAAAAACACCCCCCTGAGCGCTGCAAGATACAGCACTGTAAAGCGTCAGTGTAATCAGGGCAGCAGCGCTGGGAGCACGACTCCCAGCGCTGCACGCTACACCCGTAAGGGATGTGGTTTACATGCAGCGCTGGGAGAGCTCTCTCCCAGCGCTGCCGCTCTGACGACACTCACACTTCAAAGCGCTGCCGCGGCAGCGCTTTGAAATTCCAAATGTAGCCATACCCTGACATTGGTCACTGTTGGAAGATGGGATAGTGGGACTATTGGTCTGACCCAATATGGCCATTCTTATGGTCACTTACATGTAAAAGGATTGACTGGATTATTTTTTTTTTCCCAAAACTGCATGCATTGGAGGAGAGGAGATTTCATTCCCTCAACGTATGACAAACTAGCCCTTTATCTACAAAGGACAAAACCAATTAGAAAATCATCTAGACTATTTTTGCCAAAGAAGAATGAATTTGAGGTCAAGCAATCGCCTACCAGAGGCTCTCTAAATGGATCTCAGGCTGTACTTTGCTCTGCTACCAGCTGTCACATCTTCCTGCCCTTAGAGGTAAGGGCTCATTCTGCAAGAGCACAAGTGACAACAATACCAAGGAAGTACCTCTAATTGACATTTGCAAGGCAGTTACGTGATGTTTCCTCCACACATGAAAGACGTTATGTGCTAGTACTGGATACATCTCTTGATGCACCCTTTGGGACAGCAATCCTTTGGATGGCTCTTCCACCTGTATCCTTGCACCCTTTTTCTACTTGAGTACTGCTTGTCATTCACCCGCTGTGGAGTATACTTATGGCCTAGTGCTTGAAGAAAAAGAGAAAGTTACTTATTTTTTTGTAACGGGAAGTACTTCAAGATGTGAGGTCCCTATCTGCATTCCACTATCTGCCCTCCTCCTCTTCTGCTTTGCATCATTCCTGATTCAGGGTAGAGAAGGAACTGGAGGGGCAATTGGACTGCTTCACCCTTTATGTCCACAGTTTGAGGTATAAGGACTATAGCACATGTGCAGACCCGCGTACACTGCTTGCAATAATTCTCCAACTCCTAGTGCATGTACACTCGGAGGGAGATACAGATAGGGACCACACATCTTGAGGAACCACCAGTTCCCACAAGGTAAGCATCTCTCTCTTCAAGAAGATGCGTACCAAGCTTATTATTTTTCCTTAAAAACACCCACACACAAAAAACAAACCTCTAGGAAATTAAATACAATACAGATACCCATGTTAATATTGAGGTTCCACTGCACAGTTAAAATCACAGAAATGCAAATGTTAAAGCTCCAAGAATGTTAATTAGGCCACCTTGTGGACACGTACTATTTTGTGTTCCCGGTTTTCTTGTTAAATGTGTAGCAATGTGATGGTGGTGAATGTCTAAACGAAACCATTTTTCAACTTCATGCCTTTTTGGATGTTGCCTTGACAAAGTCATTTTCTCAACCATTTGTGAGTTTATTTATTTCCAGTGTTATAGGCAGATGGAATTACAAAGGTGGTGGTTTATTAATCTAATTAAAGAAATGGGCCTGGATAGTCAGAATTATTACTATGATTCTGTCACTTCTTTTGGGGTAAGATAAATTATAGTTCTATAGCTGGACCTTTAACTCAGTTGCTTGTTGTTGGGGCTATTGCTGCTTTTGGCAAGGAGACAAAGTGGAAGAGAGAGCAAAATAGAAAAGTATGGGGAAAGACAGCTTTCTGTTGATGTCTGCAAGAACTGGTGTGTTGATAGGTCATGGATAGGTGCCTGAGGCAGATGAATCAGCCATGACAGGAGCCTGTCTAAACCTTGGCTTGCTTCCCCAGTCCAGAATGCCATCTGGCTGGTCTCTGCAGGTCTCTCTCTTTCCAGTGGCTCTCAAACTAGACTAGGCTTGTTAGGCCGCCTCATTCTGTCATGCTGTTTTTGCTGACCAAAGTCTCTATTTTTTGAGTTCCATGTCCTCATCATTTCCCCCAGTGAAGCCTAACTTCTGACACCAATTTTAGCCGTTGTTTTCTTCTTGCTTGTGAACTATCCTTTCAACACAGCCCTTGGGTGTTGATATTATTAGTTGATATTAGACTATACAATTAATCACTATATCCTATTAGTCACAAACCTCATATTGTAGAATATCACTTGTCTCTGTGAATTTTTATGATTTCCCCTGAACTCAGAGATAGATGTAATTTGTTTAAAATGATCAGCTGTTCTTCTCTGCTGCTCATGCTGATGCTATGTCTCAGGTGAAAGGACAGAGTCTTGCTGCTGTTGTGGCACTTGTATAGCTACAAGAGTACACGCAAAACAAGTTGGTAGGCTGAATGAGGGCAACCAGTTCTTTCTACGTCTTCAGCAGCAACTTTTTGGAGAGCTGTCTATCTGGTCCTTTGGTGAGGGAGATTTGGTGAGCACAGAGAGCGACCAGTGCCCGTCTCTATTTGCTCCTTGCACTTGGACTCAGGGAGCTGGGGAACATAGCAGAAATTCCCATCAGAACAGATTATGAAGAAGTGGAGAATAGTGGAGTGGAAGCAGTGGCTGACTTTCCATAGTTTCCCTGCCATGAGAGCACCTGTTCACTTTTCTAGTATAGTGAGAGGATTCCTATATTCACTCTTCCAGTGTAGCAGAAGCATGGCAGTGAAGAGAAATAGTCAATTGTAAGTTGTGGATTAGAGCTGTTTTCACAGCTGCTGAGAGTGCATGAGCTAAGTTAGGGGGTGAGGTGGTTTGTCCTACATAGCCCATGGAGAGTGTGATATCACTTGCACTGTCCGTCCCCATCACAGAACCTCACTGTTCTATGTTCCTGTGAACTGCAAACCTGGATTTCCCATTTTAATTAGGATTTGTAGGATTGTGGTTTACCAAAATGCCTATGAGTGAAGTTCTAGTGTTTTGTTCTGTTTTAAATAGCAGACTGTCTGACAGCTGCTGTACTTAAATTTATCTTAATGTTGTTTTAAACAGCCAAAATATAAAACGGTATAAATCAGTTGTGCTGAAGGAGCCAATTTGATTTGAAGTGTAGCAGTGATCTTGGCTGTAGCATTTGTTAAAAGTTATAGCTGTGTAAAATATATACATCCACTGCTGCTCAGATTTTAGGTGTTCAGATTTTGTAATGCAGAAAAAAATTGCAAATTAAAGCTACATATCCTATTTTCCTTATTGTACTGTATCCAAAATGTATATGTTGGTTGTTGGTGCTTAATAACAAAATGTGCTTAAACATGTATCAGGCACAAAGTTTCTTCCATCAGGCTGTCACCTTGCATACATTTATGTGCTCATTTATTTCCATGATGAATGGTCATTGAAGTACTTGCAGGGTAGGGAGCAAAATGCACATAGATAGAACAAAATGCACTGGCAGATGTAAAGGAAGAATTATGTAACCTAAATAATTTGTCATCTGCAAATTTTGCTATTTCATTACTTACCTCTCTTTTCAGATGATTAATAAATACAGTAAACAATAATGGACTTAGTACAGAACTGTGAGGCACCTGCTGTTAACCTTTGTCTATTATGAAAATTTAACATTTATTCCTATTCCTTTTTCCCTGGTCTCTTAGCTAATTTTTGGTCCAGGACAGTACTTTGCCTCGCACAGTATGACTCTTGGTTTCTTCGGTAGCCTCTTGAGAGGGACCTTGTAAAAGGCTTTTGAAAATCTAAATAAATAGTGAGCTGGTTCTCCTTCATCCACTACTTTGACACATTCAAATAATTTTAATAGATTAGTGAAACATGATTTTTGTTTGCAGAAACTGTATCATATCATCATCTTCCACTGTTTTATTATTCTATTTTAAATCTGTTCAGCCAGTTTACCAGGTACTAATGTAATGCTTACTGATCTGTAATTCCCAAATCATCCAGCAGTTTTTTAATATTTATTTGTTTGTTACCTTCCAGTCTGCTGGTACAGTAGCTGTTTTTTAAATTAAAAATTACCTATCTTTGCTAGCAGCTCAGCCACTTGATACTCGAACTCCTTCAGAATTCTTGGATGTAAATTGTTGCTTTTTAAATTATGAATTTCTTCCAGAGCTTTTCCAGTCTCTGAGAATATCTCATCTTTATTGGCTACTCTGGACCTACTCATTTTTGGTATCTCCCTGATATTGTCAGCCATGAAGACTTATGCAAGGATGTTTTTCTAAAAGATATGCTCTAGGAATGTTTTTTGGGGGGAAGTTCTGTGGCATGAGGTCAGAATGGATAATCACAATGGTCTGTTCCGGCCTTGAAAGAGATGAATCCCTTTTATTTCTCAGCAATGTCCTTGTCATCCTTAATTGCTCCCTTTCACAACTGATTATCCAGAAGACCCACTGATTCTTTCGCAGGCTTCTTGCTTCCAATATACTAACCTTTAACTATTTGTTCTTAAAAATCCATCTAAGACCAGCTAATTTCCCTCTTCCATATTGCCTGATGCTATTTATTTCCCGTTTATTGGCTTCAGTAAGGTCAGATTTCCATATTTTGAGAGATATCTGGTGCTAATAGTCAGTTATGGTCTACTTTGCCTTCCTGGTTCCATTTTTATTCAGCAGCACACATGCTGTCTGACACTGTTATTTTAAGTGGTATCCGTGCCACATCTAAGCAATTTACTTCCTTTACTTTTAATTTGGGGCTTTTTTGGATAGCCCCTCTTCATTTTATGGAAATCTTCCTGTCCAAAATTTAGTATCACTGTGTCAGGTTTTGGTACCTTTCTCTCCTGTAGGATGTTAAATATTGAGGTCAGTATTACATTGTGGTTCAGCTACTTTTAATTCTTGAATTAATGCCTGTGCATTAAGTAAAACCAAATTGAGAAGCAATAATTTAATCTGAGAAATTGCTTCTCTAACCTTTGTCCCATTGTGCTATTAGACCAGTCTGCATATGATTACTTGAAGTAATCCATTATTAGCCTGTTAACCTTCGCTGCCTTTTTATCTGTCTTTACACTCAATATCCCTTTCTTGATCTGGAGGCCAACAATATAGCTAAATTCCTATTCCAAAAATCATCACATACTTCTAAACGAGGAGTCTTCTATATTCAGAAAAGAATTAGCACTGGAATAATAAGAGTATTGCAGGACAGAGTTAATGTCCATTGGTCCAGTTCTGCAGGTTGAAATTTAACAGCTATGTACATTATGACTGGCAAAATAGCAAGTACTATTGTTTCCCATTCTCAGGACTATACTGCATTTATCTGGGGAAAAGACATTACAAGGTCCTGACAAGTGGCTGCAAAAAAGGGTTGTGCAACTTGAGAGTTCTTATCTGTTTTTAACGTCCGGATTCCATTTATTTAATTGCTAACTTTTTTCTCACTTTTGTGTAATTTGGTATGCAATTGTTATGTATTTTTATTTTATGAATGTAACGTGCTTGGATGCTCTGCAAGAACGAGGCCCACACACACTGTGAGTTATTTGGCTTTAATGAAGGTAAAGTGACACATCCGCAACGGGGACCCCGGGCGTTGCTGTCACTTTGGCGGGGAACCCAGCACCGAAGCTCAGCTCGGCCTGGGTCGGAGTCCAAAGGCAGGACCGGGAGCATACAGCTATATATACACAATACAAAAGCAACTCATACATATGCAAAAAGGGACTTCCCACAAGCTATGCCCGCCCTTTGGCCTAAGGCCATACAAACTGGTTTCAACCAGTTAAAAGCGAGTTATAACTGGCATGCCGTGTCCTACAAGGACCGGCCACTTAGCAAGCAGGGGCTTTCCACAAGGCCGCCGAGAAAGCGGAGATACCCTAGCTAGGCCGTGACACAGTCTTCCGCAGTCCCCTACAATGAACATCAGCATAGTTTGGTTTGGAGTCATATCATTTGTACAGAATCTAAACATATGGCTATGGGATCAGAATCTGTAAACTTTGATGTATTCCTTCTTAAACACTTCATCACACTGTAAAACTTCAGGTATGCTTTTTGAGTTCTCTGTAATAGCAAACATCTGTGTTACAGTGCAGAACCATTGCATAATATTGTTTAACATAATAGCAGGAACTGAGTTATTTTAACTCTGATTAACATACTTCAAAATACTTACAGAAAGAATATGCTTATTGGGAAAACTGATTTATTGAACTGCCTAAAGATGGACTGACAAGAAATGTAGGGCCAGACATTCACCTACCAGTATTTTGAAAGATATGGCATTGAACAGTCTCTGGATGTATTTATAGAGATCTAAATGGAAAAGGGAAAACTAGACTGAAGATTGGGAAAAATCGATCAGTCTTGCAAGGGATGTGGTGGAGTATTTAAAATAACTTTAGTCATGTAAATGTGAAACATAGATTAGGTTTTATTAAACATATCAATAATAGTGTTCAGTTTCGCAAAACATCTTCATGTAGATAAATAAGTAGGATCTGAACCAATACTCAGTGAAGACAATGACTAGCCTCCTATTGAATTCATTTGAGATTAGATCAGGCCCATATGGATTTGTACTAGACATGCTCAAACATTAAAAGGATTTTTTTATTTCTAATATCTGCTACCGAAGATTAGACTGGATGACCCTGGGGCACTGCCTGCAGTAGCTGTGTTTTATATTCTGAAATAATAGTCATAATATTTTAAATAGGTACATGTTGATAGCAAAGTACAGTAACTCCTCGCTTAACGTTGTAGTTATGTTCCTGAAAAATGCGACTTTAAGCGAAATGATGTTAAGTGAATCCAATTTCCCCATAAGAATTAATATAAATAGGAGGGGTTAGGGAAATTCCAGGGAAATTTTTTTCACCAGACAAAAGACCATATTTTATTTTATATATACATACACACACTCACTCTCTCTCTCTCTCTCTCTCTCTCTCTCTCTCTCATATATATATATATATATAAGTTTTAAACAATTTAATACTGGACACAGAGATGATGATTGTGAAGCTTGGTTGAGGTGATGAAGTCAGAGGGTGGAAGAGGGTGGGATATTTCCCAGAGAATGTCTTAATGCTAAATTATGAACTATCACTCTGCTAAGCCCTCAAGGGTTAACCCATTATTTTTAATGTAGCCTCACACTCTACAAGGCAGCAGGAATGGAAAGAGGGGAGACAGCATGGCAGACAGACACACACCTTGTGTGTGAGAGAGAGAGATGCACGTTGCCCCTTTAAGTACGCTGACCCCACTCTAAGTACGCTTCCTTGTTAAGTAGATCAGAAAGTTGAGACAGCAGCTGCTCCCAGGAAGCTCCCTCCGTCCTGAGCCCTGTCCTATCTTGTCCTCTAACCCATGGAGATGGGGTAAGTGGGGTGCACGGAGTAGGGGGACACCCTGACATTAGCCCCCCGTCTTTTCCCCCCACGCATAGCAGAGAGCAGCTCCAAGGCAGAGGGCAGGAGTAGCACATGGCAGTGGGGACAAGGACAGCTGAACTGCCAGCAATTGATAGCCTGCTGGGTGGCTGCCATACAGGGAATTTAGGGGATTGGGGAGCTGATAGGGCGCTGCTGGTCCACCCTGATTCCAAGCCCCCATGAGCTAGCGGCAATGGGCTGCTCTTCCTGCAAGCAGTGGAAAAAGCAGGTGGCTGCCAAATGGCGTTATAAGGGAGCATTGCATAACTTTAAATGAGTATGTTCTCTAATTGATCAGCAACGTAACAATGAAACAATGTTAACCGGGATGACTTTAAGTGAGGAGTTACTGTATTGTTTTATAAATATGCACCTATGAGACAATAAATCGTTATCCCAGGTTGCTAGTTAAAAAGCAGGGCCAATGTAGTAGTCTGCCATTCTGTATTTGAATGTTCAAACCTTCTGTTTGACAAATTAGTACTTGTTGAAATTTAATAGAATGCCTTCATCCTTATCAGTTTTTCAATCCAAAGTGTTTTCTAAAAGTCGTAATTGTTTTTAAAATTACAGTAAAAATCCATTGTTTTACTTTTATGTTCTCTGTTTGTCTTCCTTACTCAGAAGTACTGTACATTAAATGTTCTCAAACAATGTGCTTAATTTTCTTAATTCTAAATGTATTGTGGCTTTTTTCTTTATTCAAGTCACTGCCAAAAATCATGGTGTCACGGCTCTGTGAATCTAAAAAGATTTGTGCTGCAGCTGATATGCAACTTCAGGTATGTTCTTTCATTTCGGGTTTTTCCAGGACCTAAATCTGAAATGACTTCCTAAATTTATGGGAACTGTCAATTTAATTTGACTCTATTCATTTGTGAAACCTTACAAATTTTTGTAATTTAACACTTAACTCAATGATGTATCTATGCTGTCTAAACAAATGCAAAATATTTAAACTGAATTGTTTTCAACTTCATTTTAATATATTTTGATCAGCATTGTCAGTTGTCTGCATAAAGTTGGTATTTTAATATGGATTTAGATGCTTATCTTTAGGTACACAGCTTTGAAAACGGTTGCCTTTCACACGTAAGAAAGTTTTAACAGGAGGCCGTGAATTAAAATTGGACTTGATATTTTGTTTACTGAATGTTTTTTAAAATATCTCAAATATATATTAAAAACAAAAGGGTGCTGAAGTAGCCATTTTTTATTATATTTACTTTGGCCAAAAATTTCAAACCTGGGTCCCTACATTGAAGCTCACAAATCCATTTTGTGACTTCTAAATAAAACCAATTTAATTCTCAGAAATATGGAGCATCTTTAAATTCCACTAAACTCTGTGAGCTGGAGATGCTGAGCACCTTTTAAAAATCAGCCCAGTTTTATTTAGGTGATGAAATATGGATTTTGCTTTCCTCACTTAAACAGTCAGGTTTGAAAATACTGGTTTTTATTACTAAAAGGACACTGTCAACGTTTGTAGGTCTAATATCTGATCTACCTTATTATATTGTTATAGTCGTTGCTAAGTTCATGCAGTTCTGTCAGGCTTTTCCAAAACAACAGTTTCAACTCTTTCTTTAAGAAGAAAATCAAACTCCTCAGCTCAGCATTAATGCACAGCTCTGCACTCACAGTTGATGAACTTGTGCAATTCAGTAAAAATAATGTTAGTAAGAAAACACATGTCCGTTTCCACCTTCTAAGTCTTAGCATTATAATAAAAGGGGAGTTAAAACTTAGGTAAAATATGTTAGTGTCTTTCACTCTTCTTTTGAAAAAAACAAGCAAACAATAAATATGTCATTGTTGAAACAGGGAGCTTGTTTCCTCAATCCCAATAGAGCAATTACCAGTAAAAGTTAATAGTCACAATAGCATTTAGATTATCTATGTTTTTCATAATGATTATTCCGCTTGTGTTTATATTCTGCTAATGCTTATTTTGTATGATTTTTCTCTATTCTTTTTTCCCTATGCTAAATACTTTTTTTTTTTTAAACCACAATTAGTATAGCTTTAAAGTGAGGACAACTGCTTTTAGGTGCTCCAAACAGGAGCACTCCATTTCTTTTTAAGAAATGCAGAAACAAAAAAATCAGGTGGCAGTTTGGACAGTTGGGCCAAGGCCAGGGATTTGTGATTTCTTCTCTCTAAAAGATGTCCCAAAGACTGTGTCCTCCTATACAAACACAAACTGTATGAGCTGATGATTTTTAAAATATCTTAATTAAACCTGTGCAAACTGCTATGTGGACACATCTATTGATTTAAAACTGGTTATAATAGTTGAGCTTATATTTGTAAATTTACATGTGCAGATTAAACCAATAAGCCAGGTTTATAGCAGGTTGAGTATCTATATAGGTTTGCACTGATTTAACTCAGTCAGTTTTTAAGTCACACTTTTAGTTAAACCACTGCAACTTTGGTTGTCACTGGCTATGATGGGTTCTGTGAGAGCTGAGTGATGTGGAGGGGAGCACGGCTTTACCTTTATAATGTGAAAGCAGTGAAATGCCCCTGGAAATTCTGATTTTGAAATGCATAATTGTTGCTTATAATTTTTTTCATATACAGATGTGTGCTATGCTACTAAATCTGAGAGATATCTGAGAGAGATTGTTTGCAATCTAGAAGGAATCATACAAGAATTAAAGCAGAATTGCTCCAAACTGTACAACAGTTCTGAAAAAGCAAAATTTAATACTGATGAGTGAATACTCAAAAAAATACCCTGTTCATGAGAGCCACTAATTTTGAATTATCCACCAGGGTATAGACCAGTAATTGACTTGAAATTCTGAAGTGATGGACATGTGCTTTCAAACACGGACATTCTTTGTTCAGTAATATCTGTACTACCAATAGAGCCCAAGGATTTCCTTTCAGCAGTTAATTTGTATTTGTCCTGGACCAGAGTTGCCATAAATATTTGACTTTCTATTTCAATGCATCTTCAGCTAATCTAACAGTAATGCCTGTAGGTGCATATAAACTAATCCCTGATAAAAAGATTGGCTAATAGTCACTTCAGTTATGTAGTTCACAAAAATTGTTCCTGGAGACGGGTGCATGGTGGTGAATACAGAGTTCCCACATTCCTTTGTAGAGATGTGTATTGTTTTCTGTGTAGTCATTTGAAGTTATAATCATTGGAATAAACTCTTGTATTTATTTTAATTTAGTTGTCCAGATATGTTCTCCTACATATGTATAAAAGTCTGAATAACCACATTCATTGCACACAAATTGGTAAAGATATTACTTATAACTGAAAACTCAAACTCATTTTTTTCATACTTAGCAAAAGCACGTATTTCTTTTTGAGGGCTAAATGCCATACATGCCATTCATTACTTCACCTTTTGAAAATGAAAATGTTTTGAATTTTCCAAGAGTAGGGAAATATCATAGATGTGTTTTAGCCTATTCAAAAAATAAATAAAGGTAACTTCTAATTTTTGGTATCGAAAAATCAGAGAATGCAATTAAATTGCTTTTTCATCCATAAACTTCAGTTCTGCTATAATAATTTCAGCTGCTGTGATCTTTAGCAGATTCTGGAGAGAGATGAGGAAACCTGAGTTCTGTACTCTACATTTAAATACACATATTTTCAATAGGCATATTTTTGTCATGTGGAGTAAATTCCTGTAAGTTTGGGCCTGCAGTAACTTTATTGGAACAGTCAGAGGGGTAGCCGTGTTAGTCTGTATCCACAAAAACAACAAGGAGTCCAATGGCATCCTAAAGACTGACAGATTTATTTGGGCATAAGCTTTTGTGGGTAAAAAAAACCCACTTCTTCAGATGCATGGTGAAAATTACAGATACAAGCATAAATATACTGGCACGTGAAGAAAAGAGAGTTACCTACAAGTGGAGGAAAGGTCAATTCAGTCAGGATGGATGTGGTCCACTCCCAATAATTGACGAGGAGGTGTCAATACCTAAAGAGAGAAAATTGCTTTTGTAGTGAGCCAGCCACTCTTTCAGTCTCTATTCAAGCCCAAATTAATGGTGTTAAGTTTGCAAATGAATTGTAGCTCTGCAGTTTCTCTTTGAAGTCTGTTTTTGAAGTTTTTTTGTTGACAGATAGCTACTTTTTAAATCTGTTATTGAATGTCCAGGGAGATTGAAGTGTTCTACTGGCTTTTGTATGTTACCATTCCTGATATCTGATTTGTGTCCATTTATTCTTTTACGTAGACACTGTCCAGTTTGGCCAATGTACATGGTTGAGGGCAGGGCCAGTGCAACCCGTTAGGTGACCTAGGCAGTTGCCTAGGATGCTAGCATTTGGGGGGCAGCATTTTGGGTCCTTTGGCGGCATCTGCGGCGGCCAGATGTTTGGCCGCCCCGGTCGTTGTCGGCATTTAGGTGGAGGGACCTGGTCCAGAGGGATACGAGGAGGGCTGCCTGCAGCAAGTAAGGGTGGGCCATGGCACCCAGGGTAACTGTTCTCTGCCCAAGCTCACCTGTGCTCCGCCTCCTCCCCTGAGCACACCGCCCCACTCTGCTTCTCTCCCTCCCAGGCTTGCGGTGCCAAACAGCTGATTGGTGCCGCAAGCCTGGGAGGTAGGAGAAGTAGAGCGGCAACGACGTGCTCGGGGAGAAGACGGAGCAGAGATGAACTGGGGCGGGGAGCTGCCACACGGCTCCCCGAGCCGGGGGGAGCTGCCGCGGGAGGGGTGCCTCAGGGCAGGGAGCTGCCGCAGGGGGGCAGCTTAGGGCGGAGGGCTGCCACAGGGCTCAGAGGGTGGAGGGGGCGTAAGGTGGAAGTTTTACCTTAGGCGCGAAACATCCTTGCACCCACTCTGGCTGAGGGGCATTGCTGGCACATGATAGCATATATCACATTAGTAGCTGTGCAGGTGAATGAGCCCCTGATGGTGTGGCTGATGTGGTTGAGTCTTATGATGGTGTCACTAGAGTGGATATGGGGACAGAGTTGGCAACGGGATTGTTACGGGGATTGGTTCCTGGGTTAGTGTTTCTGTGGTGTGGTGTATAGTTGCTGGTGACTATTTGCTTCAGGTTAGGGGGCTGTCTGTAGCGAGGACTGGACTGTCTCCCAAAGTTTGTGAGAGTGAGTGACCATTTTCCAGGATAGGTTGTAGATCGTTGATGGTGTGCTGGAGAGGTTTTAGCTGGGGCTGTACATGATGACCCATGGTGTTCTGTTGTTTTCCTTGTGGGGCCTGTCCTGTAGTAGGTGACGTCTGGGTACCCGTCTCGCTCTGTCAGTCTGTTTCCTTGCTTACCCAGGTGGGTATTGTAGTTTTAAAGAATGCTTGATAAAGATCTTATCTTTGTTTGTCTGAGGAATTGGAACAAATGTGGTTATATCTTAGGGCTTGACTGTAGACAATGGATCGTGTGATGTGTCCTAGATGGAAGCTGGAGGTATGTCGGTAAGAATAGTGGTCAATAGGTTTCCAGTATAGGATGGAGTTTATGTGACCATCACTTATTTTCACTCTAGTGTCCAGGAAGTGGATCTGTTGCGTGGACTGGTCCAGACTGAGGTTGATGGTGGGGTGGAAATTGTTGAAATCCAGGTGGAATTCTTCAAGGACCTCCTTCCCGTGGGTCCATCTGATGAAGATGTCATCAATGTAGCACAAGTAAAGGAGGGGCACTAGAGGACGAGAGCTGGGAAGCGTTGTGAAGTCAGCCATAAAAATGTTGGCATGCTGTGGGGCCATGTGGGTATCCATAGCAGTGCCACTGACTTGAAGGTATAAGTTGTCCCCAAATCTGAAATGGTTGTGAGTGAGGACAAAGTTACAAAGCTCAGCCGCTAGGTGTGCTGTGGCATCATCACAGATACTGTTCCTGCCAGCTTGTTGTCCATCCTCATGTGGGGAATATTGGTGTAAAGAGCTGCTACATCCATGGTGCCCAGGATGGTGTTTTCAGGAAGATCACCAATGCATTGTAGTTTCCTCTGGAAGTCGGTGGTCTCCCAAAGATAGCTAGGAGTGCTGGTAGCATAGGGTCTGAGGAGAGAGTCCATATAGCCAGATAATCCTGTTGTAAGAATGCCAGTGCCTGAGATGATGGGGCATCCAGGATTTCCAGGTTTATGAATCTTGGGTAGCAGACAGAATGCTCCTATTCGGGGCTCTAGGGGTATGTCTGTGTAGATTTGTTCCTGTGCTGTAGCAGGAAGTTTGTTGAGCAAATGATGTAGTTTCTTTTGGTACTCCTCAGTGGGATCGGAGGATAGTGGCCTGTAGAATGTGGTGTTGGAGAGCTGCCTGGCAGCCTCCTATTCATAATCCGACCTGTTCATGATGACTACAGCACTTCCTTTGTCAGCCCCTTTGATTATAATGTCAGAGTTATTTCTGAGGCTGTGGATGGCGTTGCATTCTGTGTGGCTGAGATTATGGGGCAAGTGATGCTATTTGTTCACAATTTCAGCCTGTGCACATCTGCAGAAGCACTCTGTGTAGAAGTCCAGTCTGTCATTTCGACCATCAGGAGTCCACACAGAATTCTTTTTCTTGTAGTGTTGGAAGGAGGATTCCTGTAGGTCAGTGTGCTGTTCAGTGGTGTGTTGAAAATATTCTTTGAGTCGGAGACAGTGAAAGTAGGCTTCCAGATCACCGCAGAACTGTATCATGTGCGCAGGGATGGTGAGGCAGAAAGAGAGTCCCTGAGATAGGACAGACTCTTCTGCTGGGCTAAGTGTGTGGTTGGATAGATTAACAATATTGTTGGGTGAGTTGTAGCCCCCTGTGGCATGTCAGAGTTTAGATAGTTTACTGTCCTTTTTCTTCTGTAGAGAAGTAAAATGTACGTTGTAAATGGCTCGTCTTATTTTTGTAAAGTCCATCCACGTGGAAGTATGAGAGTCTCCAGTTTTGACAGCTCAAACCACAGGTATAGCTCATTGACACAGGTATAGCTCATTACATAATAATAACTCTTAACAAGCAGGCAGGGAGCTATAATATTCGGAACCAAATTAATTAACATTTTAACTGCACTGTTTAAGCTAATTAATGTAGTAATTTATAATAATTACAGTGAGACACTGTTTCCTCTTATTTAAAGTCTGTTCTAGATAAACACTGATAGTAGAAATCTACCAGTATCTAAATGCTTGAAAATAGGGTCCTCAGCAACAATCTCCAAATCACATGGCAATGTGAAATATCTTTCATTCCCGTAGCTATGGCAGACGCACATAACTATGTCTCATAGTTGAAAATACTTACGTATGTAAAGTCATCAGTGTTTATTTTCCAGAGTGGATTTATTTTCACTGTGTGCTCCTGGTGACCTGGCTGACCAGATAGAAAGTGTCAAAAATCAGGACAGGAGCTGGGGGGTAGTAGATGCCTATGTGAGAAAAAGACCAAAAATCATGACTGTCCTATAAAATCAGGATATCTGGTCACCCTACCAGGGTCAGAACTTCCTTCTAACACTCTACATATGCCAGGGAAGGGCGAAGCTTGTAAGTCGCTTCAGTGGCTTATTTCTCCAGCTCTCTATTTCTGCATAATTCTCTAAGTAACCCACCTCATTGGTTTTTGGCAGAGGGTCCAGGAATAGATCCCAGAAATCCTAACACCCAGCTCTCTGCTCTAACCACAAGAGCATACACATGTGCCATGGAAAAGCAGCTTTTGAATGTCTTACCAGAGTTTATCATTTTGGAAATCTAGTTGAAAGGTTTAATAAGCTGCTATGTTTAGAAAAGTAATTCAAACAGAAGTAACGTAATCCTTAGGAAATGTTTACATTTAGTCGTAAAGACTTAGATAGGACATAATGCAAACCAAATCTATGATAATGAATGAATTCTGGCTAAGTCACAAGCTGTCAGTGGGTTTGGATTTTTTTTTATCCAATCATAAGACTTTCAAAGCAATAATTGAGCATGCTATAAGACACAATTCCATTTTAGTCAGATCATCTCAACCTTTTTCTTCTGAGGCCCCACCCCAGCATCTTATAAAAACTCCACAACCCACCTGTGCCACAACTGTTTTTCTGCGTATAAAAGCCAGGGCTAGCATTAATGGGTAGCAAGCTAAGTTGCTTGGGCTTTGGTTTCAGCCTTGCATGGCAGGGTTCAGGCTCAGGCTTGGGCTTTCTGCCCTGGGTCCTGTACAGTCTAATGCCAACCCTGCTTAGCAGACCCCCTGAAACCTGCTCGCAGCCCCCCAGGAGGCACGGGACCCATGGTTGAGAACTGCTGATGTAAATGATTTGCTCAGCTTTTTCACAGTACCATCTCCCAAGTTCCCTATTTCATGTACAGATTTTTTTTTTAAAAAAAGGGAATAGAGGGGCCCAGAGGTTATAAAAGAAAGGGTCTCTGACCTGCCATTATGTCAGGGGAGAGAGAGATGGAAGCTAGCTGTGTGTGAGAGAGCGAGAGAGACGCTATGATTTGGAGGAGAAGCCCTGTGCAAGAAGGTGTAATCCTGGACCCCCTGAAATACTCTGACTAAATGGCTAAATTTCAGTACCCAGAAAGATAATGGAGCAAGTAATTAAGCAATCAGTTTGCAGACAACTAGAAGATAATAAGGTGATAAGTGACAGCATGGATTTGTCAAGAACAAATTGTGTCAGACCAACCTAATAGCTTTCTTTGACAGGGTAACACGCCTTGTGGATAAGGGGGAAGAGGTAGATGTGGTATATCTTGACTTTAGTAAGGCTTATGATACAATCTTGCGTGACCTTCTCATAAACCAACTAGGGAAATACAACCTAGATGGAACTACTATAAGGGGGGTGCATAACTGGTTGGAAAAACATTCCCAGGGAGTAGTTATCAGTGGTTCACAGTCAAACTGGAAGGGCATATGAAGTAGGGTCCCTCTGGTATCGGTTCTGAGTCTGGTTCTGTTCAATATCTTCATCAGTGATCTAGACAATAGCATAGAGAGTACACTTACAAAGTTTGTGGATGATACCTAACTCAGAGGGGTTGCAAGTGCTTTGGAAGATAGAGTTAAAATACAAAACGATCTGGACAAACTGGAGAAATGGTCTAAAGTGACAGAATGAAATTCAGTAAGAACAAATGCAAAGTACTCCACTTTGGGAGGAACAATCAGTTGCATATATACAAAACAGGAAATGACTGCCTAGGAAGGAGTACTCCCAGAAAGGGATCTGGAGGTCATAGTGGATCACAACTAAATATGAATCAACAGTGTAACACTATTACAAAAAAAAAAAAGAACATAATTCTGGGATATATTAGCAGGAATGTTGTAAGCAAGACACAAGAAGTAATTCCACTCTACTCTCTGCTGATTAGGCCTCAATTGTAGAATAGTGTCCAGTTCTCGGTGCCACATTTTGGGCAAGATGTGGACAAATGGGAGAAAGTCCAGAGAAGAGCAACAAAGAAGATTCAAGGTCTAGAAAATGTGACCTTTGAGGGAAGATTGAAAAAGTTGGGTTTGTTTAGTCTGGAGAAGAGAAGATTGAGAGGGGACATAAGTTTTCAAGTACATAAAAGGTTTTTACACAGAAGAGGGAGAAAAATTGCTCCCCTTTATCTGTGAGGATAGGTGTAGCAATGCGATGACTCACTGGCGCAGCATCTCCTGCTGGTTGTCCTGCGAATTAGCTCGATTCCAGCTTCGGAGCACCCTCTGCAGGCTGGTGTCTCACCTACTGCTGTCCCTCCCGGACCCCGGTGCCCTTTACCTCGGGGTTCTGCCCCAGCAGTACTCCCACGCTCTGGTCTTACATCCCAGGAGAACCCTCAACCCTTTATGCCCACCTTGCCTTAGTGGCTACTGCCAGTCATCTTCTAGCCCCTCCTCACTGGGGCAAACTGCAGTCTGTAAAGGCCACTCATCATTGGCAAGGAGGTTGGGACCAGCAGCCTCTGCCTAACCCCAGTATGTTTCTTTAGGCCTTGCACAAGGCCTGCAGCCTGAAGGTGTACCAGGCTGGAGCTCCCCAGTTCCTCTTGCCTTATTCCCCAGCACTGCTCCAGTTCAGGTACCCTTTTCTCCCAGGCAGCCAGCCCTTCTCCCTCCAGGGCTGGAGAGAGACTCCCCGACTCCTGGCCCTCCAGCCCTCTTATCAGGGCCAGCTGGGCCCTGATTGGGCTCAGTGACAGCTGTGGCTGCTTCCCCAATCAGCCTGCTTTTGCTGCTTCTACTCCTCTGTCCCAGCCGCAGCCCTCTCCAGGGCTACGTTTAATCCTTTTTACCTTGGAGTGGGCAGCTGCACCACTACAATAGGACAAGAAGCAATGGGCTTATTGCAGCAAAGGCAGTTTAGGTTGGACATTAGTAAAAACTTCCTAACTCTCAAGATCGTTAGGCATTGGAATAAATTGCTTAGGAATGTTGTGGAATCTCCATCACTGGAGATTTTTAAGAGCAGGTTAGACAAACACCTGTCAGGTAGTCCTTCCATGAGTGCAGGGGGCTAGACTAGCTGACTTCTTGAGGTTCCCTCCGATCCTATAATTCTATGATTCTAAGTCCCAAACAAAGAACACTTGAGCGGTGAGGAAATTAAGGAAGGGAATGATAAATAGGAGTTCTGTTGGTTTGTGTAGATCAGTATATATCATAAGTTGTTTAAAGTAATGGATAAGTGTTTTAGAATCCCGTTTGCAATGTCTGTGTGTTACATGTTTTATCTAAACTGTACACCAGAGTGCTCACAAGGCTGGAATCATGAGAAAGAGTGTGCTTAAGCAACTGGTGTATCTTGGCAGGCGGTGATGGTGATTCTGAGAACCTAAGGCAGTTGTATCCTGAATTCCCACTTCTGTGAAGGGTGCCCAGCGGGATGTATTCCAGAGAGGCCAAAGAAACAATTCCGGAGGCTACCCAGACCAAGGGAAGCTTAGAAGCATATGGGTCTGGCATGTGAGACTGAAACGTGGCAGCCTGGTGAATGTTCAGCAGTGGGAGCTTTAACAGGGCCATGACAAATGTCTGTTAGAACCTTCAATCTCGTTATATTTCAGTAAAAAGCCATTTCTGTTTGGTTTGGATTTTCATGATAGCACGGAGCTAGTACACAGTCAAGCTCCTGAATTGTCTCAGGGATCCCAAAGCAGTAAAGGAGTTAATATAGTAGTATTATATTACACAAGTGTTGATAAAGGATAAGATATTAATGTTACCTCCTGACAACAAGAATCACAAATTCATCTCCTTTTAGCAGGAGCACATTGGTTTCCTCTGAAACATCCAGGTGCTCCACTTAGATGTCAGGGAGGGGCTGCAGTTAACTATTTCTACCTAACTCCTAAATATATTTATTTCTGTGGGATTTGCACTGGGCCTCTTTATCCACAGACAAGAAATCCTGTTTGAGTCCCTAGGGTGCTTAGTGTGGCTGCTGCTCCACCTAACAGTTGATCCGTCCTACTGCAACCTCACTCCTGGTTTAGGCCTAACGTCTGTCTCCACCAGATCTTTGCAGAATATTGTGAATTGGACAGCTGTCTCTCGTTTTGTCTGCCGCACAAACCTCCCACAAAACATTTAGTCTCACAAATTAACATGCGGCTACTCCATTTCCCACTCTGTGACTTGCAACCCTTAAAAAACCCTCAGCACCTCTCATACAATTCCTGAGTCCCATTAAAGTCTCACATATGCTGCTCCAAGCACCAGTAAAATATCAATCTCTTTCAGTAGCACTTCTTTCCTAATTCCCTTACCTCTCATTATGTCTTGGACCAGTTCTAGAGGGAACTTGAGAGGTGCAACCAGTGGCTCCTTCTGCCGTCCGTCTCAAGACACTTTTGGTGTCCACTGCTTAGCCTTCTTCACGGCAGTTGTGATCTTCTACTCTTTATGGCCCCATACACAGCATGTGCATCCTAGTGACATCACGTTGGGCTGTGCTGTGTCTGTCTCTCAGAACCCAAGGAAGGTATTTTGAACTTCTCTTATTAATAAGAGTATTTTAAACACTCTCCTCCCCTCTCCCCAATAGATGGACTTCTTTGGGACATTAGGTGTAGGTTTCAATTTTTTTTTAAGGCAGATAAATACATGAGCTTATGGAGGTTGACAGTGCATTTTAAGTGTCAGGGAACTAATCTTACAAGACACTGAGTCCTTAACATCTGTTTGTCAGTTGGAGTTGAGGGCACTCAGCACAAGGATTAGTCCCTTATCCTTTTATTTTATACCAAAAATAGAAGAGCCAGGAAATGTACATATTTTAAGTTCTCATGGTTTATTCTATTGCCTCTGTCTTTGTTGGTTAACCACATGTCAAATGCCAAGACTGTGAGCCAAAGCTGAATATATGTTTTATCTGTCTAGGTCTTTTATGCTGTCTTGGACCAACTCTACCATGGGGAACATCCTCTAACGAGGTCAACCACAGAAATTTTAAAGGAAACCCAGGAGAAATTTTATGGATTACCATACGTACCAAACACTGTGAGTGTAACATTTCATTCTCATTCATACTTTAAAAGAAAAGGAAAGTTTGGAAATGCTTAGGCCTTGTGTCTTTAGCAGGCTGACTAAGCTGTCATCCCCTTTCTGCAGAATCTTAAAATCTCCACATTTCCTATCAGCATAATTCAAAACAGAGGCCACTTACTGAGGTTTTGGGCATAAATATCCAGGTGTGTCACTACTGAAACTGAAAAATTTCAACTCCAGAACTTCTGTCAAGCTACTGTGCCTGTGTGTGCTTGTATTTAAATATAATTTCCTTGCTTCTTTGATGAGCACGTGGAGTCAGTACTCTATTAGTACTGTATTTCCGAATGACAAAGAGCTTAGTGGAATTAGTTTTTCTGTAAGTTTGGACTGTGAAAAACAGCATTTTCTTTCCACTCTAACAGTCCAACAGCCATTTTGGCAAATGAAGCAAATTGTGTAAAACATGCTGTATGTTAGCATTCAGAGAATACAAGAAAAACGAGGAGTCCTTGTGGCCCTTAACGACTAACAAATTTATTTGGGCATAAGCTTCAGATGCATGAAGTGAAAAATACAGGAGCAGGTATAAATACCTGAAGGGATGGGGGTTGCTTTACCAAGTGTTAGGTCAGTCTAGCGAGATAAATCAATTAACAGCAAGATATCAAGGGAGGAAAAATAACCTTTGAAGTGGTAAGAGAGTGGCCCATTACAGACAGTTTACAAGAAGGTGTGAGTAATGATAGGGAGAAATAAGGATTGGGGAAATTAAGTTTAGGTTTTGTAATGACCCAACCTGTCTTTATTCAGGCCTAATTTGATGGTATCTAGTTTGCAAAATAATTCCAGTTCTGCAGCTTCACGTCGGAGTCCATTTTTGATGTTTTTTTGTTGAAGAATTGCCACTTTAAGGTCTGTTATTGAGTGAGAAGAGAGATGGAAGTGTTCTCTTACTGGTTTTTGAATGTTATGATTCCTGATGTCAGGTTGATTATTCATTTCTGAATGAGAACGTGTGTGTTTTAATTATGTAAAAATTATATTCTGAAGATGCAAATTATATTCTGAAGATGCAAAACAGACAAACAAACAAAAAAAAAGTGACTCAATTGTTTAGTTATGCACATAGTTCTTGTACTCTGTCCTATCAAATCCTGAACCTATGGCCATTCACCTCTCCCATAATGCAGTTGTGTTCTTTCATTGCTTGGTGCTGTGCAGGAACCAAACAACCCTTCCCCGCAAAGAATGGGGCTGCAGTTCCCCTAAAGGGTGTGCATCCTTTCCCTACAAACCCTTCCTGCTCCTTAGGTAGCAGCTGATTCCACTCCCTTGGCCCCCTCCTCAGAGTCAGAGGCAGGATATCCCTAGAGAATAGAATTTGGTTATATATTGTCTTTAATATTCAAACTTTATTGTTTAAATACTCTTAATATAGAATGATTAGGCACATGGAAGCATTTAATATTTGTTCACATAGTCTTGAACTTTAGAACCCTTCTCCCCCTGCAAATCCCTAAGAGGGAAATGTTGGCCAGGTTACCAGATAAGTTCCTTTCTTGCTTTGAAAATTACCTTGTAATCTTTAATCTCCACCTTCATAATTTATGTACAGGATGGTGCCTGTAACATTAAGCAACATCTTGTAGTGAAGCATAGCATCACCATTTTAATACAAGCTTTGGTATATGACTTGATCCCACAGTCTGTCCCAGTACAAAAGCACTGATAATTGAGTTATATTGTCAATATGCTGTCTAGTTTCTTATATTCAGAATTTGAGGGCATCTGGGCTAGGACTTTTAACACATTTAACATCTAAATTACACTTATCAAGAAACTACACTACAAGAACAGTTAGTAACTTTTGTAGGATAGCTCTTGCTACTTGATATGGTGGCGGTGCAGGAGGCATCCCACAAACTGATATCCTTCAGAGCATTGGACTCAGGAAAATCGCACTATCTGTTAATGACATGATCATGGAACCAGCAAAGATGGTGTGGCACACACCTGCCATGTGTACTCCCGCCCTTTGTCATCCAGCACCAAATCCACTGATTGCCCAAGCAGCATCAGAGTGAAAAAGGTAACACCAGGTATGATCTTTTCCACTTGATAAGGAAGCTAAGGGACTGTACTGTTGGCAGAAAGGTCTTTTCAGGTACCAGCCTGCAATTCACAATAGCAAACTGTCAAGTGCTTTTGCCCAAGTACAACCTTGTGAACTACAACATATTCACAGAGTTTTCAGATAAGATTCCACATGAGCTTAGAGGACAGTTTGAGGCACTCATCTAGGAGGGAAACCTGACTGTGAAGTCATCACTTCAAACTGCCATCAATGCGGATGGCATGGCTGCTTGGTCAGTAGCCACTGCTGTGGTTTTGAAAAGAGTGGCATGGCTTCACTCATCTGGGTTCCCGAAGGAGAGCCAAGTCATGATAGAGGATCTCTTCTTCAGACATGCATCCAACGAAGTGGGTATTCACTCACGAAAGCTCATGCTCCAATACGTCTGTTAGTCTATAAGGTGCCACAGGACTCTTTGCTGCTTGTCCTTCAGAGGAAACTTAGCTTTTTAGTGAAATGATGAACAAGTCCCTACATTCTTTAAAGGTATCCAGGGCAATTCTCCTCTCCCTCAGGATTTATGCACCAGACAAAGATCCACTCCTGAGCCATTCTTACATCATAGCCATTATGAGCCCCCAAAGAAGTGCACGCAACTCCAGAGGCTTAGACGAACAACTCTTTTTGCCTCCTCCTTCCAACTGGAACCTAAGGAGCTGCAAATCATCTCTGTAGCTAAATTTGTCTAACCTTTTCTGATTTGGGGGTCATTTAGCCCACTTCTTTGACAACTGGTGGAGCATTACATCCAACAGATGGATTCTTGATATTATCCAAACAGGATATACAATAGAATTCCTCTCCCTTTCCTACCCTCATCCTCCGTCCTGATGTCTCTTCAGGGATCACTCTCACAAGGAGGTGTTCTCTCAGGAGATAAATTCCCTTGTTCAACTGGGAGCCACAGAATCTGGTTCACCCCTTTACCAAGGAAGAAGTTTCTATTACAAATAGTTCATGATTCAAACACAAAAACCGTAAACTACAGCAACTCAGTGTCTATATCCCAGCAACACAATTTAGAATGGTAACGTTGGCAGCAGTAATTCTATTATTAAGCAAAGGAGACTAGTTCACAATTCACAACATGAAGGATACCTGTTTTCATGTACCTCACTTGCACACAGGAAAGTTCTCAGGTTTACCATAGGTTCCTATCGTTAACAGTGCAAGCTATTTCCCTTCAGTCTGACTACAGCCCCAAGAGTGTTTACAGAAATGTCATCAGTGGCAGCCCACCTTTGCCTCAAGGGAATCTCAATATTTCTGCCCGTTGACAAATGGTTACTGACTGGGAGATCTCACTCCATTCTGCAACAAGAGCCCTTATTCTAGCTGCATCAGTCACTGGGCATCTCTGTAGACAAACAGAAATCGTTGTTAGTCCTCACATAGAAGAATTCATTGGAGCAACACTGAACTCTGTCAGAGCCAGAGCTTTCCTGCTAGAGGACAGATTTTTGACAATGACAGCAATGGTCATGCAGCTTCGGGCCAGTCCACAGACCTGAGTTCAAACTTGTCTTACTCTTAGGCCAATGGTAGCCTGTACGTATGTAACGCAGTTTGCAAAGCTCCGACTTTGTGCCTTAGGTCGAAACAATGTACATTCCAAACAGAGACTGCATCGAAAAAGAGCCATCACTCCGGGAATACAGGACTCAGTAAACTGATGGGCAAATAGCCACCATGTTTGCACAGGAATTCCTTTCACTTCACCACCACCAGAAAAAGTATTAATTCCAGATGCCTCCTCCCTAGGCTAGGACAGCCCTTTGGACGAACAAGTGGCAGAAGACACTTGGACACCTCAAGAGTTCAGAATGCATATAAATCTGCTATAACTGCAAGCAGTCTGCAGGGCCTGCAAATGCTTCCTCCCATGCACAGCAGTGAGACACGCACAAGTACAATTGAACAAGTCAACAGTAATCTATATCAACAGATCAAGTGATGCAAAATCCACTCCATTATGTGCAATAGCTGTCAACCTATGGAATTGGTACATCATTCACTCTGTCTGCAGTGCACCTCCTGGAGCAATGCAACAAGCTTGTGGACAGGAGTGGGCAAACTTTTTGGCTTGAGGGCCACATTGGGGTTGCAAAACTGTATGGAGGGCCAGGTAGAGAAAGCTGTGCCTCCCTAAACAGCCTGGCCCCCACCCCTTATTTACCCCCTCCCACTTCCCGCCCCCCTCAGAACCCCCAGCCCATCCAACCTCCCCCGATCCTTGTCCCCTAACTACCCCCTACTGGGCCTCCCTGCCCCAACTACTGCCCACCCCTTATCCAACCCCCCTGCTCCCAGTCCCCTGACTGCCTCGACCCCTATCCACACCCCTACCCCCTGACAGGCTCCCCAGGACTCCCATGCTTATCCAACCGCTCTGTTCCCCATCCCCATAAAACTTGTGTGCACTATAAAAATTACTAACTGCTGACAAGATTTCAGCAGTAGATGCAGCTGAACTATTGTTGAACGCTGTTTAGCCAAGAGCCGTTGGATCAGCTGCATCCTATCCATCTCACATACCCTAACATCTAATAGAGATTCTGCAGGCCAAACTAGATCATAGAATCATAGAACCACAGGGTTAGGAGGAACCGCCAGGGTCATGTAGTCTAACCCTCTGCCAAGATGCAAGATTTGTTATATGTAAACCAGTGAGACTCAGACTCAGCCTCAGGAGCCACAAGTGGCTCTTTAATGTGACTCCTGCGGCCCTTTGCAGCACCTTTTGGAGAATGATCACTGATTTGGCTCCTGAACCACTGAGGTCTGAGTATCACTGATCTAAACCATCCCAGACGGATATCCAACCTCTTTTTGAAAACCTCCAGTGAAGCAGCTTCCATGACTTCCTTAGGCAGTTCCTTCCGTTGGCCTATTGTTCTTACAGTTAGGAAGTTTTTCCTGAGATTTAATCTAAATCTGCTATGCTGTAATCTGATCCCTTTGCTCACATGGCTTGCATTCCATCCCTTTGAACACCTGTGTCGCTCACTTCTGGATCCTTTCCAGTTTCTCTACATCCTTTCTATACATTGGTGACCAAAATTGGACACGGTACTTCAGCTAAGGCCTAACCAGCCCCAAATAGCGTGGTACTATCAGCTCCTGTAATTTGCATCCTATGCCTCTGTTAATACAACCTAAAATTACATTTGCTTTTTTTGCAACAGAATCGCATTGTTGACTGGTGTTGCGGTTGTGATCCACCAAAACTTCTAGATCCTTGTCAGCAGTGCCACTGTCAAGCCAGTTATCCCCCATTCTGTATTTGTGCGTTTGGTTTTTCTTCCCTAAGTGTAGCACCTTACATTTGTCTTTGATGAATTTCATTTTGTCGTCTTTGGCCTGGTTCTCCAGTTTATCAAGGTCCCTTTGACTTTTAGCTCTATCCTCCAAAGCGTTTGCAGCCTCCCCTAGCTTTGTGTCATCAGCAGATTTGATCAGTGTGCTCTCTATTCCTACTTTCAGGTCATTAATAAAATGTCAAATAATGCCAGACCCAAAACAGATCCCTGTGGAACCCCACTTGAGATCTCCTTCCAATCTGACATAATTCCATTAATAGTTAATCTTTGTTTGCGGTTGGTTAAATAAATGTGGAGGCTCCAGCATGGCAGTGGGGAGCACAGGCCACTGGCTGCATGGAGGTGGGAAGTGACCTTGCATCCCACCCACCCCTGCTCCGGGACACAAACTTGGCAGTGAGACTGCATCTGACTCTGATACAGTGCAAGGGCTGGGCCTGCCTCAGAAACACTTCAGGGCCCTGCCCTTCCATGCCAGTGCACCAGGTGTCAGCAGGCAAGCTCAGCCTGGCAGGATCCAAGTGTGGTGGTGGGGATCCAGATGTGAGGTAAGAGGGGTCTGTGTAGGGCAATCTGGGTGCAGGTGGCGCAGTGAGGATTCCGAGGCGGGATCTGGAGGCACAGGGGCTCTTCTGGGAGTTCCTGGTGCAGGGACAATGGGACTCTGCAGAGGGTCCAGGTGAAGGAGCTGGGGTCTGGGTGTGGGAGGATGGGACTTGGCGGTGTCTGGGATGTGAGGGGCTCAGCGGGGGGAGTCCAGGTGCCGGGGGAGTGGGGCTTGGTGGGTTGGCAGTCCAGGTGCAGCTGGTTGGAGCTCAGTGGCGTGGGGTTCAGATGCAGGGGGCACTTTGGGATGGTCCAGTGCATGGGGACTGGGGCTCATCAGGATGAGGGTTTGAGTGTAGGAGCTCAATGGATGGGGGTCTGGGTGTGGGGGTGGGGGGTGAGGCTCGGTGGGGTGGGGGTTTGGCTCAGCAGGAGGCATGGGGGGATCCAGATGCACGGGGGTTGGGTGGATGGAGAGCAGCTCCCCCCCACAGTGACCCATTCCCCTGCAGCTGAGGAACGATGGGGCCTACGTGATGGGGGGATGTAGAGCTTTCTGCAGCTGGGGGAGGTTTCTGGACATGGGTCAGCCCCGGCCCCGGCCACTCCTTGAAGAGGAAGAGAAGACTAGCAGCCAAGCCCAGCATAGGATAGGAACCACCAGCCGGGGTGTCCACAGCCCTGCCGCTCCCCCCACAGTGATTTAACTCTCAGCCAGCTGCTCCAGGTGCCTGAAATGATGCACCTGTGATGCTTTAGAGGGACGTGTGACTGCCCTTGTGACTTTCCTTTGTTTCCTGATAGTCATTGTTCTGTGGGGAAGCAAAAAAATCTCCATGTGCTCAATGAAGGAATGAATTCTGCATGTGCCCAGTGGTGCAGAATTCCCATAAAGGCACTGCTGACTGCTAGTGATCACCCATTCATCCTCCAGGTATTCACAAATTGAATATTTTGTACATTGCTCTAGTAGCTTTCCAGGTGTTGAATTCAGGCTGACAGGTCTGTAGTTCCCCGGCTCCTCCTTTTTCCCTCTTTTAAAGATGGACACTACATTATCCCTTCTCCAGTCTTCAAGGACCTCTTCTGTCATCCATGAGTTTGCATGAGGCACCATTAACTTGAATTCATTCAACTTAGTCGGAAGATCTCTGACATGTTCTTTACTTATCCTGATCTGCATCCCTTTCCCGTTATTGTCTGTAATAACTTAGCTAGTTGTCCGATCACTTATTTTTGTGTGTGAAGACTGAAGCGAAGTAGGCATTGAGCAGCTCTGTCTTCCTATCATCTTCGGTTACCAGCTCACCACCTTCATTGAGCAGCAGACCCATAACATCCCTGATGTTTCTTTTTTATCTGTCGTATTTGTAGACCCCCTTCTTGTTCTCTCTAATATTTCTTGCCACTGTAACTCATTCTTTGCCTTGACTTTCCTGATTTTGTCCCTACATGTTCATGCTATTCCCATGTTCACTTCCTTGGTGACATGTCCCTCCTTCCATTTCCCATATGTGTCCCTTTTGGTTTTCAGATAGCTAAAAAGCGTCTTGTGAAGCCACATTGGCTTCTTGTGACTCTTATCTTCCCTCTGCGTTGGAATAGCTTGATCTTGAGCCTCTAGTATTACATCTTTCAGGAACTGCCTGCCCCTTTCAACTCCTTTTCTTCCTAATTGGTCTTTCCATGGGATCTTGCCAGCTATTTCTGAGTTGGTTGAAATCTGCCTTTCTGAAGTCCAGTGTCCTGGTTTGTTATTCTCATGTCTTCCTTTCCTTAGGATCTTGAATTCTTATCAGATCATGATCATTTCCTCCCAAGTTTCCGAACAGCTTTGCATTTGCAACTAATTCACCCCTTTTGGTCAACACTGGATCCAAAATGGATGACCCTCTAGTTGTTTCCTCAACTTTCTTAATCAGAAAGTTATCCCCTACACTTGCTAAGAACTTGCAGGACAGATTACGTTTTGCTGTATTAGTCTTCCAACAGATATCAGGGAAGTTAAAATCACCATTAATACTGGCCCATGTGTGTTAGCTAATCATGTTACCTAGTTGAAGAATGCCTCATCCACTTCCTCTTCTTGATTTGGTTCTCTATAATAGACCCCACACACACCATAACACCACTGTTATTGTTTTCTCTTTTTATCTTTACCCAGATACACTCAGTAGGTCTGCTGCTCACTTCCTCTTGGATCTCAGGACATGTGTATACATTCTTGACATACAGTGCAACACCTCCTCCTTTTTTCCCCCATACCTATCCTTCCAGAATGAGCTATGTCTCTCAGTGCTAGTGCTCCAGTCATGGGAGTTGTCCCACCAAGTCTCCACAATGGCAATCAGCATTGGTTTGCATGCACTGAAGATATTTGGCAGACTGTCCTGTTGCTTTTCTTCTTGCCTCTTTAATGCAGTTTTGGTTTCTAGTCCCTTCTCCAGAATTTAGCCCCTTCCCCACACCAACACCTCTGCAGCCCATTGTTTAAGATTATAGAATCATAGAAATGTGGAGCTAGTGAAAGGACCGCAAGAAGTCATCTATTCCAGCCCCCTACTGTGAGGCAGGACCCAGTAAACCCCTAGACTAACTCTGACAGGTTTGTCTAACCTATTCTTACAGGATTCTACAACCTCCCTTGGAAGCCTAGCCCATTACTTAACTATTCTTGTAGTGAGAGAGTTTTTCCTAGTATCTAATTTAAATCTCCCTTGCTGCAGATTAAGTTGATTACTACTTGTTCTGCATTCAGTGGACATGTAGAACAATTGATCACCATCTTCTTTGTAACATCCTTTAACATATTTGAAGACTGTTATTAGGTGTCTCTCTCCCCCCTCCCCAGTCTTTTTTCTCATGACTAAACATGCCCTGGTAGTTTTTTTTAAAAAAAAGAACAATCCTCATAGGTTGGTTTTCTAAACCTTTTATCATTTTTGGTTGCTGTCCTCTGGACTGTCTCCAATTTGTCCACGCCTTTCCTGAAGTGTGGCACCCAGAACTGGACACAGTGCAGCAGCTGAGGCCTCACCAGTGCCAAGTAGAGTGGGATGGCTACCTCCTGTCTGACATATGATACTCCTGATAGTACACCCCAGGGTATTAGCCTTTTTCACAACTGCATCATGTTGTTGGCTCATATTCAATTTGCGATCCACTGTAACCTGCAATCTCTTTCTGCAAAATTACTGCCTAGCCAGTTATTCCCCATTTTAAATTTATGCATTTGTTTTTTCCTTCCCAAGTGTTGTAGTCTGCAGTTGTTGTCTTTTATTGAATTTCATCATGTTAATTTCAGACCAGTTCTCCAGTTTATCAGTTTATGCTCTTAGTGGCATCTGTGCAGGCTGAAAACAGTGGGGTTGAATATGTATAAATGGGGGCGTAATTTGGTCTGATATGAAAATAACTCACCTTAATTGTCAGAGCCCAGGTGAGTGTGGCAGATGTGGGGGACACTAATGGTTAGCTTGACTTATGAATGGAAAGAAATTGGTATAGAAATTAAATTAATAAGGAACTATACAATGCCAGTATTGCAAAGTTAATTTTGGGGGTAGAAACTTTGAGCTTGTTACCTAACCACTTTTGACTTTATGCATAAAAAATGAATAAAAACCCAGATAACTGAAAAGATGCTTTTAACGAAAGAAAGCAATACCAGCTTCTAAGGGAGAGCAATCAGTTTTCATTAACCTCTCTCTTTAGAGCACAGCAAAATAAAACAATTTTAATTTGGGAAAAGAGATGGGTTTTTGTTGAACAGTGTTTCCTCCTATTATGTACTTTATTCAACATTTAGAGGAATTCTTTCGTTGTATTCATATATAATATGCATCAGAGCTCGCATGCACAAATTGTTGTAATTACCCATGATAGGAGAGTACGTGTTTTGGTTTATATAACTTTGGATAGCAAGCCTTTTGATTATTTTCTGGGCTGCTGAATAATCTGGCAGTGCACCTGATTTGTTCCAACATGTTAAAAATGTAGTATTTCAGAAAGGTCACTTCTATTAGTGACCTAAAGCTTCCCTTAGGTAACAGGTTTAATTATGCTTCATACCTTTGTCCACAATGCAGTTTGGTTCATAGCGTGAGAAGTTTTCTTCATGTTTAGTAGGTCATATCAAAGAGAAACACTTTGTTTCCTGTTTGATGTTTTTGCTAATACAGGCATTGAGGCTTTAATGTATAATAAATGGATCCTTTTTCTACTAAGTAGCATAGCTACTTGAGCAGACACTGATGCAGCTCTGATTATAACTTGTTAGTTTTCTGAAGAGTGATGCAACCATATGTCTACTTTTTGGATTTGGTATAACCTCTACGGAGTCGGTTGCTACTTTTGCCAAGTTGGAAACCCCAGTTGTTTACAAAAAATTCAAATCCCTGGATTAGCTTTCAAATGGGCTTTCTTAAAATATACTATACAATCAAACATAAGAATGTGAGTCTGGTGAGAGGAAAATTAAATAAGCTTGCAATGAACTTTATAGAAGTTTGTATAAATAATTAATAGCGGAAAGCAATTTAGAAAGAACTGGTGCCATATTAAGTTAAACATTCAGTTCAAACCTATAACAATGGTGAGAACTTTCCATAGCTTGTGAAGTCATTCTAGGAGGTTTGTTTGGCTTTTTTTTTTTCCGTTAATGTGTTTCAGATCACCTTTGTGACAGGGCAAATACTGATAGCAAAGTATCATGAAATATTTATATTCCAGCAATAATATGACACTATTCACTGAACAACTGTGTCTGTGGCTGCAGAATGTTTACAGAAATTGTAAGATAGTGAAGCACTTTTAAGGAATTTCTTTTTACAAGTGTTGCCTCCATGAAACTCAAACAAATGCTTAGCAATATTTATGTGTAATGAAACTGCTTTTTAAAGAACTATGAAGAAGAAATTTGTATATGTCCCTTACTGGTAATACTTTTAATTAACTTTTATAAATCACTTGTGGGGAAGAAGGAGAGGAAGAGATTAAATTCTATTATTTAGTCAATGTGTAAAGTGAAGTTCTCTCACATGCCAAACTCCCATTATTTTTAGAACAGAAGGACTGGTCCTACATATACTTAGTAGCTCAATTAAATCTATTATTTATATTTCAGTAGGGGATAGATATAGTATCTAAGATATCCCAACTGATAACAAGGGCCTATTATTCGAAGTGCCATATAAACATATAGTAAGAGAGACTGCTTTTCCCTGAAAAAGCTTTGCTTTAAATAGAAAAGACTGTCAACATATCGGAGAAAGGAAGGGGAACTAATCGTCAGTGAAACTTGTCTTCACTGCAACAGTTAGCTAGAATTAGCATGCTCAAATGAGAGCAAGGACACTTCAAACGAACACTCAAGTTAAGCGTGGGACTGGGTATACCCTGCATACCATTGGTGGCAATGTAGAGTGTGAAAAGCAGGCTGCCTCTGCACTCAGGTGTGTATCTACATATGTCAGTGAGAGGCTCTGGCACGGGGAAGCAGCAGGAAAAGACTTGCAGCAGGGCACTGCCAGAGTCTTTCCCTGCGGCTGGTACACTGCTGAAAATAGGGGAGGCACTCAGTGGGCGTGTAGAGAGTCATGTAGGATATATATTGTAAGGTTCTGGTGTGTCTTTATTCTATTTGCCTAAGCAGTGCCTCACTGTCTACACTGCTGTTTATACCTGTGCTGGCATAGCATTCAGTGTACGTACTCCACACGCTGCTGTAAAGAGTGTGCAGTGTAGCTGTACCCTGGATTAGCTGCTGTTGTAACAGCATTTGTTGCATCCCCCACTGCATTACTAGCTCAAGTATCAGTATTGCTCAAGCTTCAACTCACCTGCTTACCCACCCCCAACAGGCTAGTTACATGGAGTTTAAAGCACCATTTAACTCAAGCTAGAGAATTTTGTATGTGGATGGGAGTTGTTAGGGGTAACTCTCAAGTTATAACTCAAGCTAACTGCTATGAGGATACATCTTTTGGATATGTCCACACCTTGAGCTAGGGGTGAGTCCCAGCTCCAGGAGACAGAGTCTCTGCCAATTTTAATCAAGCTAGTATGCTAAAATTAGAATCTAGTCATAGTGATGAAAGTAGCAGAAGGGGCTGCACTCAGTTTTCCAGAGCACTGCCTTGATCAGAAATTACACCTCCAGCTCAATGTAATAGACATACTCTGTAGTTTGCCCAAGGTCACATTGTAAGCTGTGGCAGAGTCAGGAATTGAATCCTGATCTAAATTCCAGTCTGGTGTGCTCAGATATTCAGGCACAAGAACAGAATGGTACTAAAATAACATTAGTTTACAATATTAAATGTCTCATTTTGTAGGTACAGAGGTTTTACCTGATTAAGCTGATATATTGGTAAAGATGTGTTTATATCATCATATAGATTTTTACTAGTAATTTTAACTTCTTACAATAATTTCGTTAAAAAAGGGAAACTTCTATTCATCACAAGTATTACTTGTATATGTTACCTTAAAGCATTGGCTCATTATTTGATTTAAGCCCAGTGTGTTACTAACAGAAGGTACTGAAAGATGGACTAAGACCTGCTCCTGTGCCCATCTGAAGTCCTGCTGACCTGAGTGGGGCTCTTGTTGGGAAAGGATCTGCCGATATTGACTTGACTGTAGGCCTGAGATGTTTGTATTACCCATTCGTGGCTGGTAGCATGCTCTCGTCGTGTGCATTGCATGTGTGTATATATCCAAAACTATATATCAGGATAGAAGAGATGAATTTGGAAATTCTCAGGTTTGTGTATTATGTAATATTTTACTTTAGAAAGCTATCATTTTATTGTAAAATGTGTAATACTACAAATATAGGGAGATAGAGTGGGTGAGGTAGTTTCTTTTGTTGGATCAACTTCTGTTGGTGAGCGGGACAAGCTTTCAAGTCAGACAGAGCTCTTCTTTAGGCATGGGAAAGGAACTTGAAAGCTGCTCTCTCTCACCAACAGAAATTGGTCCAATAAGTGATATTATCTCACTCACCAGGGACCAAAATGGCTACAACTACACTGCATAATACTACCAGTATAGCCTGTCTTAATTTACTTTTTGTCCAATTTAAACATCCTAAATTGTCATTTGACTTTTGTCCTGTCTGCCTGCCTTCCAGTCAGGATCTTAATATGAACATCTAATAAAGTTTGTGAAGCAATGCTGAACCATAAACTTAGCCTTTTAAAGTATATATTCTTCTGTATCTCTCAAGTGGCAATTTTCATCACATCGTCTTGGAAGTGGATATATAGTGGTATATAGCTTTTGTACATTTGAGTTGTGATGATCAAGTCATTCAGTAGGTTAAATTTAAAATGTGTATATTTTTGTTAATATTTCAAATAATTCAACAGCCATATGGTACATATCTAGAAACACTTAAGTGGTTAATTGCACGTTAAATTCCTTTCCTCTTCCCCAGTATAAACAACTGCAAAAATATTTACATTCCCTGTCTTGCTAGATTTATTTATGACTTTATAAGAAAAACACAGAAGTGTTATAAATTGAAACTTTAATCTCTTGTTTGACTCACTTTCTAAAATGTCAATGGTGTCTTAGTTGGTTTATCTTACACGCTATCCCACTCCTAACCTCAGAAAGGCACTTTACAGTAAAGTTTTGAACTATTGTGATGTTAGCCAAGCTAGTGGGAAATAAGAAGTCGTTTCTTATAATTAAGTTCAAGTTATTCCACCCAAAATCAGAAGCTGCAACTAGAGGAAAAAAGGTGTTTTTGTTTTTTTAAATTCTTTAAGGATCTTTTTTATCTTTTTTTAACTCCAGTGTTATGCTGATGTAATCCTGTTGAAATTGGAAGAGTTTACACCAACATTAAACTGCAGTAACACAACAGTGAATCAGACCCAGCATATAGAAAAAACAACCTCATCCCAAAACAAATACATAAATGATAAAACACACAGAATTTCAGTGGGTGATTTAAAATGAGATAATGTATGGCTCACCAGTGCCCTTCCAAAGAGTGTTCTTTGTTTAAAATAAAATAGTGCATGAGTACCTTGGTTTTCTTCTAGAGCAAACCATACCTCTCAACTTTCAAAACTGAGAGACAAGCTATGAAAATGTGTGACAAATTACCAAATTGTGGAACACCTGCGTTTTGTGCCATAATTTTCAGATAATGTTTTTTTAACCTGGTTTAGGAATATTTTCTCATTCTGTGAATTAAATTGGTATTTTAAATAGAAAAGTTGAAAAACAAATTCCATCATTTGCAACCATAAGGACTTCCCAATACTTGTGGCTTGATAGCAGATCTTGAACCATGGAGTTTCAGATCCCCGCTGCAGACTTCTTCCATTTGAGCTACACTTTGTGGACCAGACACTAGAAAGGCACCGAACATACACTTTGCCATTGAGTTTCAGAACGAATTGTCAAACAGCACTAGAATGTTGGGAATTCTTTTCCTGGCTCTGGCACGGGTGTATGTATATTGGTTAGAGTCTGGGTAGCCAAGCACACAGATTAATTCATAGATTCTAGGACTGGAAGGGAACTCGAGAGGTCATAGAGTCGAGTCTCCGGCCCTCATGGCAGGACCAAATACTGTCTAGCTGTAACTGAAACTGAAGTCACCTGAAATCAGAGTCAAAATTAAAATTCAAACAGTCGAGCAAACTCACTCACACCAATGGCTAGTACTCTCACTCTCACCTGGCAGCCTGTTCAGCAGCGGAGTTTCTTACTCTCCCTCTCAAACTCCCCTGTCTGCAGTCCCCTGTCCGCTTCGCTATTTAGCTTGTTAATTCTTGGAGGCAGAGTTGATGAGACTTGGATTTGTCATACTAGAGGCCTGGGTACTATTTCCCAGGTCTGCCCTATGCAAACTTTCAGTTAACTGCCTTATAAAGTGGGTAAGAACAATACTTCACTGCCCTCTTGGTTAAGATATGAAAGCAATAATAAGAGCTCTGAAGTGCAGAACTGTAGACAGCAGTCAGTAAAGGTGAGACCAGAACTCCTGGTTCCCAGCTCAGTTCACCTTCCTCTTGACTGAAGAGAGGTGTGTTCTCTCTCTCTCGTTTGTAGAATATTGCCTGACTAGGTAGAACAGTGGAACTGGGAGCCTGTTAAGCTGAAATACATAATGTCCCACAAAAGCCAGTTTGCTTGAATTTTGCACTAAACGATGTACCAATTCTCCACAATGAAAAGTGGCCCCACAATGCTTGATGTGCCTAAAGTTGCAGCTCCTCGTGTTGCTCCTCAGATTCTTTAATCTACAAATGTGGATCACTTTGCAAATATTGGGCCTAGATAAAGGAAGACGGTCTGCTAAAGGCCTGGCTTATATAATGGCTTTTATAATTAGCCAGGAGCTCATTGATGACTTTCAGCAGTTTTTCCACCCCATGCTGACGCCCAACTTCATGGGCCGTAAAAGCAGTAGCACCAAGCTGGCACCAGATCTATGGCTTCTCCACCCAATGGTCCCTGCAGGAAAGAGGAGCTGGCTGTTCATCTGCTTGCATCTACTGCCAGGGATAAAAATTTAATTGGGAAGGGAGGGCCCCACCAAATATTACCTCCACCAAATATTCTTGCTTATGGAAACTATTCAGCAACTCTCCTGCTAAGATTGAATACAGTAGAAATTTTAAATTCAAAATAGTAAATGAAGGGGGGAAAGTATTTACATAGTTGATGTTGAATCTTGTAATATTTACCCTGTGATTTGTCTTCAGACTCAAAACTGAATTGAGACATTTCATCTGCTTTGAAATAGTTGAAGATTTATGGAGACCAAATAACAGCACAAACTTTCAAAGAGCATTTTGAAAGGTTCAGGCACTTCTCGAGGACAAATCAAACAGTGTATGGCTGGATTAGCACAAATACTATGAGTTCTTTTCTTCTAAAAGGAAATTGTAGTCTAAACAGTTACAGTATTTTACAGCACTAATGCCATTAAATGAAAACAAAGACTAGCTATAGATCAAATGAAAACTAGTTAACAGTGGGAATATAATAAGTTATTCAGTGCTATTTGCAACTCATTTTCCCTTCTACAATTTTGGTTTAATCTCATAAAGACTGTGGCTGAATTTTGTATTAATTGATTTTGTTGTACTTTTAAACATTGCTAAATCTGAGAATTCAGTCTAGTCTTGATAGGTATAGGCTGGAAACATCTTTAACCATGCATAACTGAAGTGTCAGCTAAACTTTAAAGGATATCACTTACTAATAGGTTGTAGGAAATTGTAGTAATATCTTTAAAGTTTTGTTCCATATACTAAGTATGCAGCAAATGGGTATCTTCATTTAAACGCTTAATAAGACTTTCAATTTATTTTAGTTAAAGTACAGCAGGGTTTTTATTAGAAAGGATGAAAAGCCATTGCACATGGGATTTTGGAAATTCTTCAGACAAGATAATCAGGGAGGATTGATGGTATGTTGATAGAAAGCAGGCATCTTTAACTAATAATTTCAGTGGATCAGTCACGCACCTTTTATTTCTGTCAGCTATACTGTACAAAAAACAGGCAGTAACATGACCTGCAGATGGCATATTATCATAACCCTTGGGCTATGCTATAGAATACACTGTTATTTAATAAACTCCTGGAATGTCTTCAACTTTTTCATAATTATTACATGTATTCCTGGAGTGGATGATATACTCAGAATCTTCATTAACTTTCTTACAGCTTAACAGAAACATAACCTGTAATAAAAAGTGTGTCCTAATTGTGTATGTCTAGCCTGCAGGTTTTCCAATGGGGAAATTCATGTGTCAGATTTTTTTTATTGATATAGGGAAATCATTCAGCTCTGGAAATTGAAAATAAAGAGATTAACTGAGCATTAACTGAGATCTACTGAGAGCTAGAGTAGAGGAATTGGTAATTGCTGCAAGGAGGACAGTAAATAGAATCTACTTTGTGTGGGGACATTACAGGAGGTTGGGGGAAGAGAATGGTGACATACTAGAATTACTTGTTTTCTGCAGTGAGACAGTCTGGCCTCAGACTTTTTGCCTGGTTAGTAAACACATTTTAAAGTCCAGCCTACACTAAAACTTAGCTGGAGGACAGCTGTGTTATAATCAGGTTTCTTGACGTGGTATTTGCAGAATGAACAAAACTTTGGTTACATTATTTCATTAGTTTAGTTTAGACTTATCCAATGGTAATTGCCAGGATTATTTCCTTTTCTTAAAATCAGTGTGGCACTTGCCACACTAGGGATATAATCTCATTTTTCACTACCAACCCAGTTGTCCATAGCTTTATTAAAAGAAAACCCTTTGGTACAATGAGTTCATAGCTAATTCTTTTAATACCCTGGAATGTGTGTCATATCCACAGGCAGTTTTAAAAATATATTCAACTTTTGCTAATATTCCATTATTTGGTCTTGTCTCTTTAAGTTATATTATGTGCCCTCATCATCGTAGGATCTAAGCACTTTCCAGGGTGCATTAAGTGATGTGACTGGCTAGCATAGTTCTTTCCTTATCTCTTCCTCTCCCAAAGAGTAAGTTGTGTGAGGATTTTTTTTACTACATATATTAGCAAAGGCAAGGCCAAACAAGTGCATCTTATGCTTGGAATGAAAAGTGATGCGATTTATGTTGGTTCTTACACTGGGAGTTGGTTTCATAGCGTTGGGCCAAGAAAGCTCTTTGTCCTGCGCATTTGTGGTACAGTTTCATTTTGCCTGTGGAGTGAAGCTGTTGACAGTGGTCCTCATCCTGGAGCTACAGGTGATCTTTTAGTTACCCTGGGCCCGTCCATTGAGTGCCTTTGAGATATTCTGTGGGACGACACTGTGGGAAATGAAGGGACAGTTCTGTGTGTTCACAGTAGCCTGTGTTGCCGAAGAGACATGCTGCTGTGTTCTGTACTAGATGGCGTTTATGATGGCTATTGAAATTAATCCTTTCTGAGGTGCATAACACAGGGTTAAGTATTTTCCTCTCATGCCAAACCCCTGAAAAGGGTTTTCTTTTATAACAGAAAAAGCAGATGTATTCTTTCAGTTTTTCATAAGCAGATATATTTGGAAATTATTAAGATTTTAGGCATGTGAAGAGTGATTCAACAGTAAAGCTTTTTCCATTCTTGTGAGCGCTGTAACCTTTCAAGATGAAACTTCAAATCCTCAATCTGAAGACTTAATATAGAATAAAATAAAGACTGACATGTTTTTCTGCTTCAGGCTTCTAAAAATACTGGCCTTCTGATCTGTTTTTAAAATGTGTTTTCAGTTTAGTGATTATGGTTAAAATTAAGGGACGAGTTAGAAGAATTGTAGATGTTATGTATAAATGTTGCAACCGCAGTACTTTTCATTGCAAGCTGAAAAATCTGAATTCAAGCTGAACTTAATTTCAGACCCTGGACTGTAGGAGGTAAGAATAGTTGGATAAAAAAAAATCACTTCATTTTTAAGAGCTTGCACAAGACCCCTTGTAGTGTGATTTTTGTATATTTCACTCCATCAAAAAATTAAAAATTGATAATATTTCTCTGACATTTAGTGACTGTGGCTTTATGCCTTGCAAAACAATTTGAGTAGAAACCCCTCATTAAATGGTAAAGACAAAGCAAGAAGAAAGTTTTTGACTCATGCTGATATTGTAGGAACTGGGAGCCCATTTTCCAAACAGTGCTCTGGGAGTTGCATGACTAAATTCCAGCTCACTGCTTTTGAAAATGTACCCCTCAGGGTTTTATTTCTGGCTGTTTAATGCTGAACAGACAGCATGCTGCTAGCTCCTGTTTTTCCTCATCCCCTCACGTGGATCTGGATCATGGAATTGGCCACAATTCTTTCCCTTGATTTGAGGCAGTAGGACTGATGATAAGCCACAGTTTTATCCACCAGAAGGCCAGCTTTTTGTTTGACCCCACTCCCGTCTCTCTGTTCTGTGTTAGGTAGGTCAGAAATGCATAAGCGCTAGATGGAGCACAACAAAGCAACTCTGTATATCTCAGCTGTCACCACTTTGATCAGGCTGCCTCTTCCTGCTATTATATTTTACTTCTGGTGTGCTCCCAGCACCCTTTCACTCTTCTGCTTAGCCTGCCTCAGCACTTCATGGCAGCAGTGTCAGGAGCAGGGAGCAGACACCTATGGACCATGGGTTTTGATTCAAAGCATCTGCAAAGCTACCTCATTCCCCTCCCCCCCCCACCCCCATTCAAAACTTTCCTTATAACTTCTTTCCATGGTACCTACAAAAAAAATTGACAATGGTAAGCCACTGGTGTGCTGAGACTACTGCCTATCATGCTGTCCAAAGTTGTCTCACTGTTTCCTTTGTGACAAAGTTCCTTCTCTGCCTTGGTGGGTCCTGTGCTTTCTGGCGGATTTGCTCACCTCAGAGGTTCACGGCATCCCTCAGTTTGGCTGCTTTTGCTAGAGGCTCAAACCTGCCTTTCACTCAACTAACCTCATCACCAGGGCCAGCTCCAGACACCAGCCTACCAAGCACGTGCTTGGGGCAGCACCTTGGGGCGGAGTGGCGCTCGGGGTTTTGGTTTTTTTTTTGTTTTGTGGTGGTTGTTTTTTTGGTTTGGCCGGGTGTGGCACTTGGGAGGGGGCGGGGTTTTGGGCGGCTCAGCGGGGGCAGGCTTCAGCGGCACAGTGCTTGGAGGGGCAGGGACTTGAGCGGCACAACGCTCGGAGAGGGGTTCAGCGGGGCAGCGCTCTTTTTTTTTTTGCTGAGGGTGGCCAGCATGGGGGAAATGCAGAACAATCCCTGCAGTCTCTGTGTCCCACTCAGTGGGTAGGGGACAAGCCAGATCCCTTTCCAAATAAGATCTTCCCCTCTGGTGTGTGTTACAGACCAGGTCAACTCCTCCTTTGTCAGATAGGGAGTTGGGGAAATGGGGAGGAGCCCAGGCCCAGCCTCTACACCAGGTTCCAGCCCAGGGCCCCATGGATAGCAGCTGTCTACAACATCTCCTGTATCAGCTGCTTGACAGTTATAACTCCCTGGGCTACTCTCCCATGGCCTGCGCCAGCCTGGAGCCCCCTCCCACACTCTAAACCCTTCAGCCCCACCTCTCCCAAATGAAGAGAGTACACTTACAAGGTTTGCAGAAAATACAAACCTGGGAGGGGTTGCATGTGCTTTAGAGGATTGTTTTGAATTTTAATCCTATCTGCACAAACTGGAGTAATGGTCTCAAGTAAATAAGATGAAATACAAAGTACTAAGACAAATACAAAATACTCCTCTTAGGGAGGAACAATCAATTGCACACCTACAAAATGGGAAATGACTGCTTATGAAGGAGTATTGCAGGAAGGGATCAGAGGGTTATAGTGGATCTCAAGCTAAATATGAGTGTAACTCTGTTGCACCACCTCACCTCACCTCACCCCCCCCCTCAAAAAATAAAGCTATTATCATTACAAGGAAGAGGGTAAAAAAATGTTGTTCTTGACCTCTGAGGATAGGATAAGAAACAGTGGGTTTAAATTACAGCAAGGGCAGTTTTTAGGTTAGACATTAGGAAAAACTTGCTAGCTATCAGGGTAGTTAAGCACTAGAATAAAGTGCCTGGGAAGGTTGTGGAATCTCTGTCATTGGAGGTTTTTAAGAACAGGTTAGACAAATTCCTGTCAGGAATGGCCTAGTTGTTATGTAGTCCTGCCTTGAGTGCAGGGCACTGGACTAGATGACCTATAGAGATCCCCTGCACGTCTGTGTTTTTCATAGAGCTCTGATCCTGTTTGAACGGGACAAATGACATCTTTGAATTGACTCCCACTTCGTTTCCTGGAAGGGAAAAAGGGAGAAGCGGTTTCTTATTGCTCCGTTGCTAGATAGAGCCATCTTACATTGAAGAAGCATATAAGACTGCAGGGAAACAGTATGTCTCTTCAATTTAATTCTACTCCCCTTTTCACATTACAGGCAGGGGAAATCTGAGAACATAAACTTTGTTTCTAAGAGAGTAGAGCTGATCATTTCAATTTTCCGAGCTAAAGAAATGGAGCCATATAGGCAAGTACTCTATTTAAGTAAAAGAGAAGAGTCCAGCAACACTGGAATGAGTCATAAAACTAAATAACAATTTATAGACAAATAACAGTATAATTAAAATCTGCTATAAATATACAAGCAAATCTGTGAACAATGGTATATCATGTGGGTGTAGTTCATTTACCTCTGAGCTTGTACTTTGGCATATGGAAAGATGTACTTTACTATAATTTTGTTTTTGGCAAAAGATCATGGATTTAACTTTTTCAGGTGTGACTCTATAATTATCCACGTGGAAAATGTGGTGTTAATTGTAACAGGTGAATTGTGGTTTTCTTTTAACACCAAATAGAAATAATGTGAATATTATTAAATGTCTGAGTTTTTTTTACTAGTTACAGTTTTCTGTGCCTTTGATTCTGTTTGCTCATAATATTCATTTATAATGATTAGCATAGGAAAAATGTAGTCTTTAGCTCAGAAAATATTTATTAGAATGAGGTTCTACACATTAGCTTTTCTTTCATTGTTTCTCCTTAATACTGTCAGATTTCTGTCAATGTAATACATGAACCAATTCAGTATATAACTCTTGCAATCTTTGATAAAAAGTTCTAAAAATAATCAGAAGGCTATGTCAAGGTTTTTTACCCCACTTTGAACTTTAGGGTACAAAAAGTGGGGACCTGCATGAACACTTTTTTAAGCTTAATTACTAGCTCAAATCTGGTACACTGCCACCAGCCAGAATTTAGTGTCTGGCACACTTTCTGTTCCCCCAAAATCTTCCCTGGAGAACTCAGACCCAAACCCCTTGAGTCTTAAAACAAGGAGAAATTAACCATCCCCCTCCTTTTCCCACCAGACTTTCCCCTCCCTGGGTTGCCTTGAGAGGCTTCACACCGATCTAAACTCCTTGGATCTTAAAACAAGGAGGAATTAACCATCCCTCCTCTTTTCCCCCCCACCAATCCCTGGTGAGTTCAGACTCAACCCCTTGGATTTTAAAACAAGGAAAAATCAATCAGATTATTAAAAAGAAAGCTTTTAATTAAAGAAAGAAAAGGTAAAAATTATCGCTGTAAAATCAGGATGGAAAATGCTTTACAGAGTATTCAGATTCATATAGACCAGAGGGACTCCCCCACTAGCCTTAGATTCAAAGTTACAGCAAACAGAGGTAAAAATCCTTCCAGCAAAAAGACACATTCACATGTTGAGAAAACAAACATAAGACTAATCCGCCTTGCCTGGCTACTACTTACAATTTTGAAACATGAAAGACTGATTCAGAAAGATTGGGAAAGCCTGGGTGTACGTCTGGTCCCTCTTAGCCCCAAGAGTGAACAACGAACAACACAAAAAGCACAAACAAAGACTTCCCTCCCCCAAGATTTGAAAGTGTCTTGTCCCCCTATTGGTCCTCTGGTCAGGTGTCAGCCAGGTTACTGAGCTTCTTAACCCTTTACAGGTAAAAGAGACATTAACCCTTAACCATCTGTTTATGACAGGCTATAAGTGATGTGATTTCCATTCTGTTTTCTTTTCCCTATAGGCATGGCAGCTGAGATTCAGCCATGTAGTGGGATACGGTGCCAAGTACTACTCCTACCTCATGTCCAGGGCCATTGCCTCCATGGTATGGAAACAGTGTTTTGTGCGGAACCCATTTGACAGGTAAAAAGAGAGAGTGCATGAAGTAGAACTGAATGGCATACTAACTCTGGGGAGCAGAAAATTTGCTTGTCATACTTATAGCAACATTTTGATTTTTTTATATCATTGTAATTGATTTTTCTAAATATGTTAATTTTAAAAACATAGCAAAATACAACATAACCACAGATAAGGTGAATTGTAGGACATGTTCACTGATGCAAAGAATACAGCATCAGCATTTTAAAATGTAGATGCCAAGTGGGAGGCACCAAAATCCGTATGTAGTCATCTAATTAAAAAGCTTGATTTTCAAAAGTGTTAAATACCTGTAACTTCCATTTGACATAGAAGAAGCTGTCAGTATTAAACAAGCTTCTTGTCATCACCTTCAAAGCTCTACATAGCTCTACATAGTTATCTTCCCTTTTCAAGCTTTGCATTGAATCCCTCTGCTTGGCTAGTATACACAGCTTTGTCTGCTTGTTTATTAGTTTCTTGTCCAGTTTCCTCCATGCCGCCTTCTGTGCAGTATCCTGTGCGTGATGCAGCCTCCCTGAGCTCATCTGCAAGACTCCCTACCCTGTCCACATCAGAGTCACTCTTGAAGACCAATTTTGTCCTGCTTCTTACAATCAGTCAAGCTGACTTGTACGTCAGTTGCCTATTCTGCTTCTCTTAGCCTCTTTCTACTAGTCTGTCTCCTTATGGTGTGAGCTCTGTGGAGCAAATACTGTTTCTTCCTGAATGTTTGGAAAGCACCTGCCACACTGTAGGTACCACCATAAATAAATATGTTTAATAACAGCCTATAAGCAAATAAATTCACATGTTCAAATTTAGATACCCATATTTGAAACTGTTTGCCTTAATTTGTAACGCTTTTTACCTGGATATGTTATATTTGACTGATAGCAGAGAATCTGACTGCTTGTTTGCTTGCTTGTTTGTTTGATGAAACTTCCAGCTTATCTAGACAGACTACACTGTGGGGGATTGCTTATTTGTACTGAGGTGGCACAACATTTGAACACCTTGTGAGCTATGAAAATCTCACTACAATTGAGAAAGTGCCTTTTAGGACTTTTGTCATCCATTTTGACATCTATTTTAGTTTTGGGCCAAAACTGTATTTAACATTCAAATAGTGATTTCCTAAAACAAGGAAGTTCTGTATTTGTTCAGCATGTGTGACACTGGGCAGCAATAAGCAAAAACATTTCCTGATGCATTTAGAAAACTGTTATTTAAATGTGGCTAGAAGATATAGCAGTGTAGTTGTAGCTGTGTCGGTCCCAGGATATTGCAGACACAAAGCGGGCGAGGTAATATCTTTTATTGGCCTTCTGTTGGTGAGAGAGACAAGATTTGAGCCACACAGAGCTCTTCTTATTTCAGAGCTAGCAACCATTTCTGGTCCTTGGAGGGTCTCATTTAATAACCAAAAAGGCCAACACAAAATATAAGCAAAACCTTTATCCCCATGTCTGACTCTCAGCTGAATCTTAGCTTATTTGTTCCATCTGAGTCCACTGCTCGCCTCTGTCCAGGGCCAAGCCCTTTATAAGCAGGTCCCTTTCCTAGAGTCCATGGACTTGCAACTCCCTAGGGAGAATCCTTCCCTAGAGCTAGGTGTCTGTGGAGACCTGCCAACTGCAGCTCTTCTCCAGGAGAGCCCATATTTCTTGATAGACTGGGCTTCCTGCCACCATTTCGGAGATTTGTTTGCTGGGACCAGGCTTTCCTGGTGGCCTGCCAATTGTAGGTCTCAACAGTGAAGACTAACAAGTTCTTTGCAAAGTACAATATTGCATAAAAACAACATAGTTTTTGTAAATATTAAATCTATCTAGCTTAGTTAATTCTTGCATAATTTTAAATAGTGTGCATTTCTCTAATCAGTATATGATGAAGGCAGCCATTGTCTAAAGGTGTCAGGTTTTATTAGATCTATAGCTGTGTCTATTCTGTAAAGAAACAAGAGACAAGTGTGACTGAAAGCTGAATGGGTTGTGTATGCAGGTGGCTGTAATATTATCTGTCTTTTCCTTCAGGGCAATGGGTGAGCGTTATCGCAGAGAGATGCTGGCACATGGTGGTGGAAAAGAGCCCATGCTCATGGTTCAAGGTAAAAGAAAAAGAAGGATTGTTTTGTTTCTGTGACCTTCCTCCCCCTGTTCCGCCCTCTTTCCCCATTGCTGTTACTTACCTTTTGGCAAATATTAGTGGTTGCGATTAGGTAGCAATAAATAATTTAAGAATATTTCCCTATCCAATCCTTTATACTTAACCAAAGTTTTCATAGGATTTATTAAAGGGGATATTTAGAGTAGATTATCTAATTTAATAGACTAGATCTCAAATAATGCTTCATGGATCACTAGAACTCATGATAATACCAAGAATGAAATATTTTGAGATCCAAATAGCAGGGGAATAAGGTGTTGGAAAGGAATCTCTTTCAAAGTGGTCCATAGAATTTAAAGGTACCAGTCAGATGCTCCGAAAAAGGAGAGAGACACCATCATTAATTTTTTTCTAAAGTTTGTTTTACTGATTTTTACCTGTATATTAACTGAAAGGCCATCATTCCAAATATTGCTGATGTAGAAATAGGAAATCTTTTGTTCAGTGTCACTTTGATAACACCAAAGCAGTTCAGGTAGTGTCAGCACTTTGATAATGCACTCTCAATATAAAGGGAAGTTGAAGATTGTAACAAAATTTGGTTTTGATCAGTATCCCTCCTAGAATCCTCTTCTCGTATTTATTCCTTTTGGTGCAGACAAGAACATAAACTGCATTCTTAAATCAAGTCTCTGATTCAAATATTATTTGAATAATGAAACCTACAAGATGTTTCCATTGATGAAGCACATGAAACCATGCATAACTGCACATGAGTTTTCCTTCTGTTGTGGGAGTACATAATTTTATTTGCTTACATTTCCAGACAAAAATATATTGCTGTTGAGTAGAGGTTGAAAGTATGTATCAGTAATTTTAGGGTAAAATTCATTCCTGAATGGTATATTTATTCCAAAAAGAAGCATTATAACTTCTAGAAATCCTGCGTTAAGATTACATTTAAGATAAATCCAAATACGTTTACCTATAGAAATGTACAGTTAAGGCTCCGTGACATCCATAGCTCTGCCGTGCATAGGGGGCAGTATGGAAAAAAGTCATGTAGACTGTTGTAAGGAAAGCAGATAATGGGGGAGAAAAGTGAGCATGGTCATCTGTAAAACGTAGTCTGTTTGCCTTTTCAAATTGTATTTAAATAAATGGAACCTTAAAAACTAAATTGAATCTTATTATGTCACATTAAGCACTATAATAATAGAGCTGCGTTTAGTCTGTTGTTTGTACAGGCATAACAGTAATCAGATAAAAGTACCTCTTTCCGATTTGTCAATATGAGCATAATTGATACTTGCAGTAAGAATGCTGAATAAACAATCCGCATTATGCAGTGATAAATTTACTGGCACCGTGTGTACTTCTATAATTTTTTCTAATTCTTTAAGATGCTTTTAAAAAGAGAGCTTTTAAAGATGGATGAAGTCATAAAAATTAGCAGAGAAAATCATCTCTTCTTTTCACTTAATGTAGGGTTCTTGTTTTAGTGCTAAAATAGTTCATCCAAAAAAAAAAGACAAAACATGTCCCAGTAAAGGGATGGAATAACTGTCACTGAAAATGAAAACCTTTATTGAAATGAAGTGGTCCAGTTTTGGTTTGTCACCTTGACTTTTCATTTTATGCCACACCCATGTGCGGTTAGGTAGTTCCTTTGCTTATCTTGCAACAGTTATGAATAATGTGGACTGTACATATGTGAAAGCTTTTTACTCCCCTGTCCCCAACATTCTGTATTTAGTACAGAAATAAGATTTTAAACAGAAAAGTAATGTCAGGTACTCTAATGTGTTGTCATTCCTTAATATCATCCAGTTACCCTTTTCAGTCAGCTTTTTGTATCTCTCTCACCATCCTCCTCTTCGTTAAGACATTCCAAAACACTGTTTCTTTCAAAAGACATGTCAAAACTCTGTTCCTCCAACTGCAGAAATGCTATTTCCACACACTTCCTCCAAATACATCCTTTACCACCAAGCAATAGTAACCTCTTACTGACGCTACTTTCTTATGGGGGAAGTTTCGGTATTCTCTGATAATAGGTGCCACATTTCAGAAGTCTAAATTTTCTAGGCTCTGATTTCAAGATCTAACTTTTAGGTAGAGTTATGCTTGTGCAAGTCTGACTACTGGTTAAACACACACAAAGCTCTTCCCTTCTAAAGCACGTTAATGCACGTGTCAGTGCTAAGCTGGCCATATTTAATCATTTCCATTGACTCTTTGGTAAAATCTCCTCCTTAATATGACACATTCTTTCACTGGTTCACTTTCTTCATTGCAGTGTTGTAATGTTGCTTCTCAGATTGTATCGTCTTCTCATTTTTATTTTTTAAATGTTTAGATATAGCACTTGCTTCAATCTTTCTCTCACATGATCCTTCAGATTCACTGATAAGGAAGATGTAGGACTCAATCCAACTTCCACTGAAATCAATGGAGAGACTCATTTTGAACTGTGCCTTTAGTTAAGGACCTGAGATTTATAAATCTGCTTGCTTGAATTTGACTCCCACAAGCAAAAGCAACATGCATTACTATTGTAAAAGATGCAGTGTCACCACGAAGTCCTTTCAAAATCTTCTCATCATGTTAACTCTGTGGCATCACCAGTTATTTACTAGATACAAATATGTACTGTAGGAACTGCAAATGGAAAATAATTTCAGCTATGTTTTGTTCAAGAGGCCATCATTTGGTATTTAAAGAAAAAAATATAGTTATGACATAAAATCCATTCGTCCACCTCTCCCAAGTGTCAACGTAGACGTTATTGATCCCTGCTTTGCTTTGTATCACAAAATCCCAGTGTGCAGCACTTCAGAATAAATGGGTAGGATGGTGCTCAGGGGCAACATAGTGTAGTGGGTTGATCACACAGGTGGAAGCCAGACCTGACTCTTTGTCTAATTTACTATCTTCCAATCTTGAGAAAGAGCACAAAGACGAGTTCAGAGCCTGTTCTTTGTCTTTGAAAATCTGCCCCCTAGAGACTGATTTTAAAAAGTGCACTTGCAAAATGGATGTGAAGTTGTGTTCCTAAACCATTCATACAATGAATGTATTATAGGCAGATACCTAATTATCCACTTCTGTGCACGAATACCCTATATACATGTGCAAAGTAATCACATATGCAAATTAGGCATGTAGTTGCTCTTGTGCAGTTTTGCAAATCAGGCCCTTATTATCTGTTTCTCCATGTGTAAAATTGTACTCACCTCTTGGAGGTATTGCAAAGATTTTAGATAATAATTGCCCATCTCTTTTAATGTATAAGGAGCTTATATAAATGGTAGTGCTGTTATGATATCAGTTATGAACAGCAGTAGACATTGGCCCAAACTAAACAAGGCCAAAACAATTACGGTGTTTCAGAGGGACAGAGACCACAGGTTTTTTATAATTTTCCCAATTACAGGTGATTGAAGGTTATGGTTAACTATCCCCAGAAAGGGTGTGGTTAACCACAAGGTTGTAATGAGGAAGAGAACTTCAAAGCAGAGAAGGAGAGCAACATAGCTGCCCTAGGCTTGGGAGAGACCGATCTGAAATGGGAGTCAAGCTGAAGTTACGAAATATACTCTCAGTTTAAAAAACTGCAACCGTCAGTCTTTGTGAATATCTCATTAAATAATTTAGACTGGAGTGTTGTGTGTGTACATATTGTAATACAGATATTCATGGAGTTTAAAGCCAAAAGGGACCATTATGATCTTGTAGTCTGACCTCCTCTATGCAGTAATAGATTCAGACACTGCAGTAGGATTATTCTAAATTAGAGTTTTGGATCTTTACAATAGAATCTCTAGTACTTTATTTAATCAGGGCGTGCTCTTTTTGCATTGGTAGAACTTATTCTGCAGATATTCCTGATCCCACCTCCTCTAGTACCTTAAAAACAGCTGTTGTCACAGGGCTGGGTGCTGTTGAAAGAATAACCAACATGCAGTACATCATTGCAGTGATAAATGAGAGACATCCATTTGCATTCTCAAATGATGCAACTACTGTGTAGAGGCCAATTAAAATTACGATTGGGTGTCTGATTCTGGAATCTTGAAGATGGGTATTTAAAATAATTTATTTGGAACAAAATCTGGTACTTTTCTTTCCCTTTTTTATAGTCCTTTTAACCAATTTTGAATCTACATTAATATCCTTATGTAAGCCAATTTGAAATAATTCACAATGATTTTTAAAATAAGATTTTTTAGACTGTCTAGCTGTATAAACAGCCAACTATATTATAGTGTTCCCTTTAGTCACACATTTTATAATTTCCATAGGGTAGAATTTTTACTGTGTTGCTATTGTACTAAGGTAAGAAATTAGATTTACTTGAAGGTAATTCCTAGGATCGCTCTTCGTTCCTTTTTTGAAAAGCAACCAGTACTATATTTGTTTTTCTTTTTTCTTTGCATACCTGGTTGTCAGTTTTTTGGGGAGAATTGTCAGTGGTCTATAAATTTGTCAGCTAATACTTTTGACACCCTGGATGTATGTTCTCTGGACAGGCTGATTGTGTTTGTAATGAATTTTTAAAATATTTTCTTACATGTTTCTTTGTCCATAGTTATTTTTACGTGATATCAGAAAAGTCAATGTGGCCTGTTAACATGCTCCTGATCACCCTTTCCAATGGAAAATCTGGCAGGAAGGGGGTGCAGGGTGCTGGGGAAATGGTTCTGTTAGAGGGACAGGCCATAGGGATTTTGGTGGCTTGATTGCCCCTGTTCCCCTCACACAGCTAAGCTGCAATGGAGCCGTGCTTGCAGGCTTGCCAGTTGGCAGCTGCCCCTTGAGGCCTCCTTACAGGGGTATTCCCACTACAAAGAGAGCTGCTGAAAAATAGTACCAGCTTTGGCTGTATTGTTTGAGGGGAGGTTCTCCATGGCTGATAGTGTGTCAATATACTTATCCTCCAGCCAGCCCAAATCACTTGGGGGAGGAGACCCACACACAGAGTGAATCCCTTCTGTGCACAGGGCAAGTATCTTTGGGATAGAGTCAGACATCTTGCTGTTTGCAGGTCTTCATTCAAGATGGAGTTTGTTTTCCCATCCACCATAACTGATTTGTACAAACAAGTATGTCTTTCTCTAAGCCGCACCCATATACTGTACTGCAGAAGTCGCTCACTTGTCTTTATGAACTAAAGGTGCAAGCCACACGCTATTGTGCTAAAGGGGACAGTAATGAGCTTGTCAGGTTGTTAAAAATAACCATTTTTCTGCTCCTTTTGATATTGAAAATATCTGAATAGAAGTGTTATTGACTGCATTTTAATTCCATCTGCAGTGTGAACTTTTTATTTTTCTTTTAATTCTTGATATTAATCAACTGTCGTGGCAGTTCCTGTTGACACTTGCAATATACACATAAACCTAATTAAAATAAGGATGCTGTGGGATCCTAACTAGGAAAGTCTTTTAGTAGCTATCCAAAATTGCCTGAAGACTTACTTTCTTCTTGCTTTTTGAACTATTATATTTAGCAATTACTTAACATACAAGAAATGTCTAATGAGGCCAGTTGGTTCTAGTCAGATTTTATTAAAAGATGCGCTGAAAGATTTTGTTTTTCATAAATGCTACAGTTATTATTCCCACTGAAACCAAATGGTCTAAGGATGTGAAAGAATGTAAGAAGATGTGCAGTAAGTGTGCCTATAGTAAAGAGTTGAGCAAGGTTATATTTACATTGGCAGTTTTGTCAGTAAAAATGTGAATCACTTCAAAGAACCGGAAAGTTTATATTTTACACTGACTGGCTCTGAATAGCTGGTTTTGACATTTTCCAATACAAGTAATGTAATTTCCTTTTAAAGGGTTTAAAACATTAATAATTAATAATTCACAGTAGATACACAGTGCAAACTAATGCATTTTTATTACAGCGGAATAGCTGAAAATAATTTAGACAGTATATTCTGATGCTTTATAGAAAACATTTATTTCCTTTAAAAAGTGCACTGTTGCAAATCCATTTTGAGTTGACTGTTTAAAATCTAAATTCCACTGCACACGGGGAATATTTCTGATTTGAATAGATAGAATCTTCTTGGTTAATCAGATCAGAGCAAGTCAGTTAATTGAGATGACATGATATATTTTTCCTCCCCAAGCGAAGAGTCTGCAATATTTGCAAGTAAAATTTTGTTTTCAGGAACAATACTATAGAGTCTTTACAAAGACTAGACATTTCTAATTTGTATAAAATAGGAACATAATTCTTGTATTATTTAAGTTAAACAAGCTTAGACCCACATGATTTTATTATTTAGTCAGCATTATAAGTGTGTGACGCATTTAACAAGCCAGTAAGAAATGCTCCCCAACTTCAAGAACGCTTGGTACATGTTTTGTAGGATTGAGCCTTAAATTTGGACATAATAGGACAAGTGAAGACAGGAGAAATGAGAGAGGGAGAGGAGAAGATGTGACAGGATTTATAGCTAGAAGGTTATGTGACATGCTTAGGTTATGCATATATCTTGATGATTGGGGAGGAGTGGGGGCGTTAATACCATGAGGAGTGTTAGAGAATGTGGAAGAGAAATGGAGTTTTCCAAAGGATAAAATGTAAATCCATTTATGGTTTGATTTTTATATGTAGTGCATAGTGACAGTTTGATCATATGGCATTTCTAAATCAGAGTAGGAAGGATAGTCTAGTGGATAGGGTGCTGATCTGAGACTCAATAGATCTGTGATCAGTTCCCTGCTCAACCACAGATTTCCTGTGTCACCAAAGTCATTTACTCTATTCTGTGCCTCATTTCCCTATCTGTAAAATGGGGGTAATACTTCCTGGCTCACAGTGGTGTTGAGAGGATTGTGAGGCTCTCAGATACTATTGTGATAAGGACCAGATAGCTAGGTAGGAAGAAGATTGATTAAATAATCCCCATGTAGAATGGTTACATGCTTCTTGGTGAAAAATTATGACAGCTGTACTGGAGTAAGTTCAGTATGACACACACAAATTAGTTCGAGTAAACATTGTCATGGCTTTTATGTTGGTGCGATTCTCACTGCGAGTTTCCTGTGCTCCTTTCCATAGGTATGCTTCAGAAGTCTCCTTCTGTGGAAGACTTTGTGGATGCCCTTGTTTCAGACTTGGATCAGGACTTTGAAACGTTCTTCATGGACTCAGAATAACATGGAACTGAACTGATTTTTTTTTTTGTTTCACAGCTGTTCATTGTAAAGCAGAAACAAATAGCCACGGCAGTACTATGTCCATCATTAAGACTGGTCCTCTGTAAAAACAAAGTTATTATTTGTAGAATCTTAAAATAAATAGTTTGTTTTAATGGATTGTATGTGTTTTTATTTAAGAAGATGGGGCTGAGGTTTCAAGTGGTCTTGCAAAAGACTGTTGGGAATATGCTCTTTGACATGTACCTTGTGAGTGTGTGGCTATCTGAAAATCCAACCCTTCACCAAGATGGGTGGTAGCAATGAGACCTCTTTTGGTACACAGTTATTGAAGTCAGGATTAGCACAAAACTGTCATGACTCAGGGTTGTTTGCATGGTTCCTTCTCACCTGCCCACATCAGTACTTGTCAAGCTTTTTCACCCTATTATTTATAGAAGACTATGGGATGTTCTGCATCAGAGGAAGGGAGAGAAACAGCCTGATGTGCTGTGCAGAGAAGAGAAACTGAGGAGAAGTGGGGATGGGAGCCTGTATGGGGAATGAAATGAGGGCCGGGGAGCATATAGGGAAAGAAAGAGTTGAGTGGAGGAAACGCTGAGGATGTGGAGGTAAGAAAAAAGTTAAAAGAGTGAAAACATGGAGAGAGAGAAAGAGTGGGTTTCCTAAAATATTTCAAAATGGACGAATGGCATAGAGAGAGTAAGCAAAAGTAAGAGAACAAAGACTGAGTTAAGGACTAAAAGTATGTATCCAGAAAGAGAAATGGAAATGAAGAACTAAGGGACAAACACCAAAATGGAATTCAGCTTCAAGGCAAGGAGAAAGAAAAGACAAACTTAGAAAACAAAGGACTTGCAGGAGAAAATAGAAAAGGGAAGAGATGACAGAGAGCGAGAGTTGGGTAAGGTATCAGGTGTTTAACAGATTAAAAAAAAACATGGCAAGAAAGTGGAAGAAGAGAAAAAAGCTGTTAATTTATTTTTCATTTACGGGGCAAGCAGTAATTTAAGTCGTATTTTATATAGCTTGTGAAATAAGTCACGATTTTACATGCATTGAAAAATGGTGTCACATCTTGGACGTTTTGCCTCCCACTTTGATACTCATTGGATGCTTGTGATGTTGAGGTACAGTAGAACCTCAGAGTTCCGAACGCCTCAGGAATGGAGGATGTTCGTAACTCTGAAATGTTCGTAACTCTGAACAAAACGTTATGGTTGTTCTTTCAAAGGTTTACAACTGAATATTGACTTAATAGCGCTTTGAAACTTTACTATGCAGAAGAAAAATGCTGCTTTCCCTTTATTTTTTTTAGTAGTTTACATTTAACGTAGTATTATACTGGGTTTTTTTGTGGGTTTTGTGTCTCTGCTGCTCCCTTATTGCATACTTCTGCTTCTAAATGAGGTGTGTGGTTGACTGGTCAGTTCGTAATTCTGGTGTTCATAACTCTGAGGTTCTACTGTATGTGTTGAGGACATTTACTAGTGCTTAAATTGTTAGTACAGCAATCCTATTCCTAACTGATATTTAATTTTTAAACCATGTGTATTTTTAATTAAATATGGAATTTCTTTGCTGACATAGCAATATTGGATACATTTTCAACAGTGATCAACATGTTAACTCCTATGAGTGTAGTTTGTTCCATACCTAATGTATTACATTCTGTACTTAGTTTATCCTTAAAGAGGAAGTGTGTGCAACTCTTTTACATTTACCATACATACCATACTGTAGTTAAACATTTTTTATAAAATAAATGAGGAAAAAAAGCATTATGAGGAAAATTAAACTATTTGTTCTAGATTTAGATGCCAACACCAGCCACCCACACATTATGAAGATTCAGACTTCTCAAAGGATACCATAATAAGCATCAGCATTTTTGTATTAATTTATATGGAATATATGGGCCAAAAGTGTTAACATAACCAGTCACTTTACAACGTTAAACAGTGTTGAACAAGGTTCAGGGTTCAGTATGCAGAGACCTCAGCCTGCTCAGTACCATGGCAAACACACCATTTAAAATCCTTTGAACCTTTTATTGAAGAAATAGAAAAGAAGGAAAAACAGTTAAAGCATTTGAAATGTAGAGTGGTCTTGTTCCCTTTCCCTGTAGCAAGTTTTAGAAAGAAAGAAAACCCTTTATAACAGACTGCCTTTTAGATGATATCAAAGATGGTAATAACTGTCAGCCCACATAGTGTTTAGTATTCAGCTGGTGCTCGTATGGGTGGTGATGTCATCTGGATATCACCCTCTCTGGTCTTGTCGCCTCTCAGGATCAGGCCTGGGATTTTAAGAGACTGGGGGGCTGGCAACAACTCGCTCTAGTAGCGTCCGTCTGTTCTTCTTTTTGTTCCTTTTTATTCTTTTGCACCTTTTCCCCACAAAATCTTTCTTTTAAGGACCCGGAAAGGGAGTGATGGGTGGAATAGATCATCTCCTCATTTTTTTGTTGACCGATTTAGGCCTTATATCTGACATACTAATTCTGGCTCTTTAACTTCTGGCTCCATATCTCCTTTTTTAAACGAGCATAATTTCAACACAGTCCTTGAATTATATCAACTTGGACTTTTTATTTAGACTAATTCAGTTATTCTGTCTCCCTTTTGTGCCTTTTCCCATCAACATTTGTTGTTGTAGGTTATTCTACCATTAATGAACGTTTGCACGTTGAGCTCACAATTTGGGTAAATTTGTAGGCCCAGTTGTCACAGCAGTATACCAACACTTCGTGGAATATTTCAAGGACCTCTGGATGCTGATTTGAATTACAAGATTGGAGTAATTAATATTCTTTTACGTTTTCTCCAGAGGATCAAGATATCAGCGTCTATCCAGGTCAACACGTTTGAATAAATTATTATGAATGAGGGAGGGTTTGTACAGCACAATGGGATCCTGATCTTGGTTGGCCACACAACATTCTTGCATACACCACACATGGCACAAACGGTGCCCCCCATTTAGTCCACAGATTGTCATGGTCCATAGAAGGTCCATATACTGTCACTGTTGGGGTATGGACCCCTCTCAGACAGAGAGCTAGAGATGGAGGCTGAAGAGGGCCCTTCGTTGGAGAGGTAGGGAAGGGAGAGATAGGTATGTTCCTGGGGATGGTGAGGGCAGAGTGCAGAGCACTCATGCTAGTGAGGAAAATGCATGGGCTTGTGACCACGGCGTGAGGCTGACAAACAGTCTCCGCTTTCCCAGGCAGGTTGGACTCCACAGCCAGGCCCTCCTCCTGTGGTCCTACCCTTAGCGTTATGGCTGATTTACCTTGAGTTTCTCATTCTGCAAAGAGGATGTTTTTTTCACAACAGAATTCACCCAGATTCTTAGCTTTTGGGATTGCTAATGGGGAAATAAATAAATAAAACTAATAATCAATTCCAGCTTGGGGTTTTTGCAAAGAAACAATTTGTCAACTCCACTGATTTTTATTTTGTGAATTTCTTTGGGAAATAAAACAGTAGACATGATCAAGTCTCTTGAGAATGCATTGTATAGCCACTGTGCTGCTCATTACAGAAGAGGAAATATGATTCTAAATGAAAATTTCTCCCTCTTTTATATGATGTTTCCAAAAATGTTTCCAGCTGTTCAAATGACTAATGCATTTTCCCTTTTTTTTTCTTCTTCCTTTGAGGAACTTTTATTTTCCAACAAATACACATTTTTTCAGTAATCTGAGATCTCTCTTGTGACCAGCAGTGCAACTCCCCTTAAACAACAAAACCACTGTAATTCTTTTCCAAATTTTACCATTGGGGCTTCCAAACTAACTATCCAAAAATTGTTTTTTCTTAACATGGTATCTTGGAGTCATATTTTAATCTCAAATTGTGCTGTATTCTTGATTTAACGGCTACAAAATTATAAGCCTTTTAGGGAAGGGATCATATTTTTCTGCTGTGTGCACAGCATCTAACACAGTGGGGCACCAACTGGGCTCCTCCCCAGCCCCAGAAGATCCATTGCTATGCCCACAGTCTCTTTTAGGCAGTTTTATTGTCCCAAACTTAAGCAAAACAATCAGAAACAGGCCTTCAACTCACCCTGAGCTGTTACTCCCAGGGGATTTTTTTTCCCCTTTAACCTCGCAGGTTCTCACTGCCTCCCCTCCCAGGGAACTCTGGGCAGTACTGCTGCTGTTCCTGCTTCCTAGCTCTGACTCGCAAGGTGTCTCATCTCCTCTAGGTCCAGGTGCCCTCTTTTAAAGCTCGTTTGGGTCAGCTGATGCAGCAAAGGTGCACTGGCTCTGCTGCCACTGAAAGCATGAACTAGTATCAATTCATGATTTGGCCACAGGTCAGTTAGATTTTATATATAATACAATATAATAGAATCCAATAGGATATCCTCTTTTTGAGTGATGGTCCTATGTGTATTCCACTACTCATTCTCTGTGAGCGACAAGCATCAGCTGTGCTGCTACTGCCTCAGCGAGGCACACATCACAGCTCGCTGCTCCGTCTGCAAGTTCTTCCTGCCTCACGCCTGGGAAGTTCAAGAGCTCCGCGTCTGTAAATACTTTGATGGAGGAAGCCATGAGCCTGGGGGCACACTCAGATCTGGGCCTGGGAGCCTCTTCAACAACCATCACCAACAGCGAGCACTCCTCCGAGCATGCCCCAGACCCGACAGTATCGAAGGACAAGTCCCAACATGAGAGTAAAAACATTCTTATGGGATCAGGAGCAGATCCCTGCCATGAATTTGGTAGGGCCATATTTATGAGGAAGAGGCAGACATTGAACTGGTACCGCCAGCTCCACCAGTCTCCACTGCTGCATCCTCCTTGCCAGACAATGCACTTATTACCCTCCTGCTCTCTCTGCCAGACGACCAATACCAGGACTTGCTCCAGAGAGTAGCAGCAGACCTGAGTGTCCCATTGGAGGAGGTTCAGGACTTATAACATCCTCTATCCTCCAGGGGTAGCTCTGCCCTTTAACGAGACCATTCTCCAACCAGCATGAGCAGTGTGGCACACCCTTGCCTCCTGAGAGGATGGAGAAGGTGGTATTTTGTGCCAGCTAAAGGAGTGGGTTTTCTTTTTACTCACCCACCACTCCAGCTCCCTGGTTGTGTACAAGACAGCAGAGTGGGCACATCAACATCCTCACAAGTCAGCCCCTCCAGACAGGGCAGCTAAACAGATGGATCTGCTGAGGAAGGTATATTCTTCCGCAGGTCTACAATTCTGCATTGCTAACAACCAGACTCTGCTAGCCAAGTATGATTTTAACAACTAGAGCAGGTTAGCAGAGTTCAAGGACAAGCTCCAGGCACTGGTAGACAAAATCATAGAATCATAGAACCATAGAGTATCAGGATTGGAAGGGACCTCAGGAGGTCAACTAGTCCAACCCCCTGCTCAAAGCAGGACCAATTCCCAAATAAATCATCCCAGCCAGGGCTTTGTCAAGCCTGACTTAAAAACCTCTAAGGACAAAGGGTGACTGATTGCCAAGATGGGCCTCCAGGCTGTTGTGGACACGGCTGACACATCCTCTTGCTCTCTAGTGACCAGGGTCCTTATGCGCAATCATCCGGCTTCCCAGAGGAGGTCCAAAATACAATAAAGGACCTTCCCTTTGACAAGAACAAGCTGTTACACAAAGAGACAGACTAATCCTTCCACTCACTGAAGGACTCCAGAGTCACACTACAGCCCCTTGGTATATATATCCTGGCCCTGAGATGCAGGCAGCAGAGGCAACCGTTCTGCCCACGCTGCCTATCTGGCCTACTGTAAACATCAGCAGGAGCTCCCACATCAGTGGCACAAATCTCAATGGCCACGCTTCCCTGCCTCTGCCACAACTGCCTCCTCAAACCTCTCCCTTGCTTGCAAGCACAGGAAGACACATGCAGGTCAACCGACACCGCTAAGAAACACTTTCGGACTCAGGTGCATTGTGCTCATGCACTCCTTCGTGTGGAATACAGATAGGAACTACACATCTTGAAGAACCTCCAGTTACAGGTAAGCAACCTCCTCTTACTGAGTTCAGGGAGCATTAGCTTACTAGTTTTAATACTGTGTTTGTTTTAGGTCAATTTTTTGCTTGAACAGTATTTCTCAAATCAGGACACGTGCTTATTCTTAACCAACCAGTAATTTATTAATTCACCCAGAACCACATAAATGTATAATCAACCATTCACTGCTGAAATGTAGACACAGCTCATTGTGTGTACTACATACACAATACAGTCTTGCAAACAATTATCACAGACTAGAGTTGAGGCTCAACAGTTATATCAAGGAACAATGCAAAATACTGTATCACAATTTATTATATTTACTTATGATCATCACTTCTCAATTCTTTAGTACCCAACAAATATGTCTCACTTCCAAAGATGCACTTGTCTTTAAGGTACTTTGAAGGGTGTGGTTAGTACAGTTTGAATGGATTCCAAAAGGGAAGAGTTTAAAATATTAAAAGCGGTTGCTTAAAACATTTCTTTTCAATGTCTTAGGCCAATTTGCTTGGACTTATAAAGGAGTTAAAATCTAAAATATGGCTACTTGAGGGTCTCAGTAGAGAGTGTAAGTTTAGCAAGATAACATACAGTTATTTATATTAAAAATAGAAAGGGAAATGCAATCTTCTAAATGAAATCTCACTTTTTCTATTCTCCTAATCTTGGCATGAGGAAGGTTCCTTTCCACACAACTCTCTCTTCCAGGAATCAGTCACACTTAGGATTCTGCAGCTTTTTGGGGGGGTTCAGTCAACTCTCCTATGCTCAGGAGGGTTTCATATACCCTAGTTTCAGGGGTTGTTGGAGAGGTCTACTCTCTGATTCCTGTTGGACATGTGCCAAGTAGGTGCTCAGATTTCAGCTTCTTAGTTTTTCTGCTGCTTCCACTGGTATCCAGTGGATGGCGTTGGTGTGTAACAAATTTCCCTGATAATATCACGGCTAACCTGGTGGCTGAACTTTGTGACTTTTTCCTCACCCACAACTATTTCACATTTGGAGACAATATATACCTTCAAGTCAGTGGCACTGCTATGGGTACCCGCATGGCCCCACAGTATGCCAACATCTTTATGGCTGACTTAGAACAACGCTTCCTTAGGTCTCATTCCCTAACGCCCCTACTCTACTTGCGCTACATTGATGACATCTTCATCATCTGGACTCATGGAAAAGAAGCCCTCGAGGAATTCCACCGTGATTTTAACAATTTCCATCCCACCATCAACCTCAGCCTAGAACAATCCACACAAGCGATCCATTTCCTAGACACTACTGTGCTAATAAGCGATGGTCACATAAACACCACGCTATACTGGAAACCCACTGACCACTATACTTACCTGCATGCCTCCAGCTTTCATGCAGGACACACCACACGATCCATTGTCTACAGCCAAGCTCTAAGATACAACCGTATTTGCTCCAATCCCTCAGATAGACATAAACACCTACAAGATCTCTATCAAGCATTCTTAAAACTACAATACCCACCTGCTGAAGTGAAAAAACAGGTTGACAGAGTCAGAAGAGTACCCAGAAGCCACCTACTACAGGACAGGCCCAACAAAGAAAATAACAGAATGTCACTAGCCATCACCTACAGCCCCCACTAAAACCTCTCCAGCACATGATCAAAGATCTACAGCCTATCCTTAAAGATGATCCTTCACTCTCACAGATCTTGGGAGACAGGCCAGTCCTCGCGTATAGACAGCCTCCCAACCTGAAGCAAATACTCACCAGTAACTGCACACCATACAACATAAACACTAACCTAGGAACCTATCCTTGCAACAAAGCCCGATGCCAGCTCTGTCCACGTATCTATTCAAGTGACACCATCATAGGATCTAATCACATCAGCCACGCCATCAGGGGCTCATTCACCTGCACATCTACCAACGTGATATATGCAATCATGTGCCAGCAATGCCCTTCTGCCATGTACATTGGCCAAACCGGACAGTCTCTACGCAAAAGAATAAATGGACACAAATCTGACATCAGGAATCATAACATTCAAAAACCAGCAAAGAATCCTGTGGCACCTTATAGACTAACAGACGTTTTGGAGCATGAGCTTTCGTGGGTGAATACCCACTTCCTCAGATGCATGTAATGGAAATTTCCAGGAGCGGTATATATATGCTAGCAAGCAAGCTAGAGATAACGAGGTCAGTTCAATCAGGGAGGATGAGGCCCTGTTCTAGCAGTTGAGGTGTGAAAACCAAGAGAGGAGAAACTGGTTCTGTAATTGGCAAGCCATTCACAGTCTTTGTTCAATCCTGAGCTGATGGTGTCAAATTTGCAGATGAACTGAAGCTCAGCAGTTTCTCTTTGAAATCTGGTCCTGAAGTTTTTTTGCTGCAGGATGGCCACCTTAAGGTCTGCTATAGTGTGGCCAGGGAGGTTGAAGTGCTCTCCTACAGGTTTTTGTATATTGCCATTCCTAATGTCTGATTTGTGTCCATTTATCCAGTTTTATGCTGGTTTACATCTTTTAACATTTCTTCTTCCTTGAGTCAGACAGTTCCTATTCTAGAGTGTAACAATTATTTACAATGCAAACCAACAAAACCCTTTATATCTTCTAAGTTTGGAGGACTTACTCAATACATTTTTATTTTGATTGCACGTAAACATTTCACATAATTTAGGATTTCCAATAGAACAAGAGACATTATTCACATACTGAAGGACATAGATCTGACTCACAGGACAAACAAATGTGAAGCTTCTAATTTGAGTTGCTTTTCTTCTACCCTATAATTCTGAATTGCTAACTATCAGGTGATGCTGGCAAAATATAATCACATTAATGATATGCGGTTTAGCTCATTTAATCTGCCACAAGAGCCCAATGAACAGTTTCAAGTTTCATCGCCAAAAGGCAGCTCTTGGGTACTGCAGCATTGCAAGCCTCTCTGGATGCTGCTGATATAGCAGCTTGTTCCATCACTACTGTAGTAATGGACAGCCTCAGTCAGGGCCGGTTTTAGGAGGTGTGGGGCCCAATTCGAACAGTTTTGATGGGGCCCTGGCAGGAATGACTAAAAAAAAAAAAAAAAAAGGTAAAAAAACACGTGGAGCTTGTACTCACCAGGCAGTGCTCCAAGTCTTTGGCGGAACTTCGGCGGCGGGTCCTTCACTCACTCCAGGTCTTCGGCGGCACTGAAGGACCCACCGCCGAAGTGCCGCCGAAGGCCCAGAACAAGTGAAGGACCCACTGCTGAAATGCCGCTGAAGACCCGGAGCGCCGCCAGGTGAGTAAAAATTCAAAAGGTGCCTCTAGCCAGGGAAGGGATTCTCAGTGGGTGCAGGGCCCTCTTAGGAGCGGGGCCCAATTCGGGGGAATTGGTGGAATAGGCCTAAAGCCGGCCCTGGCCTCAGTCATGGCCTCAGTCTTCAGGATTTCGCTATAAAGTCCAGAACATAATTAAGGACCTTTCTTTCAATGGTCTAAAGTTATTCAGTGACACCACGGATGATTCGCTGAAGGACTATAGGACAACCCTTCATTCACTGGGCATATATATGCCTGTGAATAAAAAGAGGTTTAACAGAACTCGGTGCAGAGATCACACCCATCTCAGTTCTCCACTTTTAGTGTAAATGTCTGTGTATTTTATGCTACACCTGCCATGCGGTCCCTTGAAGGAAGAAACCAGAAGACTCGCACCTTTGAGTGGAGTTCAGGGAGAGGGTGTGATCAAACTTCAGAGGGAGTCTGGGGAGTTAGCAGTGAGCTCAGGGGTTAGGTAGCTGGGCCATGTGGTCACAGCTCTCAGACGGTAGGTAGGTAGCTCTGCACCCAAAGAGTGTGCTTACAGAATGGGGGACTCTATCCTGGGAAGCAGTGACTCAGAAAAGGACTTGGGCAGGGGGATTGATATATAATCAGCTGAATATGAGCTCTCAGTGCAAAGCTGGGGCCAAAAGGACTAATACAATCTCTAGCTATATAAACAGAGCAACAGAAAGTAGGAATATGGAGGTGATATATTCCTCTGTATTTGGTAATGGTATGTCCCCTGCTGGAATACTTCATCCAGTTATGATGTCTACAATTGAAGAAAGATGTAGATCAGTGGTCCCCAAACTTTATACTTCACCCCTGTCTGTAATTCTTTGCCCCAGGCCAGGAGTGGGGGGCTATGGATGGGTTAAGGGGGTCAAGGCTGTGGCCAGAGCTGGGGATGGGGCCAGGAGTGGAGCCTCAGCTGGAGCTGGCAGCCAGGGACCCGGGTGTGGAAGCTGGCCCAGGCTCCAACCACGCCCTCCCAAAGTGTTTCTCTTCACCACCCTACGAGAGTGTGCCCAGGGTCAGCTCTAGGTTTTTTGCTACTCCAAACAAAACAATTTTTGGCTGTCCCCTACCCCAGCCCGGGGCTCTCACCCCTCCATCAGTGCTCTCCCCCACCTGCATCCTCTGCCACCCCAGCTCTGGGCTCCCCTCTCACCAGTACTGACTCTGCCTGCTCCCCCCTCGCCTCCAGCCAGTCCAGCGCTGGCTGGGTTTGGGTGCCTCAGCCCAGAGTCCCTCCAGCCAGAGCTCCCACCTCCAGGACTGGCCAGAACCCGGGAGGGCAGAGCCAGGGGACCGCCCCAGCAGGGGTCTGAGGTGCTGGGGTAGGGACCCCAGAGGGAGCAAAGCACTCCCCCCATGGGCCAGTTGCTGCTGCTGCTTCTGGCTGCTCTGCTGCAGTCCCTGGGCATCTCGGTCCGCTTCGCCCAGCCCCGACTGTGGCACTGGGGGGGCGGGCTCCCTACAGTACCTGCAGGTGGCTGTGTGTGCCCCGTGGGGTGGCTCCCAACCCAAGTGTCCCTCACTCAGAGCCTGCCCAGCCCAGCCACAAGATGCTGCACTGCTCCACCATGGCGCGAACCGCAGCGGCGCCAGGGTGCCCCCCGTGCACAACACACTGCTGCTGCCAGGGCCAGCTCTAGGCTTTTGCCACCCAAAGCAAAAAAAAAAAAAAGATGGCCGGAATGCCGCTCCTGAAAATGTGCTGCCCCAAGCACATGCTTGATTTGATGATGCCTAGCGCAGCCCTGAGTGTGCCCCAAAGTTTGGGGACTTTTGATGTTGAGAAATTGGAGAAGAACCATAAAAATGATTAAAGGATCGGAAAACGTGTTACATCAGGAAACTCAGAGAGCTCAATCTATTTAGTAAAAAGAACAGGAGTACTTGTGGCACCTTAGAGACTAACAAATTTATTTCAGTGTGAGCTTTCATGAGCTACAGCTCACTTCTTCAGATGCATAGACTGGAACACACAGACAGGAGATATTTATACGTCTGTGTGTTCCATTCTATGCATCCGAAGAAGTGAGCTGTAGCTCACGAAAGCTCATGCTGAAATAAATTTGTTAGTCTTTAAGGTGCCACAAGTACTTCTGTTCTTTTTGCGGATACAGACTAACACAGCTGCTACTCTGAAAGCAATCTATTTAGTATATCAATCAAAATAGGTTTATTCAATCTGTTTATGTAGCTTATCAGAATTGGATGATTTTCTAAAAGACATGCTCTAGGTTCCAACTGGAATTAATTCAGGGAAGTCCTAATGCCTATATTATGTGGGAGGTCAGGCAAGATGATAACTATGGTCCCTTCCGGTCTTGTAATTTATGACAGAATGAAGTATTGATGGAAGTGAGTTTTAAAGAGTGCATGTGAGAATTGGGTTGGTGGCCAAGAAGTGCAGTAGGACAGCAGTTCTCAACCAGGGGTCTGGGAACACATTTCCAGCGGTCCTCCAAGCAGGGCCGGCATTAGACTCGCTGGGGCCCAGGGCAGAAAGCCGAAGCCTCACCGCACAGGGCTGAACCTGGGGCTCCAAGCCCCGCCACCTGGGGCTGAAGCTGAAGCCTGAGCAAGTTAGCTTTGTAGGGCCCTCTGTGGCTTGGGACCCTGGGCAATTGCCCTGCTTGCTACCCCCTAATGCCAGTCCTAGATTTTATATGCAGAAAAACAGTTGTGGTGGTGCAGATGGGCTGCGGAGTTTTTACAGGATGTTTGGGTGTGGGGCTCAGAAAGACAAAGGTTGAGAAGCTGCTGCTGTAGGAGGCTGTTTTAAGTATAGGTGCTAGCAGTAGGAAAGAAGGCATGAAGTGAAAAGTGAGAAAAGGAGAAATATGATGCAAAATGCTTCTTTGCTTGTTTTATATATAATGTATGGCAATAGGGCAGCTGGCATTTCAAAATGCTTATTGGCAAAATGTTGGAAAATCCCTTCTCTCAGTGCCAGGAGTTTATTAACCTGATAGGAACTGATCAAAGGAAGATATGGCAGATATACAAGATATGAAAAGAAGAATATTATCTTTAAAATGAGAACATTAACTGAATCAGGCAATGGAGACGGAAATGCTTGCAGAAGGAACACAACATATAAAATGTATTAAGAGAAACACTGTGGGAGAAAAGACTATCAGCATCCTCAGAGAGAGGAAAGCAGGCAGTAAAAGATAAGGAAGCATAAACAGGCCAGGGAGTACTGCATGTTGGCCCTTGTGATCTTCCTCTGTGTCTGAGATTTGTTTACTTATTATGTACACCAGGGCTTTTCTTCAACAGATGGCTTTTTGCTGTGGGGCTTTGATTCTCTGTGGCTTTGCCGAAGTATGAAAACATTCAGACGTATTTTTAGAAGGAAGAAGTACCCAAATAACCTTTGATAAAAACAAAGACATATAAACCAAATAGCAAAAAATGATGACAAAAATAAATAAGCAGGATAAATAACTCATTCTCTGCTAGTGTGTAGTTTCAGCACAGAGGTGATTATTCCACTAGCAACCTTTAACATCAAGTGCCTGTCTCTCTCTCTCTCTCTCTCTCTCTCTGAGTAGTCAAACACTGCTGTTGTTTGTAAAGTGAAGAGCCATTAACCACATTGTGACTTTTTCAATTTTTAACTTATAATAATGTGCTTGCAGAATATAGCGTTTCCACCCATTGGCAAGTATTTTTCTTCCTACTGTACAGATGGGGAAAAAAATGAATGTCAGAGAAGCTAAAGGAAAATATTTGAAACCTCGCTTGTTAGTGCTGACAATATTAATTTTTAAAATAAATATTAACTATTGTGAAATACGTTTCTATGGCTCTGACCTTGGCCTGCCAGCTGCCATCTTGTAGGATAAAAAGCTGAATGAGGGTGTGGGTTACTTGCCCAACCCTCCCCCACATTGTTTTTGCCATACCCTCACATTTCCAGCAGGTTTTTTTTTTTTTTTTTACACACTTCACAGCTACTGCCTTGATCCCACACAGCCTAAAATATATCCCCTGCTCAAATTATGGATCCCACCTGACTTCACCTCTGGATTGTGGGAATCGAGCAGCAGGAGGGGTGATGAGGCCGTTTAAGTATAAGCTGCTGTGAAATGTATATGAATCATAGAATCAAAGAAACATAGGACTGGAAGGGACCTCGAGAAATCATCAGATCCAGCCCCCTGTGTTGAAGCAGCACCAAGTAAACATGCCGGACAGGTGTTTGTCCAACCTGTTCTTAAAACCCTCCAGTGATGGACATTCCGTTAACGTGACCTGCTGAGAAGACATGACGTTGCCAAACCAGTGGAGAATTTTGCAGCTCAGGGACAATCCCCTTTCTTCCATTTGCTGCAAGACAGGGGCACCAGAACACTTTTTACTAGCTGTAAGGGCGAGTGACAGGGAGAGGAGTGGGGTCTTGGAGGGATGAGGCAGTGCAGGAGCTGGGCCTTGGGGGAAGGGGTGGTGCAAGGGTGGGGGCTCGGGGGCAGGGGCGGAACAGGGTCAGGGGTTCGGATGAAACGGGTGTCATGGGGCATGGGGCCATGGTTTAGGCACGGGTGGCTCCCTCAGACTGTTAGGAAGCTTCTGCTGCCCCTGTTGCAAGACGGTAGCTACCGGTTGTGAGGTAAACTTCAGTCACTTGATGAACACTTGCAATAAATAAGGAGAAGCCAGTCCTCAAACATAAAATGTCAGTCTTTGGGCAAATGGCCACAGCAAGAGCCTGGTCTATAATTTTTTGAGGCATTCTGAGATAAGGTAGGTCAGTTCCTGAACAGCCTCATTCAGCGGGCTTGTAGCAGCAGAAGAGGACAGTTTAAAATGTAAACTGTAAATGGTATTCCTTATCAGATACTGTTGTAAGGTCGGCAAGAGGAATCTGAGCGAGTGTGTCTTTACAGCTACATGTCTGAATTCAGTGGTCAAAATATTTATAAACCACAAAACACACTAATGGGAATGTTACAGGATTGGTTCCGGATCTTTGCCCAGAGGTTTTTTTCCCTGTGTAGAAAATAATAATCTGACATTTCTCTTTATCAGCTGTAAATATGTAGCCAGGTCCTCAGCTGGTATAAATTGTCATAGCTCCACTGGATCCAATCAAATGCTATGTGCTTGTCATGGTATAAACGCCCACTCTGAACCTTAGCGTCCAGAAGATGGGGTACCAGCATGAATTCCTCTAAGCTCAATTACCACCTTAGTACTTGTAGTGCTGCCACCAACCAGGAATTCCAGTGCCTGGTACACTCTGGTCCCCCCAAAACCTGGCCCGGGGACCCCCAAGACCCAGTCCCTCTGGATCTTAACACAAGGAAAGTAAAACCTTTCTCTCACCATTGCCTCTCCCAGGCTTCCCCTCCCTGGGTTACCCTGGAAGATCACTGTGATTCAAACTCCCTGAATCTTGAAACAGAGAGGAAAGTCCACCTTCCCCCCTCCTTCTCTCTCCCCCTCCCAGACTCTCCCTGAGAGAGAAAGTAATCCTAACACAGAGAGAAAATTAACCTCTCTCTCCCCCTTCCCTCCTTTCTCCCCACTGTTGATTACAGATTGATCTCACCCCTCGCTCCACCGATATGGCCACCAGGTGCCCGTTATCTACCGGGTAATGAGCGTTGGAATAGGGCGGAGGTTCGATCACTGGATGCTCTGGGGGGGGGTGACAAGTGCCCAAGGGTAGTGACGGGGAGAACGCAAGCAATCAGTCGTAGTGTTAAAGATTGAGGATTTATTAAATGAGTCACAGATAAGGATAAGGGATAACACAATTAGTTACAGCTTGGGCTTACAATATAATACTAGAACAAATAACACAAACACTACAATTACAAATAGAAGCTGGCCCTGGTATTTTTCTAAGTCCCAGTAATTATTCAGGTCGTCCCAGGGGTTAGTAAAAGTGATATTGGTGCTATTAGTAATCATAAATGCAGCAACTAATCTTATTAAACACAAATTGCGAGGCTCAACTGGTCCCCCTTGCGTTCAAGGTTTCCTGGTCAACGGGTTTCCCCTAGCAGGAGCCTTGGGGCGGCTGGAACCAGTCTCTGCCTCTTATCTAGCAATACAGATATCCTTAACAGCTAATCTTACTTACACATACAAACCACAAAAGTTTCATTACGGCCGGCAAGCTGTCAGGCTTCAGGAAACGCGTGAGCCCGGAGAGAGACTGCAGGGCGATCAATCCTGGATACGGTTCGACGGGAATTCGATTTCTCTCTGCCCGTCCCCGGGGGGGGCCAACAATATATAACGAATTTTTCGTCATAATTTACAATAAGCCAATTGCAGGGTCGCGAGTGGCTCATGCCCATACAAGGGAGGCAATCGGCCCCCAGCATCTCTACTCAGGAAGCAACCGTCTGGGGGAAACTTCCCCTCCTCAGGTCGGCCGACCGCAAGGTGCTGTTTCCTGTTACAAGTTCTGCTTTTTGAGCAGCTATGTGATCAGTGGCAGTTCTGGGGGCTGGGGGAAAATTCCGTTGGGGGGTGGAGGCCGAAGCACTTGTTGTATGGCCCTGGGGCCAAACTTGGGGGTCTAACATGCCCCCATGCTCCGGCCGACAACGCCCAACATACCTAAACCTCAGTGTCCGAGTCAGCGTCCGCTCCTACGAGCGGACGCGTCTCAGTGGCCGAGGCAATAAGGGCACTTCCCACCATCCGCCGAACACAGGCCTTAACAAAAGCACACCCGAGGCAGAGGAGGCAGAGGCCCACCACAAGCGACACAAAAAGGGCCTGAAAATAAGACTTATAGGCTCCAAGGCCCAGCCACTCCAGCCATGACCAGAAGCGGAAGGTCTCTCTGGACTCACGCACAGCAGTTCCCAAGGCCTGAAGGTCATTAATCACTTCAGTTAAGTTTCCAGAAATAGAAGACAGAGAGATACAGCACTTATCTTTAAACTGTGGATACATAGATATGAGGGTTTCACAAAAATCCCGTGATTGCAACAAAAATTGTATCATTAAGCGATTCTGAAAAGAATAATCTGCTAATTCACCTAACCGCTGATTAACTAAGCTAAAGCCCTTTGCAGTGGTGTTGGCTAGCGTTTCTATAGCTAACGATTGGAATAATACTTGCTCACGCAATAACATATATCCTACGGGGTTAAATGAGACCACTGAAGATACTACAGAGGACAACGCACCCTTTGCCCTTTCCCACCATCCCCAAGAACGTCGAACCCGCCCGGCTGAACTGGGCTGCCAGGTCTTAACATAAATGCCACCTCCTTTTATTAAAATAGAACCAATGGTACATACACCTCTAGGATTGGGAGGAAGCACCGCATAGGCTGCCTTGCCACACAGCCAAAAGTGCCCGGGTCTGAGGAACCAAGGGGAAAAGGTTGAGTCCTGACAGGCCGAGCCTCCCTTAAAAACTAACTTCTTAATGTGGCTGTGGGATAGATATGTGTGTTTAAGGGGCTGATAGAAGTTTTTGCCATTATAAGTGTTGCCGCCGGACCCAATTTTCCGGCCGCGGTTACTGCATAAAATGGGGGGTGGGGACGTACGATTGAAAATAGGGCTGCTGGCCGTCTCATTTCCATCTACCAGCTGCCACTGGGAACAATTGGGGTAGGCCCCAACCCAACTAGTTTCTGTTCGATTATGTCCCAAAAAGGCCCAACAGTGGGATGCCATGGGCCTTTCCCCAGGTGACAAGGGGAGTGGGCCCATACGACGTACCCTAATTTCATTAAAAATAGGAAAAACAAGGGGGGAAATGGGGTCAAAAAGATCATTTGTGCAACCTGTCCATTGTACGGTGGGGAGCCACTGAGCAAAGGGGGAAGAACAATTGAGGGGATTATTAATACTACTAAAGTTAAACACTAACGGCAATAAATCAAACAAAGGCCTATTTACAGACAGCCTGTTGGAACATGCAAGACAGTTATCAGAGGTCAGCGAAGATAAGTCGATGTTTCCTCCCAGGGCTTCCTGGATCCAATAGGCTGCGAACAGAAGCTGATGGATATTTTCGCCCACACGATACCGTCTCGGGTTCAGCAGAGGTGGGTCCCTCTGATCGTTGTTCTGGCCTCCCGCCGCTATGGCGAACTGTAAGACAGAACAGAAGGCGGCCTTATTGGCCCCCGTTAGTTCGTTCCTGATTCGGAACGCTTGCTTATCCAGTTATGATGGACCAAGGTGTGGGTGCCCCGGGCATCCACAATCGTGTAGGTGTTAGGATATTTACCTGCACTTACAATTTGGGCAGCGTAGGGTTCTCGGTGACCTGAGGCCTGTGGCTCAGCCACCCAGACTAGTTGGTCAGGCTGATATACGGGAGTCCAGGGGCCTCTAGGTCTGGGGCTGATTTCAGGCCAACGAGAATAGTTTGCATTGAGAGAGATTAGAACCTGCGGTAATAGTGCACTCCAACCCTTATAGTCAGCGTTGGGATTAACTGAACGTATCATGGTTTTCAGAACCCCGATTTTCCGCTCTACAACACCATTACTTTCGGGGTGATACTTCAAGTGAATATGGAGGGAAGCCCCCCATCCCAGCACTAATGCTTCAAAACGTTTGCTGGTAAACGGGGGTCCTCCATCTGCTTGAACTTCGGAGGGCACACCCCATGCTGCGGCTACCTGTTGCAGTGCCCCAGCCACAGCCGCAGCCGTGGTGGTGTTCAGAGGGATGCAGTGAGTTTGACGGGAGCCCAAATCTACCACTACCAGAGCCTTTGGGTGGCGACGGGCTCCAGGTAGGGGTCCCATTAAATCTATTTGCCACACCGCGCCAGGAGGGAAATACTCCGCAGCGTACGCCCACCGCTCGTAACGCGGACGGTTTTGGGACTTGATTTGTGCACACTTAAGGCAGGACTGCACAATTCTTTCACAGTCCTGCCGCCGTACCTCAGGTTTTCCCTGAGCACCTAGGGCTAACTGATTGTATAGGCGGCCGCTAGGCAAATGCCCCCAATCCTCATGAAGCCATTGGAGGAATGGGTCGGTGTTTAGCTGGGGCTGCTGCCCCAGGCACACTTGGGGGGCTTGAATTTCCCTCATTCTGTGATCCAATTCGGAGTGGAGGGGATTAGAGTCAGGACGATGTGACGGGCAATGGGTTATAAACCAGGGCCGGGAGAACTTACGTACAAGGTCAAAGATAGTCTCCCACAGTGGCATGAACGCTGTGGGGTTAGCCTCTCCCGTGAGGATGCTGAGACAAAATTGTGAGTCTATACCCAATACGACCTGAGCAGAAACGGAATGGGCCTGGGTAACGTGCTGGGCAGCGAGAAGGACCCCATGGACTTCGCTATGCTGGGCCGATGAACCCGGGGGAAGGAGATCAACCTGGAAATGGTCACATTTAGCACAGAGAACTCCTGCCCGGGGGGTCGGGGAAGTGCCCCCGTCGGACACAATCCAGGGGTCATATTTTGTTTCTATACACAAGGGCTCCGAGGCCGCTGGGAATCGGACATCGTTTGGCAGCGATTTAAGCGTCCATTCCCGCCACGTGATTTCCCCCAAATAACACAGCTGTTGCCACGTTAGGCTGGTCCCGTGAAAACTGGGAGGGGGCAGCCGCGTGAGCCATGGAATGAGGTGTACCTCGGGGCCGATCAGGGTCCCTTTACTAGATAGCGGGGCCCAAATGCGTGCCTCGCCTGCGGCTAGTAACATAAGTCCTATGGGTCCATATCGATACTGAGGACCCTTGAGCCGTCGGGCCCAGTTATAGACCGGTTGCCCGTCTTGTGATACCGAGTACCCATAGTGATGTTGTGTAAAGAACAGGGTAATGATAAAAGGTGAATCCCTTTTATATCGCGCTAGGCGTGGGTTAGAGGCAAACCAGGTGGCTATTCGTTCCAAGCTCTTTTGGGCCTCAGGACTCCATATTTCCCGTTTCCGTTTGGACGAGAGGGGTTCCTGGATCGTTTCCAGGTCTACAAGGTGTTTATCTGGAATGAAGTGTCGGTGATAATTAATCAGGCCTAAAAGTCTCTGTAGTTGCTTTTTATTCTCGGGTGGGTCTTTAACCCAAGGGTCTAAAATCCCTGAGGTGGGTTGGCCACAGTTGTAGGGGTCATAATGTTGGCCTAAGAAGGAAAAGCTTTGAGAGGGCACGAGGTGGCTTTTTCTCTCATTAATTCGCCACCCATTGGCCCTTAGTTCGGCTACCACGGTGTTAGTTACGTGTTGGACTATGTGTTCGTTGGGCCCAATTATAATTATATCGTCCACATAGGCTAGAATGGTGGTGCCCCCAGTGGCTTCTATCCCCTTTAAGGTTTTTGCAAGAGCGGCCGTGGCCAAGGCGGGGGAATTACAGAACCCTTGAGGGCACACCTTCCACTGATACTGTGCGCCCTGGAAAGCAAAATTTAGGATTTGGGGTTTATCCTCCAACGGGATTTGATAGAACATATCCTTTAAATCTAGGGTGCAGGCCCACCTCCCACTGGCATCGCTTAGCTGTTGCCGTATTTCTGGAATGGTGGCTGGGCCTGCGAATGGGAGGTGTCGGACTCGGCTATTTGCCTGCCTATAGTCAATGACCAGTCGAAATTCAGAGGGGTTGCCGGGCTTGGGGATACCCCAGCCGGGAGATAGATAATTTGACGCGGTCGCCTGTGCTATCCGTCCCTCCTTTAATAATTGATCGAGGAGTTGCTTAATCAGGGGGATGCCTTCAGGCTTCGTGGGAATGGGAGAGAATTTCCATGAACTGTTATTAACAAGCTCGGGGCAATAAGGGGGGGGGGCTTCGGGCGACAGGGTGACAGGCAGAGCCTGACAGACTTGTTTCTGTAATCGCAGTCGTTTTATATCCCCAACCCCCAGCAAATTTGTTCCTCCCAACAAAGCCTTAACTTTTCGCTTATACCCCTTATGAATCAAAGTAAAGCTGACTACAGGCTTTTCTTCAATACTGTTAAGACCCTGAATAAACATAGTAGAACTTGTGGATACATGAGGCACATTGGATTTTATAACAGAGATTTGAGCTCCGGTGTCCAACAAAAAAGATACAGGGGTGTAAGGGGGTTTGGGACCGGCTACCAATAGGGTGTGATATGGTCGATCATCCCAAGTGTCTGTGGAGGCCGGGGCGCACCCGGCCTCTACTCGTTTTTTGTTCTCAAATAGTCATCCCAGTCCTTCCATCCTAACTGTTTCCCCAAATCTTGCTGCTGGGAAGCGGACATCTTCCGCAGTGCTTCCTTGGGGATCCCCTTATGTAACAGGAACCCAAAAAGTGCTTTTTCAGCCTTGGTTCGTTCAGGGTGTTTATGCTGACCCTTGTTAACAGGGCTCTCAGCTGGAAGGGCTGAAATGGGGTTCTTCGGGGCTGGTGGCATTCGGAGCCGGGACACGGCCTCATATAAGGTAATAAGGGGTTGCCCAACCCAACCATGCAACAGCAGGAGTCCCCCTGTGTCAATCGGTGGGGCGCCATCTACGGCCAAGTCCACCGCGTCCCGTTGGACCGGAATTTGAGTGGGATCTGTGACATAAATAAAGGGGACACCTGACTGAACCTGTTGCTGGTCTAAATTTAACGGTACCACTTGTGGGTTCCACACTATGATGGACGCTCCGGCAATAGCCCAGATGATCTCATGGGGTGTATTTACGCTGCCGGGAGGTACATACAGTCCCTTAAAACTGCCTTTCATGGCCAAGACGGCCGCGGCCGGGGTGGTGAGCGGCCATACCTCATTTCCCAAGAGATGATGACCCGGGAACCCCGACGCCCAATTGGACGTTTTGGCCAGAACAGCGGCTTCCTCCCTATCTACCATCTCTGCCCCGTGATCCAGGGCCAGACGACCCAGCCACACTAGGGGTGCCTCGCCCTCCCTGCGCCTCGTGTCTGCTAAGAATTCCTTCATCTCCGCCTTGGTGCGAGTTCGGTACTCGGTAGTCGTAACTGTCTGACCTGTATAATAATCCACCTTACTTTTGGTGATAGCAACAGGCATGGCCTCCATCTGCCCCTTCTTCTCAGGCGCAGGTGGGGCTGAGGGGAGTGCGGGATAAATTAAAGGGCAAGGGGGGGCTTCATAAGGGGGTGGTCTCCCATCCTCCTGCTCTTTGCCACTTATCTCACACTCTGCGCTGTCGGTGTCGTTAGCAGCGGCTTGTTTAGCAGCAAACATAGTGCTTCCATGAAGGACCGCGCAAAGGTCCAGCATTTTGTTTAATGCGCTGAACAAGACCGTGGACACGTCTTCCAACTTATACTCGTCTGGTCTAAGTTTCCTTGTCCGCCTGGTCTGTTCCAATTCCTTCATTAAGTGGACTAACAACCCGTGGGCTGGATCACCCGGCTGTACCCGGGGCGGGAGTATGAATTTGGGAACGGTGGCCCCGGATCTTTTTATGATACGGCTACACTCGTTCCAAATGCCAGACGGTGTCTCGGTCCGACTAGTCTCCGCAACCCCCGTGCACTGGGATTGCAGGGAACTATCGGCCGGCTGACATTTAAAGGTGGGATGGCAATGGAGGAGACATCCTACGGCAGGCAGGGTTAATGAGGTTGTATAGCTTTTTGACCCTGACCCTGATTCTATAATACAAATCCAATCTAGGGTGGGCTTAGCAGACTGTCTGCTGGCCACTTGGTGAAATTGCAGGTGTTGAAATTGCTCGAGCTCAGATTGTTCACGGTCCCCACTACACCACGGGCACTGACCCTCCCGAAGGCATCCTGTTCGTGACGCCATGTTGATTACAGATTGATCTCACCCCTCGCTCCACCGATATGGCCACCAGGTGCCCGTTATCTACCGGGTAATGAGCGTTGGAATAGGGCGGAGGTTCGATCACTGGATGCCCTGGGGGGGGGGTGACAAGTGCCCAAGGGTAGTGACGGGGAGAACGCAAGCAATCAGTCGTAGTGTTAAAGATTGAGGATTTATTAAATGAGTCACAGATAAGGATAAGGGATAACACAATTAGTTACAGCTTGGGCTTACAATATAATACTAGAACAAATAACACAAACACTACAATTACAAATAGAAGCTGGCCCTGGTATTTTTCTAAGTCCCAGTAATTATTCAGGTCGTCCCAGGGGTTAGTAAAAGTGATATTGGTGCTATTAGTAATCATAAATGCAGCAACTAATCTTATTAAACACAAATTGCGAGGCTCAACTGGTCCCCCTTGCGTTCAAGGTTTCCTGGTCAACGGGTTTCCCCTAGCAGGAGCCTTGGGGCGGCTGGAACCAGTCTCTGCCTCTTATCTAGCAATACAGATATCCTTAACAGCTAATCTTACTTACACATACAAACCACAAAAGTTTCATTACGGCCGGCAAGCTGTCAGGCTTCAGGAAACGCGTGAGCCCGGAGAGAGACTGCAGGGCGATCAATCCTGGATACGGTTCGACGGGAATTCGATTTCTCTCTGCCCGTCCCCGGGGGGGGCCAACAATATATAACGAATTTTTCGTCATAATTTACAATAAGCCAATTGCAGGGTCGCGAGTGGCTCATGCCCATACAAGGGAGGCAATCGGCCCCCAGCATCTCTACTCAGGAAGCAACCGTCTGGGGGAAACTTCCCCTCCTCAGGTCGGCCGACCGCAAGGTGCTGTTTCCTGTTACAAGTTCTGCTTTTTGAGCAGCTATGTGATCAGTGGCAGTTCTGGGGGCTGGGGGAAAATTCCGTTGGGGGGTGGAGGCCGAAGCACTTGTTGTATGGCCCTGGGGCCAAACTTGGGGGTCTAACACCCACCAATTCCCTGGTGGATCCAGACCCAGTCCCCTGGGGTCTCACCAGAATAAAAAAACAATCAGGTTCTTAAACAAGAAAAGCTTTTAATTAAAGAAAGGAAAACAGTAAAAATTATCTTTGTAAATTTAAGATGGAATATATTACAGGATCTTTCAACTATAGACACTAGGAATACCCTCCCAGCCCAAGTATACAAATACAAATTAAAATCCTTCCAGCCAAATACACATTTGAACTCTTCCCAGCCAAATACACATTTGCAAATAAAGAAAACAAACATAAGCCTAACTCCCTTTATCTACCTAGTACTTACTATTTTGAATCTAAAAGAACCTGTATCAGGGAGATTGGAGAGAAACCTGGTTGCATGTCTGGTCACTCTCAGAACCCAGAGAGAATAACCACCAAAATCTAACAGCACACACACAAACTTCTCTCCCTCAAGATTTGAAAGTATCCTGTCCCCTGATTGGTCCTCTGGTCAGGTGACAGCCAGGCTCACTGAACTTAACGCTTTACAGGCAAAAGAGACATGAAGTTGTCATAAACAGATAGCTAAGGGTTAGGGAAGGGAAAAGATTTATTTCCCTTTGTTGTGAGACTCAAGAGTTTGGGTCTTGGGGTCCCCAGGGAAGGTTTTTGGGGGGACCAGAGTGCCCCAAAACACTCTAATTTTTTGGGTGGTGGCAGCAGTACCAGGTCCAAGCTGGTAACTAAGCTTGGAGGTTTTCATGCTAACTCCCATATTTTGGACGCTAAGGTCCAAATCTGGGATTAGGTTTTGACATGAGTGGCAGTGGTGAGATAGATTCCAGAAGCCAGTAGGAATATTATATTTTTCTTTTCTCTGCTAGGGGCTTTTTAGCAGAGAGAAACAGTTTGATTTTAAAAGGGAACCAGAGAGAATTTTTTTTTCTGCTCTCTCTGGCAGCTGTGGCTTGCATATTAAGCAAGCAACCATTAAAGAGACTATTTCGGATCTTTTGTCAGACAATAGCCCTCCCATTAGGAGGCAAGTACCAGCACTATATACATGCAAATAAAGTGGTTTTTCAGGTTTACTTTACATTTAAAAAAATTAGCTAGTAAAAAAGGGAAAAAGGCACTGTTGCTAGTCATACCCCAGAAGGCAACATAGCCTGCAGTTCAGACAATAAACACCAGAGGGCACCCCAACACAAGAAAACATAAACCATGACTTCTAAGGCAAAAATGAAGGCTGAAAAACAAATCAAAGACGCCGAGCACAGGCGAGAGATGTAAAAAAACAAACAGAAAATGGAAAAAAGACAAAAAGAGGTGGAGCTGAAAGAAAAGAAAGAAAGCATCAAACTGGCAGCCTACAAAAGAGAACAGGCAGCCAAAGAGGCAGCCCACAAAATAAAACTAGAAGAAGAAGAGGTGGCCAACAGACGGAAACAAGAAGAAGCATACATGGCCCACCGCCGAGAAATGGAAAAACAACAAAAAGAAAGTGAAGAGAAGGAAAAACAGAGAAAACATGAACTGGACTTAGCGCAAGCTGGGCTGCATGCGCCAGCCAATCCTAACAACCCTTCGCCAATTATGGTTCCACATCACAGGAAATTTCCCACCTACAAGGCAGGTGATGACACCGAGGCCTTCTTGGAAAATTTTGAAAGAGCCTGTCTTGGGTACAGCATCCCTGAAGACCAGTACATGGTAGAATTGAGGCCACAGCTCAGTGGACCTTTAGCAGAGGTGGCAGCTGAAATGCCTAAGGAGCACATGAACGCCTATAAACTTTTTCAAACCAAGGCCAGATACAGAATTGGGATAACCCCGGATCATGCCCGTCGGCGTTTCAGAACCCAAAAGTGGAAACCAGATGTGTCATTTCCCAAACACGCCTACTACGTTGGGAAAAATTATGAGGCCTGGATATCAGGACACAATGTTAAAACCTTGGAAGAACTGCACCTCCTCATACAAATGGAGCAGTTCTTGGATGGTGTTCCTGAGGACATCACACGGTACATACAAGATGGAAAACCCAAAAATCTCGCTGAGGCGGGGGAGATTGGAGCCAGATGGATGGAAGTGGCAGAAAGCAAGAATGCTACGGTCAAGGGGGACGAATACCCCAGGGGGCACAACGACCATAAACCCTACAACCGAGGACAGCCAAAGACCCCACATACAACCCAAGTAAAGCCACAGACGCCCTATTCTTCCACCTCACCAGTCTCCAGTAACTCACCTCGGCCCAGTGACCCATCAGATGGAAGATGCTTTAAGTGTAATGAACTGGGACATATCAAGGCCAACTGGCCAAAGAACGCCATCCGAGTACAATTCATTACACCACCATCACACCAAAGATCCCCAGGCCCAGCTGCCTCTCAAATACCCTTGGAGCGAAGGGAAAATTTGAGAGTGGGCGGAAAGAAGGTTACTGCATGGAGAGACACGGGGGCACAAGTGTCAGCTATCCACCAATCCTTCATTGACCCCAAATTCATCAACCCAAAGGCCAAAGTTACAATTGACCCCTTCATGTCACAAGCTGTAGACTTGCCTACAGCTGAACTGCCTGTCCAGTACAAAGGCTGGTCAGGAATGTGGACTTTTGCAGTCTATGACAATTATCCTATCCCCATGCTACGGGGGAAGACTTGGTCAACCAGGTGAAGCGGGCCAAGAGAGTGGGAATGGTTACACGTAGCCAAACCAGGCAAGCTTCCAGACCCATCCCTGTTCCTGAGCCATCCACAGAGGCCCCGTCTGTGTTACCAGAGACCCAGACAGAGGTAGTGGACCCGGATTCCATGCCAACCACTGAAACAGCCACAGCACCTCCAGTCCCAGGCCCGGAACTGGAACAGCAACCAGCACCAGCAATTGCAACCACATCTTCAAACTCAACGTCAGAGGGCGCCAGCGAGCCAGAACTGGCAGAAGCAACAGACAGCCATACCCAAAAGGCTCAGCCAGAGCCTGAAATACCCTCAGGTGCACCAGTGGAGAGCAGTTCACCAGCAACGGAAACAACCTCATCACCTATATCGCTTCCAGAGGGACCAAGCCCAAGTCCACAGTCTGAGGAAGAACTGGTGACCCCAGCCTCAAGGGAACAGTTCCAGACTGAGCAGGAAGCAGATGACAGCCTTCAGAAAGCTTGGGCAGTGGCACGGAGCACCCCAGCGCCGCTCAGCTCTTCTAATCGATCCCGGTTTGTTATAGATCAAGGACTTTTATACAAGGAGATTCTTTCTGGTGGACACCGGGAAGAATGGCAGCCGCAAAAACAGTTGGTGGTTCCAACTAAGTACCGGGGGAAGCTCTTAAGCTTAGCCCATGATCATCCCAGTGGCCATGCTGGGGTGAACAGAACCAAGGACCGGTTGGGGAAGTCCTTCCACTGGGAGGGGATGGGCAAGGACGTTGCCAAGTATGTCCGGTCTTGTCAGGTATGCCAAAGAGTGGGAAAACCCCAAGACCAGGTCAAGGCCCCTCTCCAGCCACTCCTCATAATTAAGGTCCCATTTCAGCGAGTAGCTGTGGATATTCTGGGTCCTTTCCCAAAAAACACACCCAGAGGAAAGCAGTATGTACTGACTTTCGTGAACTTTGCTACCCGATGGCCGGAAGCTGTAGCTCTAGGCAACACCAAGGCTAACACTGTGTGCCTGGCCCTAACAGACATTTTTGCCAGGGTAGGTTGGCCCTCCGACATCCTTACAGATTCAGGATCTAATTTCCTGGCAGGGAACATGGAAAAACTGTGGGAAACTCATGGGGTGAATCACTTGGTTGCCACCCCGTACCACCATCAAACCAGTGGCCTGGTCAAAAGGTTTAATGGAACTTTGGGGGCCATGATACGAAAATTCGTCAACGAATTCTCCAATAATTGGGACCTAGTCTTGCAGCAGTTACTGTTTGCCTACAGGGCTGTACCACATCCCAGTTTAGGGTTTTCACCGTTTGAACTTGTGTATGGTCACGAGGTTAAGGGGCCATTACAGTTGGTAAAGCAGCAATGGGAGGGGTTTACGCCTTCTCCAGGAACTAACATTCTGGACTTTGTAAGCAACCTACAAAGCACCCTCCGACACTCTTTAGCCCTTGCTAGAGAGAACCTAAAGGATGCTCAGAAAGAGCAAAAGGCCTGGTATGACAAACATACCAGAGAACGTTCCTTCAAGGTAGGAGACCAGGTTATGGTCTTGAAGGCACAACAGGCCCATAACATGGAAGCATCATGGGAAGGGCCATTCACAGTCTAAGAGCGCCTGTGAACTGTGAACTACCTCATAGCATTTCCCAATTCCTCACTAAAGCCCAGAGTGTACCATGTTAATTCTCTCAAGCCTTTCTATTCCAGAGACTTACAGGTTTGTCAGTTTACAGTCCAGGGAGATGATGCTGAGTGGCCTGACGGCGTCTACTACGACGTGAAAAAAGACGGTGGCGTGTCCTTCCTTTCGGCCTTCCAAATGCACCCGCCACCTTCCAGAGGCTGGTAGATGGTCTACTAGCAGGACTGGGAGAATATGCAGTTGCCTACCTCCATGATGTGGCCATTTTTTCAGACTCCTGGCCCGAACACCTACTACACCTGGAAAAGGTATTTGAGCGCATCAGGCAGGCTGGACTAACTGTTAAGGCCAAAAAGTGTCAAATAGGCCAAAACAGAGTGACTTACCTGGGGCACCAGGTGGGTCGAGGAACCATAAACCCCCTACAGGCCAAGGTGGATGCTATCCAAAAGTGGCCTATCCCACGGTCAAAGAAACAGGTCCAATCCTTCTTAGGCTTGGCCGGGTACTACAGGCGATTTGTACCACACTACAGCCAAATCGCTGCCCCACTGACCGACCGGACCAAAATGACCCAGCCAAATGCAGTTAACTGGACTAATGAGTGTCAAAAGGCCTTTACCCAACTTAAGGCAACGCTCATGTCTGTCCCTGTGCTCAGGGCCCCGGACTTTGACAAGCCATTCCTAGTAACCATGGATGCATCTGAGCGTGGTATAGGAGCAGTTCTCATGCAGGAAGCAACAGATCACAACTTCCATCCTGTCGTGTTTCTCAGCAAGAAACTGTCTGAGAGGGAAAGTCACTGGTCAGTCAGTGAAAAGGAATGCTACGCCATTGTGTACGCCCTGAAAAAGCTACGCCCATATGTTTGGGGACGGCGGTTCCAACTACAAACTGACCATGCTGCACTAAAGTGGCTTCATACTGCCAAGGGAAACAACAACAAACTTCTTCGTTGGAGTTTAGCTCTCCAAGATCTTGATTTTCAAATTCAGCACATCACAGGAGCTTCTAACAAAGTAGCTGATGCACTCTCCCGTGAGAGTTTCCCAGAATCTAGTAGTTAAAAAGTGTTCTTAAAATGTAGAAGTCTGTTAGTTATATACTTAGTGGTATATGTAAAGGTGCATGTGTTGTAGTAATCTGTTTATTTTAAAGTTCTAGAAGGAAATCGCCGCCAGTGAACTTCCCCACTGTCTGCAATTTGGGGGGCGTGTCATAAACAGATAGCTAAGGGTTAATGTCTCTTTCACCTGAAAAAAAAGTAACCTGAAGCACCTGACCGGAGGACCAATCAGAAAACGGGATTTTTTCAACTCTGGGTGGAGGGTTTTTTGTGGGTGAGTCCTTTGTTCTTGGTTCTTCTGTCTGCCTGAATCTCTCTCAGCTATGAGGAGGATTTTTCTATGTCCTGCTTTCTAATCTTATGTTTCCAAGTTGTGAGTACAAAGTTGGGTTTTTGTTTTGTATTTACATGTCTATAGTTGCTGGAGTGCTTTAAATTGTATTCTTTTTTAATAAGGCTGTTTATTCATATTTCTGTTAAGCAATTGACCCTGTATTTGTCACCTTAATACAGAGAGACCATTTGTATGTATTTTTCTTTCTTTTTTATATAAAGCTTTCTTTAAAGACCTGTTGGAATTTTTCTTTAGTGGAGGAACTCCAGGGAATTGGGTCTGCAGCTCACCAGGGAATTGGTGGGAGGAAGAAGTCAGGGGAAAACCTGTGTGTGTTAGATGTACTAGCCTGACTTTGCATTCCCTCTGGGTGAGGGGGGAAGAGAGATTGACTCTCGGTAATTCTGTTCTCCAGGCTGGGAACGGGGAGGGTGGACTCCCTCTGCTTAGATTCACGGAGGTTGCTTCTGTGTATCTCTCCAGGAGCACCTGGAGGGGGGGAAGGGAAAAGGTTTATTTCCCTTTGTTGTGAGACTCAAGGGTTTGGGTCTTGGGGTCCCCAGGGAAGGTTTTTGGGGGGACCAGAGTGCCCCAAAACACTCTAATTTTTTGGGTGGTGGCAGCAGTACCAGGTCCAAGCTGGTAACTAAGCTTGGAGGTTTTCATGCTAACCCCCATATTTTGGATGCTAAGGTCCAAATCTGGGATTAGGTTTTGACAGAAGTACTTCTGTTCTATTAACCCTTGACTATCTGTTTATGACAGTGCTGAAGATCAGCACCAAGATTATCTGAGCCATCAGCATGGTAAGACAACTCAGTTTCTGAAAATTGCGTAACAGTGCCTGCTTTCTAAATTAACAGACAGCACATAGACCCCAGCAAGGGATAGCTTATTTGACTATGTCTGAGGAAGTAAATAGCCTGTTTTGCTTTGAAATGCTGATGATACTGAAATTGTGATTGTGCTAGGAAGCTAAACATATGGCTCAGAACATACGAAGGGAATAGAGTAACAAGATGCCATTTGACAGTATTCTGTGATGTATCCACTCTGATGTTTTCCCCCCTCAGGAGCTTAACTTCTAGAAATGGAAACCAAACAAAACTGAGTTTAGAGTCTCCAGGTTAGATGCATCTCATTAGGTACAAGCATGTTTCGTTGTCTACATTTTAGTTCCCAAAGAAAAATACAGAGGTATAACTGTATTTTATACAGTTAATGACAGAGCCCCAAGGAAATACAAGTGATAGAAAAACTTTTATAACTTACTAAAAACTCCTATAAAACTAATGACACGTTATCAGAAGGATTCAAACATTAGCCATAATAAATTCAATTTATTACAAAGAGGTGTTTAAATTATAGTTCACTGCCTTTTTTAAGAATTGTACAAATAGCATTTACTATTGCTGTAGGATTGAAAACAGGCATATGGTATCAGCTTCTATAAATGATTGAGAACTTGGGACTTATTTACATGCTGGAGAAAAGAGACTGTTCAAAGTGGGCCCATACCATTCTGGTTCCCTTATTTGTCAAAGACAGTATCTTATAGAAAATCCCAAATGCACAGGATGTCTTCAGCCCCATATAACTCCAGATCCTGCTAAAAGTATTGACCTGCTTGTTTTTGTACCACAATTGTTTGCTGCATAACTTTCTTTACAGCTTGCAGTAAGTTTTAAAAATGTCCTCTTGCCCTGCTGCAAACCCACTGAATAAGGCCTAGTCTCTCTCAGAGGGTCAAGCATCTATAGACCAAGCTGTTGCCGTGGCTTTTAGGCATAAGGAGATGCCTTTTGCTAGACCACATGCTGACTTGGCATTGCCGTTCTCCATATTTAGGTGTCTGACTTTGGACATGCAGGTTAGAAAATTTTGCATTAGTTGTCTTTGGTTCAGTTTCTGTTCTTTAATCCGAATTCCAGAGTTCAAGTGGTAAAGTTCTATTATAATTTATTTAGATTGTACAACCCACATTTTCGCACCCCAACAGTTTTTGGTTTTGCTCCTACATTTTCTAATTGCTTAGACCATGTGCTGGATCATATGGGAAGTATTAATGATGGGTGTGTAAATATGAAGGAGACATTAAATTGTCTGGCTTTAATGCACAACCTCTTAATTAGTGTTCCTCATTCATCCATTAGTCATAGCCGTTTTTTCAAATGGTTCCCTATGTTAGTCTGAATTCTCTGTGTTCCTTTTGAATTACTCCAAATTCTTAGATCATCCTGTCTAATTGGTTTACATAGATGTTTTTTTCCTGCATTGCTTCACCCCCGGTTTGTCATCTTGTCTTGCCTCACCAGCCTTTTTCTCATTTCATGTGGCAAAGGGATAAGATGTAGTTTATTGCTTGTGTCTACTGTGAGCTAAAGCGTTAAGTGAATATAAAAGCAAACACCCTTTTACAATTAAATTTGTGTATGCAAACCCTTTGTGTCAGTTGAAAGTATACTGATTCCAAAACACTTAAAGTCAAAAATTTCTAGGTAACAAGTTGCCTTGTTTTTACTAACTGAGAAGCTCTCTGCTTGTTTATTTAAACAGGGAGCTGTTGAGCATTTCTCTGGCATTTACATCTTTCTATTTACACTTTCATCTATTCCCTTTAATTTTTCCACATATTATAGTGCCAAGTATCAGAGGGGGTAGCCGGGTTTGTCTGTATCCACAAAAACAGTGAGGAGTCTAGTGGCACCTTAAAGACTAACAGATTTATTTTGGCATAAACTTTCATGGGTAAAAAAACCCCACTTCTTCAGATGCATGGAGTGAAAATTACAGATACAAGCATAAATATACTGGCACATGAAGAGAAGGAAGTTACCTTACAAATGGAAAACCAGTGTTGATAAGGTCAATTCAGTCAAGGTGGATGTGGTCTACTTCCAATAACTGATGAGGAGATGTCAATACCAAGACAGGAAAAATTGCTTTTGTAGTGGGCAAACCACTCTCAGTACCTATTCAAGCCCAAATTAATGGTGTTAAGTTTGCAAATGAATTGTAGCTCTTCAATTTCTCTTTGAAGTCTGTTTTTGAAGGTTTTTTTGTTGACAAATAGCTACTTTTAAATCTGTTACTGAATGTCCAGGGAGATTGAAGTTGTGACATTGCACTCCATAAGATTTTATGAAAATATGCTAATTAGTGTGAATATAATGTAACTGGAACATGCTTCATGCGAAAGGTCTCTTGTAAGGTATCATTACAAAGCTTATAATCTAATGAGTGTGATCATTCTGTTTGTGTGAATGTATCATTCTTGTATCTGAAACTAGAAATATGAAATATAACGCTGAGGTCCTATTGTAATTATGTTAAATGTGGGCCATTAATGGTGGTTTGGAATCTTGATGGGTCCCATTAACTAGGACAATTGACTGTAGATGGCTCTGTTTACTTGCAAGCCTTCCTGTGAGTCAGGCTGGGAAGAATGAAGGCTTGGGGTCTCACAGGACATGTGACCATATCATCTGGTACTGGAATCCATCTTAAACCTGGGACTTTTCCATTTAGAAGGAGGGGTGGGGACCCAAAGAGACAAAAGATTCCTGCCTTGTGCCAAAGCTATATAAGGACTAATCCATGGAACAGAACAAAGGAGGATGCAGTCATGAGAAATTCCCTAGCTACCACCTGAGCTGGAACAAGGACTGTACCAGGGGAAAGCATTGGGCCCTATCTAGAAAGGAGTCTAGTCTGTGAATAAAGCTTATTGGAACATCTCTGAGATTGAGAGTTACCTGCATTTAGTTTCCTGCTGTATTCGGCTTAGACGTGCATGTTTTTGTTGTGTTTTGCTTGGAATTTACTTTGTTCTGTCATTACTTGGAACCACTTAAATCCTACTTTTCATATTTAATATAATCACTTTTTACTTATTAATTAACCCAGAGCATGTATTAATACCTGGGGGAGCAAACAGCTGTGCATATTTCTCTATCAGTGTTCTAGAGGGCCAACAATTTGAGTTTACCCTGTACAAGCTTTATACAGAGTAAAACGGATTTATTTGGGGCTTGGATCCCATTGGGAACTGGGCATCTGGGTACTGGGGACAGGAGCACCTTCTAAGCCATTTTCAGTTAAGTCTACAGCTTTAGGGGACATAGTTAAGACCTGGGGCTGTGTGTGTAGCAGGCTAGCATGTCTGGCTCAACCAGGCAGGATTCTGAAGTCCCAAGCTGGCAGGGAAAATGGTCTCAGAGGTAGTCTCAGCACATCAGGTGGCAGTTCCCAAGGGGGTTTCTGTGACCCCACCCGTCACAAAAGTGTTCTCCTATTGACTTTTGTATGTTACCATTCCTGATGTCGGATTTGTGTCCATTTATTCTTTTATGTAGAGATTGTCTGGTTTGGCCAATGTACATGGCAGAGGGGCATTGCTGGCACATGATGGCATATATCACATTAGTAGATGTGCAGGTGAATGAGCCCCTGATGGTGTGGTTGATGTGGTTGGGTCCTCTGATGGTGTCACTAGAGTAGATATGGGGACAGAGTAGGCAACAGGGTTTGTTACAGGGATTGGCTCCTGGGTTAGTGTTTGTGTGGTGTGTAGAGGATGGACTACAAGCTGTTAGGGATAGTATCACTGATGAGGCCATGGCACACCTGGTGGCTGAGCTTTGTGACTTTGTCTTCACCCACAACCATTTCAGATTTGGGGACAACTTATACCTTCAAGTCAGCAGCACTGCTATGGATACCCACATGGCCCCACAGTATGCCAACATTTTTATGGCTGACTTAGAACAACACTTCCTCAGCTCTCGTCCCCTAGGATCTCTCCTCTGCTTGCACTACATTGATGACATCTTCATCATATGGACCCATGGGAAGGAGGCCCTTGAATTCCACCTGGATTTCAACAATTTCCATCCCACCATCAAACTCAGCCTGGACCAGTCCACACAAAGGATCCACTTCCTGGACATTATAGTGCAAATAAGTGATGGTAAAATAAACACCACCCTATACCGGAAACCTACTGACCACTATTCTTACCTACACGTCTCCAGCTTCCATCCAGCACACATCACATGATCCATTGTCTACAGCCAAGCCCCAAGATACAACCGCATTTGCTCCAATCCCTCAGATAGATACAAACACCTACAAGATCTCTATCTAGCATTTTTAAAACTACAATACCCACCTGAGGGAGTGAGGAAACAGATTGACAGAGCAAGATGGGTACCCAGATGTCACCTACTACAGGACAGGCCCAACAAGGAAAATAACAGAACACCACTGGCTATCACATACAGCTCCCAGCTAAAACCTCTCCAGTGCATTATCAATGATCTGCAACCTATCCTGGAAAATGATCCCTCACTCTCACTGATCTTGGAATGCAGGCCAGTTCTCGCTTACAGACAGCCCCCCCAGCCTGAAGCAAATACTCACCAGCAACTACACACCACACCACAGAAACACTAATCCAGGAACCAATCCCTGTAACAAACTCCGTTGCCTACTCTGTCCCCATATCTACTTTAGCAATACCATCAGAGGACACTGGTTCTCCACTTGTAAGGTAACTCCCTTCTTTTCATGTGCCAGTATATTTATGCCTGTATCTGTAATTTTCACTCCATGCATCTGAAGAAGTGCATTTTTTACCCACGAAAGCTTATGACCAAATAAATCTGTTAATCTTTAAGGTGCCACTGGACTAACATATTATAGTATTATGTCTGAATTATTGTCAAGGGAATTAAACCTTTAAGAGCAAAAGTTAGCGTGGCCATTCTGCTGTTATGATTTCATTAATAATTGTAGTTGCATAGATAATTTATATAGTCTTGGACTCTAAATCCAGGAGGCACCACCAGATCATCTGACCCTCCTGTGTATCACAGGCCACCAGCACCACCGAGCACCCGCACACTAAACCTAATTTCACATTCAGACAGTAATATGAGTATGAAAACTAGAGATGTGCAAAATTGCAGCTGAATTTGGTTTTATGGAGCAAAATCCAGGGCTGGCTTGGGTAAACTTCTCAAATTTTATTTCAACTTTCTCAAAATTTGGCAGCAAAATATTGGGTGGATAGGAGCTTCCGCTTTCTGCCCATCTCTACCAGAAATGTCTGTGTTATTCCAAATCTCCAAATCAGGTGTGCGGTCCCAGTTGCATCGTTTTTGCTGCATTGCACAGCCTTCCATGTATGTGAAGCCAGGATTTATATTTTATTAACCTCTTAGATTTTTTTCCTTTAGAAAGGTGCATTATACTATTCAAAAATAATGTGAACAGTCAGCTAACCAGGGAATTTCCTGCTTCACAAATGAGGCAGATTGATTTAGATATTGAGCTAAGGGTCCCTGCTGTTACTGCAGACTGCAACTAATCCCAACAATAAATTCATTCTATTTACATGGACTTTTCCTAATGGGATGCCTTAGAAAATGGTATTAGAAAACTAAGATGACAGTGTAAATGACCCCTGGGGGGATCAGGTTCCTTGTATATATTCAGTTTATCATTGCTGAGTTACATTTTTTAAATATATAGTGTGACAAAGTTCCTCCTCTACCTTGGTGGGTCCTGCACTTATTGGCAGATATGCTCACTTCAGTGATCTCCCCCACAGTCTGGGTCAACTTCTCCTGTGTCTGATCAGGAGTTGGGAGGTTTGGGGGGAACCCAGGCCCGCCCTCTATTCCGGGTTCCAGCCCAGGGCCCTGTGGATTGCAGCTGTTTATAGTGCCTCCTGTAACAGCTGCATGACAGCTACACTTCCCTGGGCTACTTCCCCATGGCCTCCTCCAAACACCTTCTTTATCCTCACCACAGGACCTTCCTCCTGGTGTCTGATACCACCTGTACTCCTTAGTCCTCCAGCAGCTCACCCTCTCCCTCTCCCTCTCCCTCTCCCTCTCCCTCTCAGCTCCTTGTGCCTCTTGCTTCCAGCTCCTCTCACACACTTCCTCTACTGTAGCTCCCCACTCCCTGACTGGAGTGAGCTCCTTTTTAAACCCAGGTGCCCTGATTAGTCTGCCTTGATTGGCTGCAGGTGTTCTAATCTGCCTGTCTGCCTTAATTGGTTCTAGCAGGTTCCTGATTACTCTAGTGCAGCCCCTGCCCTGGTCCCTCAGGGAGCAGAAGCCTGCTTCTCCTGGGGCTAGTACTGACTCTTCCTTTGCCTGCTCTGCTGTAGAGGAAGGAGGGAGAGGGCTGCTGCTGCTGCTGTTTCCTGCTGGGCACTGGGCCCTCGCTGCTGCTGCTGCTGCTGCTGCTGTTCCTGCTCCTGCTGCTCCCCTGACTGGGCTAGACACCACCACCCACCCCTTTCTCTGCTGTCTGTTTGCTGGCTGACTGGTAGATTCCCATCCCCCCTCAGTTACTGCTGTTACTCCACCTACAACCCCGGGGGGGGGGGGCTGCTGGCCTGCTTCCCAGAGAGGAGGGGAGTGAGGGACCCCAGCTCTTGTTGCTGGGGACACCACCATCTGAGCGGGGTCCTTCCTGCCTGGACACCGGACCACAACCACCTGGAGCTGCTGGGACTACTGTGGCTGTTGCTGGGGAGCTGTTGGTGCCTGGAGGTGGAGGAGGAGTAAAAGAGGACCGCCTGCTGCTGGGAGACCACATGCGGACCACTGTGGAGGAGGCTTTTCTGGACTGACTATTTTTTTGAACTGTGCTCTTATGGTGGGGGTTTGGACTGTGTTTGCTGGGGCACCGGGGTGTGGCATCGAGCCTGCCCCCGGTCCATCCGTGTCCCCTCTCACCCCCACCACCATCGTTGCCCCCTCCACCATCCCCGCTGGCTGTTTTCCTTCTGCTTCGGTCTCCTGCCTTTGGGACTGAGCTGCTCGCCTAGCTCACCACGCCCACTTCCATCATTTGGGCCTATAGCAGCAGCAGCCAACCATTGACTTTTTGGCACAAGTGCCTGTGAGTACCCACTCCCCCCCCGCCCTCTGGGCTGACCCCCTCCCCTTTGCCACATTTGTCCACCCCACCCATTTCCCTCTGCGGCCCTGATAGTCCTGCCCCAGCCCTGCAGCTGTCCCCGTGGTCCCTCTACCGCATTCCCAGCTCGCCCTTCCCCCCCAACCCTGTGCTCCCCCAGCCCTGATTGGTCCCCCCCCCGTGCGCCCACGCCCCTTCCCAGGCGCTTGTGCCCTTCCCCATTTGGTTTCCCCTTGTACACTGCACTCCCCACTCTGCCGTTATCCCCCCTGATCCCCTAGTGCAACTAGAGGAGCCGGAACTCCCCTCTGCGTCGGTGCCCTGAAACCCTCCCACCCTTAGGTCCTTGGTTGCTCCCCACGCCCCTTTAGCCTTCCCCTTCTGGTGCCCTCCTCCCCTGCCTGCAGCTTAGCGGGGAGGGGTGGCTGCCTCCTCTCCTTCCCCTCCCCTCGCTGTTTGTCCCCCTTCTCGCTCTCGTTATGGCGGGGGACATGGCGGGGGAGACCCCTCGCGATGCTCCCACTGCCCCTCCTCCACCTGCCCCCGTGTCCCCTGCCCAAGCCTCTACCTCGACCGCCGCTGCCGATCCACCTACCACCACCCCTGCTGGGGCACTGGCAGCGGCGAGTACTGGGGAGACTTCCGCTGCTGCCACGTCCCTCGCCCCTTCCGATTCAGGAGAAGCCCCCCCAGCCGGTGGGAAGGGTCGGGGTGGGAAGAAGGGTAAGGGCCCCGCTAAAAAGGCCAGGACCTCCATGGCAGAGACTGCTCCTGCTGCCGCAGCCCCGCTACCAGCTGCGGCATCCCTCCCCGCTATTCCCTTCACCAGCTCTGCAGGTGTCCCTCCCCCGGCCCCCAGGGTATGCCCAGGTGGCGGCGGCCCCCCCGCCTGCCGCTGCTCCTCCGACCGCCACTTCCGCCAACATCTACAGCGGCCGGGGCCCCTTTCCCACTTTGACTAGGAAGCACGGCGTCCGTTGCCTCCTGGTGTCCACCTCGCCCCACGTGGAGACCTATGTGCGGGCGTTGGCGAGGGTGGTGGGGCCCACGGCCATCGTGGCGGCCTCCAAAATGTACGGGAAGGTGGTCTTCTTCCTGGCATCAGAGGCTGCCACCCAGGAGGCAGTAGAGACGGGCCTGGCTGTGGGGGGCATGTTCATTCCCCTGGAGCTGTTGGAAGACCTGGGGGTCCGCTTAATCTTGACCTCCGTCCCTCCCTTCCTGCCCAATGCCGCCCTGCTGCCCGCCCTTTCTGCCCTAGGACGCCCCATCTCCATCATCAGCCCTCTCCCCTTGGGCTGCAAGGACTCCGCCCTCCGTCATGTTCTCTCGTTCCGCCGGCAAGTGCAGCTTCAACTGCCGCTGGCGGCGCGTGGCAGAGAAGCGCTCGAGGGGTCCTTTCTGGTCCCCTACCAGGGAGCCCACTACCGGGTGCATTACTCAATGGGGGAGGCCTGGTGCTACCTCTGCCGGGCGATGGGGCACGTCCGGAGGGATTGCCTCTTGGCCCAGCGCGGAGGAGCATCCGGGACCCCCGAGCCCTGGCAAGGCGCCGGCCCTGTCATCGCCAGTCCCCCTGGCTGCCTGGCACCTGAAGCTGCCCCTCCTCCTCCTTCTCGGTCCACCTCTGTGGAGGAGGATGTGGCGGAGCTACCGCCGGACTTGGGAGAGGGCTCGTCCCACGGGGAATCCTCCCCGGTTTCTGCTGTTCCACCACTGCCTCCCCGAGTCCCTGAGCCATTGCCCTTGCCCCCCGAGCCGACCCCTGTTAGCCAGCCCCCGGATGATGCCATGGAGGGCTGGTTCTTAGTGCAGGGGAAGCGGGGCAAGCGGAAGGCTTGAGTTTCCTTACTGCCTTCGGATTCGGAGGCCCCCCGGAAGAGCAGGAAGGGGGGCACCAATGACGAGTCTTCCGCCTTGCCCCCTGATGACTCCCGTTTTGTGGTGCCGGCTGGGGACGTCGTGGCAGCACCGGAAGGTGACACTGCCCCTCCTCCGGGGTCCCTTCCCGTGGAAGACCCCGAGGGAGCCTCTCTCACAACCCTCCCAGTCGACGCTTCTGCGAGCGCCGCGGTGGGTATCGCCCCGGGTGCTGGCGGGGAGGGCCCTGGGGTGGTGGACGGTGATCTCCCTTCCATCTATGAAGAGATCGAGGCCCTGGGTCTGACCCCGGTCATGCTGGGGGAGGATGACCCTCTGCCGGCAGGCCTCGATCTGGGCGACCTCACCACAGCCCCCCAGTCCCCGAGTTCCCTTTCCCTACCCGCTGTTTCTGCTCCCACCTCTGAGAGTCCCCTGGAATTTTCCATCAACTCGGCTGCGGGTAGCACTCTGTTGACAGCCGCCGAGCCCCTTGGGGCGACAGCCAGTGCCCCGCTGCCGAGACCTGCTTCCCAGGGGGTGTCCCTCTTGGGTGTGGAGGACCCGCCCTCCTTCCTCAGCGGGGACCCCATTGACCAACTTGTCTCTCTGGATGCCGAGGCTGCCACACCTGCCACAGTGGCTGAGCCCGGCATCGTTAGGGGTCCCCTTCCCACTTTCCAGATCCCTGAGCCTGGCCAGGAGGAGCCACCGTCCGGCGGCTCAAATATAGAGGCTCCGGATCCTGCCTCTACCTCCTTCCTGACTTCTCTCCCTGATCCCCGCCCTACTCCCGTTAGCCCTGTCCTTGTCCCCCCCACCTCCTGTGATGCCAGTGCTGCCCCTGGGAATACCCCCCAGGGAGCGGCTTCACTAGTTCTTTCCTGTCCCGACCCCCCAGGGGCTGCTGTTCTCCTTCCACCACCCCTTCTTGAATCTGGGAGCGGGGCAGGTTGCGTGGAGTCGGCTCATCTGCTGCCATGTCGGGGGTCTGCCCCCTGCCTGCCCGCCTCGGTGGGCCATGGGGATGTGACGGGGGCCCCCCTGGGGGACAGTCATCGATCAGTGACCCCACCCCCCCATGCGCTGAGGGAGGAGCTGCGGGAGTTCCTTGAGGACGTCCATGGCTCCCGGAACAAAGTCCATCTTGCGCTCCAGTGGTGGGGGGATTTCCATCAGGTCCTCTGGGCCGCGAGGGCCCTCATGGGGGAGGGTAAGAGGACCGGGAAGCAGGCCGCCGTGGCCTACCGGCGCGTCCGTGTCTTCCGTGACTCTTTACTCACCTTCGGGGTAGGTCACGGATTGCTGTGCAGCCTGTCGGAGGCCGTGGGCGTGTCTGCCGGAGAGGATCCCCCCCAGCCCTCTTCATGGCGCCGATCGTCCTTGCCATCTTAAACACCCGGGTCTGTCGGATGGGTCTCCGGAGGAGCCAGGTGCTCTCCTTCCTCCGGGAGGGGGGGTACTCTGTGGTTTTCCTGCAGGAGACCCATACAGATCCGGCCGCTGAAGCTAGCTGGCGGCTGGAGTGGGGGGACGGGGCCTACTTTAGCCACTTCTCGGTCTGCGCGGCTGGAGTGGCGACCCTGTTCTCCCCCGACCTACGGCCCGAGGTGCTGGGGGTCGCCGAGTCTGTGCTGGGTCGCCTGCTGCACCTCCGGGTCCGCATGGAGGGGCTTGTGGTTAATCTCATCAACGTTTACGCCCCGACATCGGGCCCGGAGAGGCTGCGTTTTTATCAGCAGGTGTCCGCCTTCCTCGGCTCCCTGGATCCTCGTGAGTGCCTGGTCCTGGGAGGGGACTTTAACACCACCCTTGAGGAACGGGACCGAGCAGTGCCCGGCCGCCGCGGACATCCTCCGGGAGATCGTTGAACGCCACTCCCTGGTGGACGTCTGGCGCGACCACCACCCAGACGACGTCTCGACGTTCACCTTCATCCAGGTGGAGGCCCATCGGTCGCGCCACTCCCGGCTGAACCGTATTTACCTGTCACGTTTCCACCTTTCACGGGCCCACTCCTCCAGCCTTCGGCCGGCCCCCTTTTCGGATCACCACCCTGCCACTGTGACAGCCTCTCTCTGTGCGGAGAGGCCGGGGCCGGCCTATTGGCACTTTAATAATAGTTTGCTGGAGGATGCGGGCTTTGTGGCGTCCTTCCGGGAGTTCTGGCTGGCCTGGCAAGGGCAGAGGCGCGCCTTTTCCTCGGCGTGGCGGTAGTGGGATCTGGGGAAGGTGCACGCCCTGCTCTTCTGCCGTGACTACACTCGGGGCGCCAGCCGACGGAGGGATGCGGCGATAGGGCAGTTGGAGCAGGAGGTCTTGGAGCTGGAGAGGCATCTGGCCGCCAGCCCCGAGGATCCATCCCTCTGCGGAGCGTGCCGGGAGAAGCAGGAGGAGCTCCGGGCCCTCGAAGACCATCGGGCCCGAGGTGCTTTTGTTCGATCCCGCATCCACCTACTTCGGGAGATGGATCGCAGCTCCCGCTTCTTCTACGCCCTGGAGAAAAGCAGGGGGGCCAAGAAGCACGTTACCTGCCTCCTGGCTGAGGATGGCACCCTCCTCACGGATCCGTCGGAGATGTGCCAGAGGGCCAGGGCCTTCTACTCCACTCTTTTCTCCCCGGATCCAACCAATCCTAACGCTTGCAGAGTGCTCTGGGATGGACTCCCGACGGTCAGCACGGGCGACTGGGACCGGCTAGAGCTGCCTCTCACTCTGGCTGAGTTCTCGGAAGCCCTCCGTCACATGCCCACCAATAAATCTCCGGGCTTGGATGGGCTGACCGTGGAGTTCTACCGCGTGTTCTGGGACTTCCTCGGCCCAGACCTGGTCACCGTCTGGGCCGAGTCTTTGCAGAGCAGGGTCCTCCCTCTCTCGTGCAGGCGAGCCGTGCTGGCCTTATTGCCAAAGAGGGGGGACCTCCGTGACTTACGGAATTGGCGTCCCGTCTCGCTCCTCAGCACGGACTACAAAATTGTTGCGAAGGCCATCTCAATGCGGCTAGGGTCCGTGTTGGCGGACGTGGTCCATCCAGACCAGACCTACACCGTCCCGGGCCGCACCATCTTTGATAACTTGTATCTGGTCCGGGACCTTCTGGAATTGGGGTGTAGGGATGGTCTGTCGTTCGCCCTCTTGTCCCTGGATCAGGAGAAGGTGTTTGACAGGTTGGATCACGGGTATCTCCTGGGCACTCTGCGAGCGTTCGGCTTCGGACCCCTGTTTGTGGGTTTTCTCCAGGTGCTGTACGCTTCTGCGGAGTGTCTGGTTAGGCTCAACTGGACCCTGACCGAGCTGGTCAGCTTTTGGCGTGGAGTGCGACAGGGATGCCCCCTCTCGGGCCAGCTGTACGCTCTGGCGATTGAGCCCTTCCTCTGTCTCCTCCGCAAGAGGTTGACGGGGTTGGTGCTTTGGGAGCTGGGGCTGCGGCTGGTCCTGTCGGCGTATGCTGACGATGTGCTTCTCGTGGTCCAGGACCCGGGCGACTTGGCGCGGGTGGAGACTTGCCAGGCTGTGTACTCGGCGGCCTCCTCCGCCCGGGTCATCTGGGTCAAGAGCTCTGGCCTGGTGGTCGGGGACAGGTGGCAGGCGAGCTCCCTCCTACCCATGCTTCAGGCCATCCGGTGGAGCGCGGGTCCGCTGCTCTATCTCGGCGTTTACCTTTCTGCCATGCATCCGTCTCCGCCGGAGAACTGGCAAGATTTGCAGGGCAGGGTGACGGAGCGGCTCCGGAAAAGGACAGGACTACTCCGGTGGCTTTCTCTTCGGGGGAGGGCACTGGTGCTTAATCAACTGGTCCTGTCCATGCTCTGGTACCGGCTCAACACCCTGGTCCCGGCCCGGGATTTCCTGGCCAACCTCCGGACGGCGATTCTGGAGTTCTTTTGGCCAGGGACGCACTGGGTCTCTGCAGGGGTCCTCCATCTGCCCCTGGAGGAGGGGGTGCAGGGCCTGAAGTGCTTACGCACTCAGGCCCATGTCTTCCACCTCCAGGCCCTGCAGAGGCTCCTGTTTGGTGCAGGTAGTCCGGCGTGGAGCGTATTGGCGCACGCCTTCCTCCGCCGCTTCCGAGGGCTCCGATACAACCGGCAGCTCTTTTACCTCCATCTGAGAGGTCTTGCGCGAGACCTCTCCGGGCTGCCGGTCTTCTACCAAGACCTCCTCTAGACCTGGAAGCTCTTTTCAACGACCAGGTCCGTGGTGGCCACCGTGAGGCCTGACCTCCTCGCAGAGCCCCTGCTACACAATCCCCAGATTCGTGTGCAGGTGGCGGAGTCCTCCACGGTGCACCAGAGGCTGGTCTTGGCGGGAGTCACCAGGGTCGGAGACCTCCTGGACTACGACCGGGGAGACTGGCTGGATCCCCTGATGCTCCCTCCGCAAGGGGCTCTCCAGACTTCGTACTCCCCAGCGCGTACTTCAGGAGGTGAAGGCCGCTTTACTGCCTGCTGCTCGGGCTTACCTCGACCGGGTCCTGTGAGAGGGCATGCCCTGCCCACCCTCCACCCCAGGCCCCGTGGACATTTTTATCGGGCCCCTGCCCCGTGGACCCGATCGGCCCCCTCACCCTTTCACTGCCAGCTGGCTGCATGATCTGCAGCCGGTTCTGTTCTAGACCACGCCACGGAAACATCTGTACACGCTCGTGCTCCACACCCTTCACTACCTCACCCTCGCGTCCCGCCCCGATACCAAATGGCGGGACCTCCTGCCACCTCTCGAGGGTGAGAAGCCCCAGTGGGCCAGCTTGTACTCTGCCCTGGTCCCAAGGCCTGCCGGGGATATTAGTTGGCAGCTCCTTCATGGGGCCGTGAGCACGGGCGTGTACTTGGCGCGGTTCACCTCTGTCCCTAGCACCTGCCCTTTCTGTGGTGAGAAGGAGACCCTGGCGCACATTTATTTGGAGTGCGCCAGGTTGCAGCCCCTGTTCCGGCTCCTCTTGACTATTTTCTTGCATTTTTGGTTGCACTTTTCCCCTCACCTTTTTATCTACACGCTCCCCATCCGTGGCCCCACAAAGTCGCAGGATCTCCTTCTCAAACTCCTCTTGGCCCTGGCCAAACTGGCCATCTACAACACCAGGGAGAGGAGGTTGGCCGACGGGATTTCCTGCGACTGTAGGGCCTATTTCCATTCCTCTGTCTGTTCACGCATCCTGGCAGAGTTCCTCTGGGCGGCGTCCACTGGCTCCCTTGACGCCTTCGAGGAGCAGTGGGCGTTGTCCGGGGTTCTCTGCTCAGTGTCCCCATCAGGTTCCCTTCATTTAGCCCTATGACCTCACTCCCGATCCTGTTTTTTCATTACTTGTCCCCCGTAATTACTTGGTGTCTCAGACCTGTGGGTCCTCCCCTTAGGCTGGGGGGAGGTCCTTTAGAAGTGGGCGGGCTTTTCCCGCCCACCCCCACTGGATGGCAATAGGACCAGACTCCTGTACCCCACTGGTTTGGATCTGTCACAATAGACATCTCTCTCTCTCTCTATGTAAATCTGAATTTACAAAATCTGAAAAAGGATGGTCATGTGGTAGAATTGCCAACTTGATGGTAATTAAAAACCAGACACTCCAGCAGGAGTGCCAGACCCTCCCCTGCCCTGCCTCTTCCCCCAAGGCCCCGCCTCTGCCCACGAAGCCCTGTCCCCGTCGACTCCTCTTCCCCCCCCCGCCACCATCGCTCACCGCTTTTCCTCTCCCCCCATAGATCAGGAGTGACTTGCCTGTGAAGCCGGGGCTAGGAGCTGCAGCTGTCCGACGCAGGTAGGAGGTGGCCCCGTCTGAGTAGGGGCTGGCACAGGTGATGATCTGGCACCTCCCTGCCTCCCTCACCCGCAGTAACCAGACTCAGGGTGTCTGGTCAGTAGATCTGACCGAACACTGTCAGGTCCCCTTTTTAACCAGACTTTCTGGATGAAAACTGGGCACCTGGCCACCCTATCGTGTGGTTAAGGCTGGAACTCAGGAGATCAGAGTGCAGTTCCCAACTATGCTGAAGTTTCCTGTGTGACGTTGGGAAAGTCAGATGAGCGTATCCACACAGACCCATGGCAGCAAGTCTCAGAGTCTGGGTTGACAGATTTGGGTTTGAAAGCCCGAGCGCCAGCCTGAGCCACAGGGTCTGCACAACTATTTTTAGCACAGAATCCCAAGCTCGAGTTTGTCACCCCAGACACAGAGACTTGTGTAGGCTTTGTAGACGAACCCTAAATCTCTCTGTACCTCAGTTCCCCAATCTATAAAATCCAATGATACTTCCTTTGTCTTTCTTCCCTATTTAGAATATAAACACTAAGGACTACTGTAATACACATAATAGTAGGACAAAGGCAGATAACAGCACAAGGGGCTTTTTTTCCTTGCATGTATATCTTTAACATCTCTGCATCTGTACTGTGTAGTGTATGCTAATGTTGTAATTGCTGTTAAAAGGTTAACTCCAGTGTAGTGTAATCAAGTATAATCACTACATTGTTTCAAAGAAGAGTAAAGAGAAGAGAAGAGAATTAACTGGATTTTCAGAGATTCTAAATACACTCAGCTGACTGGGTCTTCAAAAGTGTTCTAAACACCCAGAAAACTAAACCACATGTATCTTACATTTTATAAACTAGGATTGAGAGGAGTGGATTTCCAATTAGAAAGTATATGGGAACGAGAGTATTTTGAAGTTGTTGTAATTTGAGGTTGCTATTTTATGACATCATTGTACTTCTCTGTAGGAGCCCTACTTGGTGATAAAATCTAATGCACCCAGATCCTGTAAACACTTACCCATGTACTTAATGGGCCTGCTCACATGTAAACATTACTTCAGTTGAACTGTTTATATCAGTTAGGTTAAGTATGTAGAGAAGTGTCTGCAGGATCTGGGCCAAGGACTGCCAGGATCAAATTTTCCTTTAGGAAGCATTTCAAATCAAATGACCTTAAAGTTATTGTAATAAAATAAAGGGTATAACGGAACCAAAAAGGTTTTTGATCCTAACCATTATTTTTTTTAAATGATAGAACATTTCCAATTGTAGCCACCACTAACACTTCTCCCTCAGTAATAGAAACAGTGAGAGCTCCAGTATAGACAGATAAACAGTGTTATAACAACCCTATCATCCACACTTGCTCGATACACTCAGGTTAAAATAGCTATGGCCACTTTATACAAGGGGTAAAATTTTCAAATCCCATTTTCAAAAATGATTTAAGAGCCTAAGTCTCAATGAAATCTTCCTAAGTGCCTAGGTTACTTTTGAAAATAGGTCCTAAGTTTCTAAGACGCTCAGGCAATTGTGAAAATAAACTTCTACCCTGATATAACGCGACCCAATATAACACGAATTTGGATATAACGCGATAAAGCAGCGCTCCGGGAGGGCGGGGCTGCGCACTCCGGCAGATCAAAGCAAGTCCTATATAATGCGGTTTCACCTATAACGCAGTAAGATTTTTTGGCTCCCGAGGGCAGCGTTATATCGGGGTAGAGGTGTGTTACCCTAAAGGTTACAGCCTTGCCACCAGCAGTGGAGCTACAGCAGACTGAAATTTTAATTAACAAACAAAAAAAAGCTTAGTGTAGACACAGCCCCAGGGAAGAGCATGCAACCAAATTGTAACATGCTTCAAAGTGGGAGTTATGCTGGCAAATACAACGGTGTGTCATTTATACAACTGCCCCCCTCAATCCCCACTGAGAGAGACAAGAGTTCCATTCACTGAATGGAGATGCTGAAACAGTGACATGCATTTCTAAAAACTTGCTCGATAAATGCCTTTGTGTTATTATATAGTAACTATTTATTTAGCTCTCTGGTCTCACCACTGTATCTATGCATTAGATCGCTCCTTTAAGGCTGTTGCAGCTTTTCCATGATAGCACTCACCTCCAACCTACAGGAGAGCCCTCAGTAATATGCTTGCAGTGATAGTTGTCTCCTATTTCACTCCCTTTACAGCACCCAAAAGTCCCAGACTAAAATAGTGCTCCAAGGGAAATGGAGCATAATCAGCCCCTTAAAAATAATTTGGATAGTGCTAAGTCTTATTCTGTTACGGTAGGTTAATGGATCTGTGTGGACTACACATCTGGTAGTAATAAAAAAGGCCCACACTAGCGCAGCATCTTGGCGGGCCCTCAGCAGCCCTTCAGTAGTCCTCATGCAAGGATTTTGTGACTGCCATTAGAGCACATTAGTGACCCATGTCCTATGATAAAATGCAGGTGTAGTAATGTAAAACTGACACAATAGGGCCACTGAACTCTAATCTGCTGACTGTTAACTCTGCTTCCTTTAGAGTGTATAAACAAGCAGAGAAGACAGAGCACAGATTTTGCCTCCAAGGCTAGACTTTGCCTATTTTACCTCCAAAGGCCAGTTTGTCTGGGCCTAGCACTCCCTCACCAAGGGATGAGGGCAGCACAGTGCACCAGGAGCTACCTGTCCTCTGACTTCTAATATGGGGAGGGGAAAGATATGAACCCTTGGACAATTTTCAGAGACCAGGAAGATTCAGGTTCTGGCACACTGTGACTCCCTACCACTCCAAAACACACTCCATTTGTCTTCTTGGCAGCACCAAGGGCATTTAAGAAAATTCTGGTAACCCTGAAACAGATTCAATCCATTCCTGTATCACTTGTTCTTTAAAGCACTACGAAGAAGTCATCATGAGAGTTCTAATGAAACATGAGTTTGTGGTAAATGACACTCAAAAAAAAAAAAGCAACCTTGCCCCTACTCAATGACTTATCCACTTGACTGTTCTAAGGGGCCCCTCTGTTGGACATGTCTCTGTCCCAGAAGTGATTTACCAAAATCAAGGGATTAATATGTCAGATCCAACTATCATGGAAATCCTCCAGGCAAACTCATCTTTTAGCAGTGAGGGATAAATAGTTACCTGTACAAAGAATTTCTTGTGGGCAATGTTCCACTTGAGAATGCTATACACGATCAGGAAGAAATAGGGAGTACACCCCATCATGCCACAGGACCTAGGAACTGCTCTTGTCTGGTGCACCCCAAAGCACTCTAATGTAGATCAACTATAGTACTAAAAACAGAGTACTTATGGGTATGTCTACATCTAAAATTTTGCAGCGCTGGTTGTTACAGCTGTATTAGTACAGCTGTATAGGGCCAGCGCTGCAGAGTGGCCACACTTACAGCAACCAGCGCTGCAAGTGGTGTTAGATGTGGCCACACTGCAGCGCTGTTGGGCGGCTTCAAGGGGTTTTGGGGAAGGCGAGAGCAAACCAGGAAAGGAGACCAGCTTCGCCGTGGTTTGCTCTCGCGTTCCCCGAACAAGCAGGTCTCCTTCCCTGCGGTTTGCAGGGTGGTTCGCGGAACGCGAGAGCAAACCGCGGCGAAGCTGGTCTCCTTCCCCGGTTTGCTCTCGCGTTCGCCGAACCCCCGAGCAAGCAGGTCTTCCCTGCGGTTTGCAGGGTGGTTCGGGGAACGCGAGAGCAAACCGCGGCGAAGCTGGTCTCCTTCCCCGGTTTGCTCTCGCGTTCCCCGAACCGCCGAGCAAGCAGGTCTCCTTCCCTGCGGTTTGCAGGGTGGTTCGCGGAACGCGAGAGCAAACCGCGGCGAAGCTGGTCTCCTTCCCCGGTTTGCTCTTGTGTTCCCCGAACCCCCGAGCAAGCAGGTCTCCTTCCCTGCGGTTTGCAGGGTGGTTCGCGGAACGCGAGAGCAAACCGCGGCGAAGCTGGTCTCCTTCCCCGGTTTGCTCTCGCGTTCCCCGAACCCTTGTGCAAGCAGGTCTCCTTCCCTGCGGTTTGCAGGGTGGTTCGCGGAACGCGAGAGCAAACCGCGGCGAAGCTGGTCTCCTTCCCCGGTTTGCTCTCGCCTTCCCGGAACCACCCAGCAAACCTCAGGGAAGGAGACCTGCTTGCTCGGGGTTCGGGGAACGCGAGAGCAAGCCGGGGAAGGAGACCAGCTTGATTACCAGAGGCTTCCTCAGGTATGCTGGGATACCTGCTTATTCCACGGAGGTCAAGAAAAGCGCTGGTAAGTGACTATACTTGATTACCAGCGCTGGATCACCAGCGCTGGATCCTCTACACCCGAGACAAAACGGGAGTACGGCCAGCGCTGCAAACAGGGAGTTGCAGCGCTGGTGGTGCCCTGCAGATGTGTACACCTCCTAAGTTGCAGCGCTGTAACTCCCTCACCAGCGCTGCAACTGTCTGATGTAGACAAGCCCTATGATACAGGACTCACATCTCCAGCCTCCTCCAGGGAAATGATCAGCGAAGAGTCTGAAGGGATGGGTCCAAAGCAGTGAGCATCAAACTGCTTAAAATAGCTAGAAGTCAGGGAGATAAGAAGACCCTCAACATCTTCAGACTCACAGAACAAAGACAAGCTTAGAAAGTGCAACATCATCACAACAATCACAGCAGCGTCAAAAAAGTAGAAAACTCTGGAAGAAGGCAAACAGCCTATTCACCAAATTAAAAAAAGAAAGAAATGTCTCTCTCTGTTAAGGGCCATGAGATCATAGCCGTGGATTTTTGATCCCCAAGATAATATAGTATTTTCTCACAACTTGGTTCAGACAACTGTTTCTGAAGAGGATCCATATCATTATATATAAACATTATCTTTAAATTTCTCCTTGGAAACTAATAATGTTGTTATGATCTAATCAGAGCACATTTTATCTTTCATTTTCTCCCACTCAGAAGCAAGGTAGCAAACTTCAGGATAGAAGATTCAAAATGCATAACCCAGCCTTGCTGAAGGAGATCCATACATGCTCAGAAGCTTTATATTGTCCACTACCACCTGTTCCTATCTTGACGGCACTTCCCGTTACGAGATCTGTCTCTGCTACAGGGGAGCTTATACGCACAGACCTCCCCATCAGGGTCTTGTCAGGAAGGCAGAGAACACTCATACAAATAAGAGTAGGTCCCCTCAAGTTGGCTAAGAAATTTTCTGCACAACGCCACATAAGTCAAGCAAACATATTCAGTCAGCCTCTAAGGAGTATGAAGTCCCAGAGCCAGGATTCTAAAGCCCATAAAGTGAGGGCTCCTTCAGTACCAAACTTCATTATAGCAGCACTCTTCCTCTAGTCCCATCAAAGTTGAAATCTTGGGATCTGTCAGTTCCAGTACAATCAAAGTGGCTGCCACTGACAGTATCAATATGAGGGGGGATGACTCCACAAGGGGATGCTTCCTTGGACAGAAATCTACCCCATCTTCCAGCTATGCCTCTCCAGCATCAGCACTGCCACTGGACTTGGATCCTTTCTTTTCCTCCTGGGGAGAATCGAAGCCATCAGAACACCCCCCATCTCCTCTGCTGAGAACTGTTAGCCCAATGAGATCTAAAGCCTCCTCCCTAGCACTCGCCTTGCCCCTCCGGATCTGGCATAGTGGCCATACTAGGGAACATGGGGCCCATATGCCAGATATACAGAATCCATGTATTCTGCCAGGGAATGCATCCCCATTCCCCTCTGAGGGAACTTCCTCTTGACCTTGCTGAAGATGAGGACTTTGAACTTGTTCCTCTGATACTGGTGAAATTCTTTGTCTTCTGATAAAGCAGTCACTTCAGCATCTCCATCACTACCAGATGCCCCTAAGCCATTTCAGGAGTTATTACGCAGGGTGGCAGAAGCACTCCAGATCTCCCTGGAGGAGGCCAGGCATACCCAGCATCAGCTCCTAGATATTCAGCCAACCACTAAATCCAGTCAAATGAAAGTAGTCTAGAACCTGCTTGAACAGTTTTACATATGCCAGTCGCATGTGCCCCTACCTTCAAGAGGGCAAGGGAATGATATTTTGTCCCAGCCCAGGGAGCAGAATTTCATTTTACCCAGCCAGCTCTGAATTCCAATGGTCCAGGCAGCCATGGACAGAGCTAGACACAAAGCATTAAATCAACGCCTTCTGACAAGGAGGCTGAACATCTAGAAGAAAAGTATTCACATCTAGTAGCCTTTAGTTTTGTATAGGGACTATTGAGGGCTGTTGGCTAAGAACAACTGTCTCAACTGCTTGCAATTCTCAGATTTTGTAGATGAACACAACAGAACAGAGCTCATTGCCAGGCTCTTATTGATGAAGGCAAGGTGGCGGCCAGAACTGCTCTTCAATCAGAAGTTGATGCTGTTAGAGGATTTTCTCTTCACCCGCCCTGTCAATAACCTAATCCCAGATTTGGACCTTAGCGTCCAAAATATGGGGGTTAGCATGAAAACCTCCAAGCTTAGTTACCAGCTTGGACCTGGTACTGCTGCCACCACCCAAAAAATTAGAGTGTTTTGGGGCACTCTGGTCCCCCCAAAAACCTTCCCTGGGGACCCCAAGACCCAAATCCCTTGAGTCTCACAACAAAGGGAAATAAACCTTTTCCCTTCTCCCCCCTCCAGGTGTTCCTGGAGAGATACACAGAAGCAACCTCCGTGAATCTAAACAGAGGGATTCCACCCTCCCCGTTCCCAGCCTGGAGAACAGAATTACCAAGAGTCAATCTCTCTTCCCCCCTCACCCAGAGTGAATGCAAAGTCAGGCTAGTACATCTAACACACACAGGTTTTCCCCTGACTTCTTCCTCCCACCAATTCCCTGGTGAGCTGCAGACCCAATTCCCTGGAGTTCCTCACTAAAGAAAAACTCCAACAGGTCTTAAAAGAAAGCTTTATATAAAAAAGAAAGAAAAATACATAAAAATACATAAAAAATCTCTGTATCAAGGTGACAAATACAGGGTCAATTGCTTAACAGAAATATGAATAAACAGCCTTATTCAAAAGAATACAATTTAAAGCACTCCAGCAACTATAGACATGTAAATACAAAACAACAAACCATTTTTGTACTTACAACTTGGAAACAGAAGATTAGAAAGCAGGAAATAGAAAAATCCTTCTCTAGCTGAGAGAGATTCAGGCAGAAGACAAAGAACTCAGACACAAACTTCCCTCCACCCAGAGTTGAAAAAATCCTGTTTCCTGATTGGTCCTCTGGTCAGGTGCTTCAGGTTACTTTTTTTTCCAGGTGAAAGAGACATTAACCCTTAGCTATCTGTTTATGACACGCCCACGTCCCTGGTTCTTGCCACACAGACAGCAAGCAGCAAAAGACCAGAAGTCCAAAGTGCAGACCATGCAATGTTTATTGGGGTTAGTTTCCAAGCAAACATATTCGAAAGCCTTTCACATCAGTCAGGCTTATCTCTATAGGCCAATAGAGTCTTTTCCTCAGTGTTCTGTTCTCAGCTCTGATACGACAGAGCATTTACCCCATGTTCCCCTTCCCAGCTTTGACACCACCAGCTTGTATCTCTGGTCCCCAATCCCTATTCCCATCCCTCCACTTAGCAAACATGATTCCAATTTCTCTTTCCTCCACTTCCTGTTTGACCCCAGTTTATATAGTAATATTTTCAGCTATACCTTAACCCAGCGGTCCCCAATGTGGTGCCAGTGTGCGCCACGGCGCCCGTGGGAGCATCTTAATGTGCCCATGTCCTGGCCCCCGGGAGAGCAGCCGCCGAAATGCTGCTGAATTTCAGCGGCATTTCAGCAGCGACACCTCTTGATGACGCTACTTGCTGTCAACAAGTGATGTCATCGAGAGGCGTCGCTCCTGATTTTCGGCGGGGACTCCTCTCGATGATGTCGCTTGTCGACAGCAAGCGGCGTCATCAAGAGGCGTGGCCGCCAAAATTCTGCGGCATTTCGGCGGGTGCTCCACTGCCGCAGTGGCCCTTCGTCTGGCACCCGCCAGATAAAAAGGTTGGGGACCACTGCCTTAACCAATCATTTTACAGAAATTTAACTAACCAATCCTAACGTATTGTAACATAATTCTCTAACCAATTATATCCCACTACCCTAATAAACTTACACCTAGCAAAATTAATTATACAGCAGACAGAATATCAGAGAACCAGACAGATTAACAATAGAAAAGTGGAAGCCATAAAGACAAAACAATACAAAAATGAGGGTTTCACAACCATTGATAAGTGATTTCTTGCCAGATGGGATGTTATCAAACTAAATTGTCTTTACTCCCAACCATTTACTTCCCTCCCTGTCTTTTACTCTTTGCTGTCTTTACCTCGAGATTGTTCAAAAAGTCAATAAAAAACTTTTATCTCCATGGTCACCCATGGATCTTTTACTTTAAAATGTCAAAAGAATCCAGCAGACTTCCATCATGCTTTTTGCAAAAAAACCCCCAAACATTTCACATGAATATCTAAAGTACCCTCCATTAAAACTTCAGAAAAACCGTAAGTGTGAGAGAGGAGGTGGGGTGGAAAGAAACCCTGTGAAGTTATTTTAAAGTACAGGCTAACAGCATCAAATTAAGCAAACAGAGAAGGAGGAGGAGGAGAAGAAAAAGAAGAAGAAGAAAAGGATATAGTTAGCTCTGAGAAAACGGTAGGGCTCCCTAGGTCAAAACAGTTGGGAATCCTTCCCCCCAGCTTTTTATCCTGGCTCAGGGAGAAGAGTGGGGGTTGTTACCCACTGCTGCAAATCCTGCTGTTTTTCACTTTGAAACTTTTTTTTCTCTGCTCCCCTAAGTCCAAGTCCCAGCTCCTGTCTCTTAAGGTGTTCTGTTAACTCTACTTTTGACTCCAGACCCTATGGTGCCAAATCATTTTTAACAGCTCCTAACTCTAATTTATAATCCTCCAGTAGCCTTTTGCTGGAATAGCACCAAACGTGAAAGATTACTGGCAGCTTCCAATAATGCTGCCTTTACTTCAAACCTCTTACAAATGGACTTAAGTGCCTCCTTTCCCTGGAAGGCATCCAGTCCCCAGGGGTATGAGCCTCCTTCTACGACCTATTTACCAAGGAGGGTGGGCTCCTCAACCAGCTCCCATTCTTCTGGGTCCCCTAACAGATGCAGCAGACACATCATCTAGGTTGATGGCGATGGCTATTGTAATGCACCAGGAATTATTGCATACTTGGGAATTTCCCAGGGAGGTCCAGAACACCATAGAGGACCTGCACTTTGATGATGCTCACCTTCTCAGTGAAAAGATGGATGAGTCCCTGCACACTTTAAAGGATTCTAGAGCCAGCCTCTGCTCCCTGGGAATATATACCCCTGCCCCGAAAAGGAAATATCACAGACAGCCTTACGGACCTAGACAGAATCTCAACAGTTTTATCACCAGCGGTCTTATGACCCTCCTTGTAAGAGGCAGAGAGTACAGAAGTCTCATTTCCTTTCACCACCTGCATCCACAATACCAGCTCAATTGCATCCCCTGGTGAAAAAATATTTTTGACAAGTTTGAGAATTGCAAACCACTAATGATACCACCGCTGCTCAATCTCAACAAACTATTCAGTGATAGTTTAGCACTGTTTCCACAACTGGAGTGCCATAACAGTGAACATGTAGGTGTTAGATAGCCTCCAATATTGCAATACAATTGAATTTACTTCCCTTCCTCCTCCAAAAAAACCCATCTCCATCTGTCTTCAGGGACGATTCTCACAAGGGGATTCTCATACAGCAAGGAGCAATAGAACAGATGAGGTTTTTCACTCTAACTACTTCCTAATCCCCTGAAAGAAGAGAGACTGGAGACCTATTCTTGATCTTCACAACCGCTACAGATTTATCCACAAGCTGAAGCGTTGCATGGTCATGCTGGCATTTGTAATCTCATCCCTGGAGAAAGACACAATTTACAGTTCTTAATATGAAGGATATAATTTGGATATTCACCGTGCACACAGACATTTTCCCAGATTTGTGGTGGGCCACAACCACTTCCAATATGGGGGCCTCCCACTCAGCCTTGCCATTGGCCCTAGAATCTTTATCAAAGTCTTTCTGTAGCAGCAGCTCATCGCAGATAGAACAGATTCACCCTCTTCTCCTATCGTGATGGTTGGCTTCTTGTTGCCCCAGGACATCTCAGGAACCATATGAATCAACCTCATTAATGCTTCAGCTACTCTCATCTCCAGGAGTTAGCGTCAACTTGGAAATATCTATTCTCATTCTGACACAGACAATAGACTTCAGAAAGGCTATCCTAGATTCAGTTAGAACAAGAGCTTATCTGCCAAAGGACGGGTTTTGCACCATGAGTGAACTGATAGATCAAATTATATGCAAACCTTGAGCTTCAATCAGAACTTGTCTTGCTCTTCTGAGGCACATGGATTCATGCACTAATGTTACCCCATTTGCCAGACTGCATCTAGGTTTCCTTCTGGTGTGGCTCCACACCCTGTCTTTCATGAACCAAACACAACAACATGAACTCCAGGGTAACAATTCCTTCCAAAGTAACAGCTTCTCTGGTATGGTGGAAAGATCTTCATTAGATATGTGTGGCCATCCCTTTCCTACCATCCCACCAGACAAGATGATCCTTACAGATGCTTCACTCCTAGGGTGGGGGGTGCACATGGACACTCATAGCTCAGGGTACTTGGACATCTCAAGATGCTAGGATGCACATCATCCTTCTAGAACTTTGGGCAGTTTGAGAAGCTTGCAAAATTTTTCTGCAATTCATATGGTCCTCACATGTCCTCATAATGTCAGATAATATGGCAACCGTTTTTTACATCAATGAACAGGGAAGGGCAAGTGTGATGGGTTGTCATCCCTGGGGTGCAGGCTAGTAGCTGTTGGAATCACTGTGCCCCCTAGCAATTCATCTGGGTTGGCCTCTCTCACACTGCTCTGCTGATACCACCAGCCAGCCTCTCCAGGTCCTGTTTTCACCCAGCACAACAGCAAGTGGTGCCAAAAACCCAAATGAGTTACCTGAGTGCTTTACCTAATCCACTTAAGGATGAGCTATGAAAGCACCAGCCAATTTCCCAGCTCCTCTGCCTTGCACCCCTACTGGAGTATAAACCCACAATTATACCGGTTTTCACTGTACAGTGGAAGCTCATTAAATTAGTCCACTTCCCCCTCGATGTGTAGAATATATGCAGCAGCCTTTGTTCACAGAGCTAAGATTCCCAAACACTTCACTCAAAAACACATAGGTTAAGATAAAACATAAAACAAGTTTATTAACTACAAAAGATAGATTTTAAGTGATAGCAAACAGATCAAAGCAGATTACCTAGCAAATAAACAAAAATGCAAGTGAAGCCTAATATACTAGATAGGATTTCAATTAGCAATATCTCACCCTGACTGATGATATAAGCAGGATTTCAGATTCTTGAGGCACTGGCTGCCTCTTCTGTGCAGCCTGGGTTCCCCTCCCCCATTCCAAGTCCTTTGTTGTCCAGAGGTTCTTTTAGGTCTTGAGTGAAGACAAATCATGATGTCACCTCCACCTTATATAGTTTCTCTGTATGGTGGGAATCCTTTGTTTCAAGCTAAGTTCCCAGCCCAGTTTGTGGAAAAATACAGGTGCCAAAATGGAGTTCAGTGTCATGCAGTCTGGTCACACATGCCATTGCATGCCTTGCTGAGTCATAGTAGCCATTACTCATAGGCTGGCTCAAATGTTCCCAGGTGAGGACAAACCTTTTCCATGGTCCATTGTCTTTGCTGATGGGACATTAGCTCCGTCTAGTTTCTTCGTTGTTATACCTAAAAGGCTAGTTGTGGGAGTTTCCAACTTCACAACATCTTTCAGTAACACATACATAGCAAAACTTTGCAACTTCATGTGCAATGATAGCACATACAATCCAACAAGATTTTATGTTTAGCAGATCAAGACTTTTAGAATGATACCTCACAAGGCATACTTTGTACACAAGGTATAGTTATGACAGTGGTGAATATGGGGGTGCCAGGGTATTGCTTTGGGGCACAGAGTGTTACAGTGAGATCAGTGCTCCTGTGTGTAGAAACAGCCACCCTATGGAATTGGTATATCAAAAATCAAATCACCCCATCCAGGGACACAGAATCTGCTGGTAGACACTCTCAGTAGGCATTTTGCCATTAATCTCAAATGGGAGTTGCACAATTTTCCATCAATTGGGGACCCTGACCTGGGACCTGTTTGCTTCACAGATGAACAAGAAATGTGACATGTATTGCTCCAGAGGTGCTCTAGGACTATACTCTAAGGACAATTCTATCCTCCCCGGGTTTGGTCATCTGAGCTATGCCTTTCCTCTTTTACCACTCGGTAGTCGGGTGGTCACTCCGCTCTGGCCCTGCAAGGGTTAAAAGCCAGCCCTTGGAGAGGGCTGGGGCTGAGAGCCAAAAAGGAGAGGCTGGGATGCAGCCAATCAGGGCCAGGCTGGGCTCTACAAAAGTGCTGCCAGGCCAGAAGGCAAACAGTCTCACTCTAGCCCTGGAGTGTGAAGGGCTAGCTGCCTGGGAGCAAGGTACTGAAGCAGAGCAGTGCTGGGGAACAGCAAAAGGAGCTGGGGAGCTCCATCCTGGTAAACCCCCAGGCTGAAGGCCTTGGTAAAAGCCTACAAAAGGTACTGGGGCTGCAGAGGGGCAGCCTGGGGATAAGCAAAGGCAGCAGGCCCTACCTGTCATAAACAGATAGCTAAGGGTTAACGTCTCTTTCACCTGGAAAGGAATAATCTCAACCACCTGACCAGAGGACCAATCAGGAAACAGGATTTTTTTCAACTCTGGATGGAGGGAATTGTGTGTCTGAGTTCTTTGTCTTCTGCCTGCCTCTCTCTCAGCTTTGAGAAGTAATTTCTATTTCCTGCTTTCTAATCTTCTGTTTCCAAGTTGTGAGTACAGAGATCATAAAAACAATAAGGTTTATTGTTTTTCTTTTGTATTTACATGTTTATAGTTGCTGGAGTGCTTTGAATTGTATTCTTTTTGAATAAGGCTGTTTATTCATATTTCTTTTAAGCAATTGACCCTGTATTTGTCACCTTGATACAGAGATTTTTTATGTATTTTTATGTATTTTTCTTTCTTTTCATATAAAGCTTTCTTTTTAAGACCTGTTGGAGTTTTTCTTTACTGAGGAACTCCAGGAAATTGAGTCTGTACTCACCAGGGAATTGGTGGGAGGAAGAAGTCAGAGGAAAATCTGTGTGTGTTAGATTTACTAGTCTGACTTTGCATACCCTCTGGGTGAGGGGGGAAAGAGAGATTGACTCTCGGTAATTCTGTTCCCCAGGCTGGGAACGGGGAGGGTGGAATCCCTCTGTTTAGATTCACGGAGGTTGCTTCTGTGTATCTCTCCAGGAACACCTGGAGGGGGGAAGGGAAAAAGGATTATTTCCCTTTGTTGTGAGACTCAAGGGATTTGGGTCTGGGGGTCCCCAGGGAAGGTTTTGGGGGGACCAGAGTGCCCCAAAACACTCTAATTTTTTGGGTGGTGGCAGCAGTACCAGGTCCAAGCTGGTAACTAAGCTTGGAGGTTTTCATGCTAACCCCCATATTTTGGACGCTAAGGTTCAAATCTGGAACTAGGTTTTAACACTACCCCCTTGCCAATGATGAGTGGCCATTACAGACTGCAGTTTTCCCCAGTGAAAGGGGGTTAGATGATGACTGGCAGTAGCCACTGAGGCAAGGTGGGCTTAGAGGGTTGGAGGTTCCCCTGGGAGGGGAGACCCAGAGAGTGGGGGGTACTGCAGAGGGAAGAACCCTGAGGTAAAGGGCACCAGGGTTCAGGACGGACATGGGGCCTGAGGCAGGTGAGACACTGGCAAGCAGAGGGCGTTCCAGAGCTGGAGTTGAGCTAATTCCTAAGATGACCAGTAGGAGACACCACGGATGAGTCTTTGCATCGCTACACACTCCTACCTCTAGTCTTGCGGAAAATCTCGCAAGACAGAGCACGAGTCATCCTCATTGTCGCCTGTTGGCCCAGACAGTTTTTATTCCAGAGCCTCCTACAGCTGTCATCCCACCCTCCAATCAGCATCCAGACATTTCCTGATGTCTTGACCCAGGTGATGGGCAGGATCAAGCATCTCAACACAAAGACACTTCATCTCATGGCTTGGTTTTTGGATAAGCATCAACACTAGAACTTTCCTGCTTGGAAGCCATACAAACTACCCTTAACAGCAGAAGGAGCTTCACTAGGAAATCCTTTTCAGCTGAATGGAAGTGTTTCTCCATCTTGGTGTATCAGAAGCACATATCTCCCGAATCACTGGATATTCCCTCCATTTTGGACGATCTTCTTTCTCTGAAAATGTCTGCCCTTTCCCTCAGTTCAATACAAGGCCATCTGGCAGCAGTCAGTGCACGCCATCAGATGGGTAATTGGTCTTCACTCATCTATTGTCCACCAGGTTCTTAAAGGGCCTAATTGAAATCTTTCCAATAGTAAGGAAGCCTACCCCTCACTGGAACTTGAACATTGTGCTGTCAGCTTCTACTAAGCCTCCTGTTAAGCCATTAGCTACATGTTCCATATCTCATCTATCTAGGAAAGTTGCATTCTTTCCTCAGCCAGGAAGGTAGGTGAATTGGGAGACCAAATGGCAGATTCACCATACAAAGTATCCTTACAAATACATCCTAAATTAATTTCCAAGATGGTTTCAGAGTTCAGCATAAACCAGCCTATCCACTTACCTGTGTTTCCCCCTCCCCCACATCTCATGCATTGTGGGAAGAGATCTGCTCTCATCTTATGTCTACAGAGAACAAAACTGATTATAAATCTCCCAGACTCTTTGTTGCCATAGCAGATCTTTAAGTGGATTTGGGGTTGTGTCTTACTGCATCAATTGTCTCACCTTTCTCCCTCTACAGAGGGTGAGGACTCACTCTACAAATGACATCTATAGCATCTGTAGCACAAGCGACATCTATAATATCGCTTCAGGAAGTACCTTTGGTTGACATTTGTAAGGCAGCTACATGGATTTCTATCCATTTGTTCATGAGACATTATGCACTAGTACAGGACTCTGCCACTTTGGGGTACATCCTTTGGGACATCAGTCCTTCAAACCACTCTGCTGACTCCATCCTTGCACCCTCCTCCTACTTGAGAGTACTGCTTGTCAGTCACCCACACTGGAGTACACAAAAGGACCAACACTCAAAGAGAAAGTTACTTCGAGATGTGTGGTCCCTCTCTGTGTTCCACTACCCAGACTGCTTCCCCTCTACTTTGGGCCTTACTTGGGTTGGGAGTAGAGAAGGAACTGGAGAGATCATCAGCTCACCTTGCCCTTTATCTCCTCACTTGGAGGCATGTGGAAAGCAAGGGCACACATGTGGGCCAACAGACACTGCTTTCAGAATTCTCCTGCTCTAGGCACATGGAGAGCATGCATAACCCACAGTGGAGATGTGATGGACTTGCTCTGCTCTAGTGGCTTTCAACCTCTGGTCCGCAGACCCCTAAGGATCCACAGACTGTCCAGGATTTCCAAAGGGGGCTGCACCTACATTCAACATTTTTGGGGGGTCCACAAATGAAAGACAGTTGAAAATCACTGTTCTACTTGCTGCTGGATGGCACCGGCTATTGGTGACTATGGGGATTGGCTTGTGTGATGTTATTAAACTGTGACCATATAGATCATTGTTGCAACCAAGGTCCTATAGTAGCCCAAATCTTGTACAAAGGAGGTCACATAAGGTGTCTGTGAAAAGGTTAGGATTTGCTGGTTATGATTATGCTATCTGTATGCATGTATCATTTTTGTATTTAAAGTTACACCTCTACCCCAATAAAATATGAATTCGGATATAATGCAGTAAAGCAGTGCTCCGGGGGGGTGGGGCTGCGTACTGTGGCGGATCAAAGCAAGTTTGATATAACGCGGTTTCACCTATAACGTGGTAAGATTTTTTGGCTCCCGAGGACATTGGAGTAGAGGTGTATAAGTATTAGCTCTATACTTTCTGTATTTCAAATTTGTGTTATGTTTCTGTGTGACACCCCAGACAATTTGGCGTCAGCACTGCTTAACCTACTTGATGACCCATTAAGGACCTATTGAGAGAAGGCAGATACACCTTGTGGCTCAACAAGGCATGCAGGGACATGCATATGGACAGAACTCTAAAGTTTTTCCATGCCATATGCTGGGTGGCTTGTCTTTTTGGGAAAAAGGAAGTACAGGCCACATGGCAATAGACTATAAAAGGCAGCTGCATCTCCTTCATCTTGTCTTCAGTCCTGCTTCTTGCCTCCAGAGGAACTTTGCTACATTGAAGCTCTGAAACAAAGGACTGAATGACCCATCCAAGCTGTGGGTGTACTCCTCTAGAGATTTGATTTGAACCTGCAGTTTATTCCATCACTGCTACAAGCCTGAACCAAGAACTTTGCCATTCCATTTAACCAACTTCAGCTCTCATCTATATTTCTTTCTTTTTATGAATGAACCTTTAGATTTTAGATTCTAAAGGATTGGCAACAGCTTGATTTGTGGGTAAGATCTGACTTGTATATTGACCTGGGTCCGGGCTTGGTCCTTTGGGATTGGGAGAACTCTTTTTCTTTTACTCAGGTATTGGTTTTCATAACCATTCGTCCCCAGAACGAGTGGCACTAGTGGTGATACTGAGAAACTGGAGTGTCTAAGGGAATTGCTTGTGTGACTTGTGGGTTGCCAGTGAGGTGAGACCAAAATTCTCTCTGTCTGGCTAGTTTGGTTTGCCTTAATGGTAAAGGAACCCCAGCCTTGGGCTGTAACTTGTTCTGAATTGATACTCTTAGTTGTGTCCCACCAGAGACCGCATTGTTACAGTTTGATCAGGCCAATGCCCCTTCCAGTGGTTACACTCCATCAATTTGTTCTCTGCAACCGCTCTCTTGCTCCAGGAACAGCAGCATCCTTTCTGTTACTCAGCCCTCCCGTCAGGTTACTACTGTGGTTTCCCCTTATGGAGGAGTGAGGCAGGGTAGGAGGTGTATCAAGCAGTCTCAGGCAGTCTTCTGCTTCACTGCCTCACAGTGCTACTCCTGCAGTGGCTGGCAGGGGAACCTGGAACCACCCTCTACTCCAGGTTCTGACTTGAAGACCCTCTACACTGCAGTCAAGCTCCATTCCCTGCCTTTCCCTGAGCTGCTTCCATATGTCCTGGCTCTCCCCACTCCTCTGGGATTGCCAGTCTCTTCATTCCTTTCTCCCAGGGAGTAACTTTAGTCAACTTAGCTCTGTAGCACGTCCTCCAGGAGTGACTGCAAACTTCTTCCCTGCAGCCCCTTCTGATTCCAATTTCCTGTCTTTTGTAGAAGACCCGCCTGTCCCTCACAGGTGAGCTTCTCTCTAATGAACTGCTTTCAACCAAAAGTCCCCCCCCCCATTTCCAGCCTAATTAGCTGATTGGGCCCACATGGCCCAATTCATTCTCTTGCAGGGCCAGTGTGGGGCATATCCCATGGCAGGAGAATACATGAAGGGAAGGTAAGTAACTATTAAAAGTGTCGTCTTGGTTGCGTACACATTAAGACATATCTCTTAACTAGGGGTATTGTCAATAGAACAGCACTGCTGCATTTTTCAGTAGGACAGAGTGCCATGTTTGCATCTGAGGAGTTGTCCGGGTCTCGTTTGAAGTATTTGGTAAATGTCTGACTAGATGATCAAGTGGCTGCCTTCTGTCTCTTCTGAAGCAGTGTGCAGGGGCTCTGTGTATGATTATGCTGTGGCCCTGATTGAATGTGATAGTGTCAGTGCTTTGATTCCTCTTTGGCAGCCTAAGGACCAGACTTTCAGACGATCTCAGCATCCAACAGCTCCTGTTAATCACAATGGGTGCCCCTGGAAATCTGGCCACTTCATTTTTATGCCCTAAAGTAGCAAAAGAGCCTTTCTGAAAACCTCAAAGAAGCCCTTTCCAGCATTTGGGAGAAGGGCTTGGGAAGCTGTGGTAGAAGGAAACCAGTCATATGCCTCCCCAGGCTACCAATCAAATGCCTTTCACTTACACTGTTTTCTGCTCCTAAGAATCATTGCACACACTGCTGAATGAGAATGTGACATTTTGTTTCATACCTGCACATTTCTCGTCTCAGAAACATCATGTTCTGCCCCATCTGTGACATAAGATGGTGCAGCAGGTTGGCAGGATCTACCCTTCACTTCCTCTTGCTCAGGAAATAGTACCTGCATACAGTTGCTGAGAAAGTTCTGCTTAGTCTTTGGGTAAAATCCAGGCCCAATTAAATCAATGGCAAGACTCCAATTGAGTTCAATGGGGCAAGGATTTCATCCATTATGGCAGGTACATGCTTCATAACTCCACCCAGATATCAGAGGGACCAAGAACCAGAGTTATGGAGGTCTTTCAGGAAACCCTAGGAAGAGCTGGGTAGGGGGTGAAAGCTTAGGCTGATCTCGTTCTAAGATACTCGTCCTGAGTTACCAGTGAACTCTGCAGGAAAGATAGTAAATTTTGCATACATTTTAACTGAATGAGAGTGGGAACATTGCCATGTCACAAAAATATTTTTAATTATTAATTTGTCTAAGAAAGATGTGGACAAATTGGAGAGAGTCCAGAGGAGAGCCACACAAAATATAAAAGGTTTAGAAAACCTGACCCATGAGAAAAGGTTAAAAAAATTGGGCATGCTTAGGGGGAGCTCTTCAAATATGTGAAGGGCCTGCTATGTCTTGGGTGTCCAGAGAAGGCTGTACAGTGCAAAGACTCATTTTTTGGGGGGTGGGGGAGGGAAATCCGGGACTGTGTGCACATTGAGGTCACCCTGCAAGTAGTAACCAGGGCACCTAGAAGCCAGAGTGTTACTCATATTTGATGACAGACTGCTGGGGTCAGGGCTGCTGGACCAGGGTTGTGGCTGTACACAGACTTGCATGCTTGTAGGGCATGACTTGCATGCTTGTAGGCTGGTTGTGAGCAATCCAGGTTGGGAAGTGCAGCAGCAAAGCATTGTGAGGCAACCCGGGTTGCGGGGCAAGTGGTGACACAGGCCCACACAGGTTTGGATTGCACCCTAGCATGTAATAAAGCTAGTATCGGTATACTAGTGTCAGGCAGTATAACTGCATCCAAGTGGGGCTTTAACTATTTCAGTAAAAAAAAAAAAAATCACTCACCTAACCAGTATAATTATACCTGAACAAAAACTATATGTAGACCAGGCCAAAATTTCCTTTGGTCAGTAAAGTAGGCAGATATAACCCAAAGTTACATATGGAACTTTTTGAATGAGAAAGGACCATTTTTCCATAAACACTTTTTAAAAGCAGCCTCTTTAATTAGCTGAATGAAATGTTTCTTGCCTAGTATGTGAGATGGTGGCAGGAATTAATACCTGCTGGGATTTGAACTAGGAATCTTTGGATTGAGCAGCAATACTCCTGCTTTTTGGGGTAAAGAGGAAGGAATGTTTAAACAGCTTAGTTGCTATGGGGCAAAACCATCTCTAGTATGCAGGCCACTGTGTAGAATAAGTCTGAGCTGCAGATTTTTAACCCACTAGCTATCTCTTTTCAATGGAAAACCTTTCATTCCAGTGTGCGCTTTTAGGAGACTTATATCTTGTTTTTTAAGGCAAGGGGTAAAATTTTAAAAAGTGCCTAAGTCCAATTTTCAGAAGTCCCTTAGGCATTTAGAAGCCTGTGTCTGGGATTTAAGTTCCTAAATATCACTTTTGAAAATAGGACTAAAATTCCCAAGTCCCTTAACCACTTTTTAAAATGTTACCCAAGGACTTTAAAGTGACCAGCTTGCATAGCTCTCTATCAGGTTTTTAGAAATACACTAGAGGTATAACAAATATACCTTAGGACAGATACAACTAATATCATCACACCCTTCCCATTTGAAGTGTTCATGCAATGCATGTCTGTGGCTTGTTGACATTGCCAGGGGCTGCTTAGTTCAAAGCTAGCCTTGAATTTGTTTGCTCTCGCCACTCTTTGCCTGGCTTTTGGGTACTCTTGAATGTGCTAAATATAAATGGGAATACAAAGAACTAACCTAGATGAATAAAGCAGCACAGGTGTGCTTTACAGACACACCCTTTAGGAGCCTGTTTTATGCTACAACTCAATATATACTCATTAGACTATCCCACCACTGCCTGGGAATAAGACACTTTAGGTCTATTAGACAATGGAACCTGTAGATAAACATAGATTTATTTAGTATATATATTTCAATAGAAGTAAAACTTTAGGGTAATTCATAGTTACTCCTCTATATTTTGATAGAATGTCAAAGAGGCATTTTGCTTGCCCAAACTTTGTAGATCGCACAGACAATGTCAGGGAAATATTTGAATGTGTTGCCAACAGGCTATGGAAAATATAGTTGGGGTTGTGGGAGCAGAGTGTATGCTGACATCCATAATTCATCCCCAAAATGCACACCTGAAGAATCAGAGCAGGAGTAAACTAACGTGGGACTGTGAGAGGAGCTGGTATTGAAAGCGAACTGTGTGTACCATAGATAAATGCTCTAGGAACTATCAGTGCTGATCGTGTCTGTTTGGTTATGTGCAAATGCTATTAGTCAGTCAGTTGGTGGTCCAGAAGTACACTAAAATATGCACAATTGGAGTTTATAGGTACTTTGTACTTTTCCACCACTCCTAAGCCACAGGCCAACCTTAACTGTGACACCATCTTTCATCCTCACATGTCTGATGGCATTTTTGGTCAAGACTGGTATGTGAAGAGTTCCTCATTTTGGTACAACTTGATTTCCAGGGTTCACAAAGCCAGCAACACTGATTAGTGCTGCAGCTTGATACAGTGGGCTGGAGTCCCTTTGTGTTTAGAAGTCACTTCCTGAATCCTTCTTCCCTATATGCTGGGCAATGCGGGAAGGTCCTTACCATCACTCATAGGTACAAAATCTTCCATAAAGAGATCACATTTTTCCCTAATATTGGCCTATATGGGGACTTGCAGCTTGAAGGGTGAGGAATTTCATCTTATGTGTTGCCAGGGCATATGGTAGTTGCGCCTACATTTTATAATTATTTAAGGACACTGGGATGATTGGCTCTGAGGTAATAGAGCAGATTCAGTTATTTCAGTAACAGTTGTCGCTTCAACCTTTAACTAGTTACCAGTGTCTTGTCTTATTTCAGTGTCAGCTCTGGTGGAAATGGCCAGGACCCATATCCATGAGTCCTTGGCTGGAGAGTGGTTGTAAGATATTGACAGTGCAGAGAGTAAAGCAAAGAACTGGGAGACTACGCTACTAATTTAATGCATCACTAAACCTGGGACATTGTGACAAATCATAGACCAGGTGACTAATCGGTTTGCTGTTGAACAAAGGGGTATCTCTGTGTTTGTACAGCTTCTAGCACAATGGGGCCCTGATCCTAATCTCAGTAATAATCTGCTGCATATAGAACATTGACTGATAAATCACTCATCTATTTTCTGTCACTTTCCAATAGTCCTAGCACAATAGCCACCAGTCTGAGCCTCCCACCCACCACACCAAGAACAGTGACGAGTGTCTGTTACGGGGTGGAGTAATGTAAAGTCAACAGGGACATTTCTCAGACAAGAACTACAGTTTTTCAATGGGAGATGGCATTTTATCAAGGAGAGCCTCTTCCTGAGCCCCCAGTCTCTGAGGGACAAAATGCAATTCTGATTTATACTCCACTTTGATGTAATAATACAAGGGCTGTAAAGCAGCAGTGAATTTGATCCTTCTTTTCTCTTTGTCTCTCCAGTCATTTACAGAACTGCAACTCCTCCAGAAGGAACCGGAGGGTCAGACTGCTCATGACCTGCTGCCTCCCTACAAAAGTCATCAGTATAATCCTCTAAAACAATGGATATATAATCCAATTTTTATTAAACTGCTGCACATGCAGCTGCTTTCTGTGCCCCTGTCAGTTAATGAATTCAATTTGACAGAAATCCAAGAGGTGGTAGATGGAATTTCTTTACTTATGCATCTAAAGTGCACTCATTGCTGCACAAAACATATTGAGGACAGAGTCCATGTCTGGAACATTTTATATGAAGCTCTACGTAGGCTGAGCCCCTTGTGTGGTCAGCATTTAATTTTTTGAAAGTTGATCAATTTGAATTGAATGAGGCATAAAAATGAGTGGCAGAGGGGAAACAGAGGGGCACCCACTGGAGATCTGGGAAAAGATTAGGCAGAATGAAAAGGGAATAGAAGGAAGTGAGAACAAAGATGTATACAGGGGCAGAAATAGGCAGATTGTGGAAGCTCGGGACAAGGAGCATGAACTTGGTGTAGAAGGTCAGTGAAGGGATTAAGAGTGGGGAGTGGCAAGTAGTGGATGAAGTTGATTTTAACAACAGCACTTTGCATTTTCTGGACGAAGGAAAGGTGAGGAAAGGAGGTAGCAGTGATGCCTAAGTGAGAAATGATCAGGGGCTTTGGCAGTATAGGGCTGGAGAGGGAAGGATGGATTATAGCAGAACAATGGTGTAGAGATGAGAGTCTGAATATGCAGTTAAAGATGATTCAAATTTTCAAGTCTTTGTGATGGGGAGGAAAATATGGTTTGTGATGGAGAAAGAGTGAGAGAAGGACTTGTGGGGAAAAGATGAGGTGTTCATGGTTGTCCATGTTGCATGTAAACGGTGGTGGCACTTATGAGACTAAGTGAGTGAATAAAAAAATAAAAGTGAATAAACTAAATCAGCAAAGGACCCAAGGAACGGATGTCTAAATGCTGGAGTGATGCAGATTCTCTCCTGGACAGAAGCACACATTGCCACCATCAGGGCAATTCACATAATTGGGACCCTGGATACAATTTCCTCTTTTGGCAGGAAGGTCTTCCAAGCGGTGGTTCATAACTAGTATAATTAGACTAATTTGAAGGAGGGAGAAAAGCATGTTCCCCAACCCACTTCTCTCTCCCTCCTACTGTTTTTATTTCTTGATTGCTGTGTCCCAAATATTTCAAACTGGAGAAAAGGTCACAACCTAAAAAGGAAAATGTTACCTGATCATTTATTTTCTGGGATTGACCTTTCCACTGGTCTACCCCACTTTGGATAAATCCTTGGATGGTTCTATGAAAGCCTCTCTGAGGTCCTCCATGTAAACCATTAATACTGTTGTATAAGGCACACCATTTAAAAAGTTTGTTTAATTTGGCATAGAGAGGTTAGTGTTTCTATACAGCTTTGGAGGTTACCCAACTGGAGTGGAAGGAGAGTGGCTAAGCTCATGGGACAAGTGTGCTAGACCCATATGTCTCTCTGGGAGAGGAGTCAGTCCCAGAAAATGAATAATCAGATAACATTTTCCATTTCATGAAAAAGGCATCATCAAAAGTGATGCAAGATTCTACACTTGTCTCACTCCCTCTAAATAAGTAATTTCACAATTATATCAAATGCTACAGTTAAATACTACAGCTTATTCAACAGGAAGTTATGGGGGTTTGATATTAATTATAGGTGTGACCTGTTACCCTCCACACAAAAACCTTTACCAATCAGTCAACAAAGGAGCAGATAATTAAAGAGTTCCAGTTTAACAAGCTATTCTTAGTATTGCAAAATGAGAGATAATGAAGGTAATGAACATGTTAGTTTCACTCACAAACTCCTCATTGTAAGTCATTTTCATGTATAAAGATCATAAAATAAAAATGTACTTCAAAATTTACATTGCTTCTTTGCGGACTATCATGTCACACAGCTGTCCCCCTTTCAAAAGGGAAAATGATTTTCAACTACAGCAGCAAGAGAGGAGGGAGGGTATTGTAGCTTCCCAGTGCTAAGCTAGGAATGTTTTCAGAACTTTTTTATTCTTTGGCTGGAAGCACACAAATCACCATGAAATCACAGGTTCCAAATGTTTAAAGTAAATTTTCTATAAAAAAGAAAGCTCCTTAACTTTGTTGTCTTTGAGGTTTTCCCCCTATATATATATATATATATATATATATATATATATATATATATATATATAATGCCAGTCTCTCCCCGACATTATCTCCTTCTGTTTAATTTTGCATTTGCCTCAGTGGCTCTCAGCTTTTTCCATTCAGAGAACCCCTCCAATTATCTTTTCCATTCTGGGGACCCCCCTTTGATGCAGCAGAGACCAATATACACTTAATTTTGTGGGAAGGGCAGGGTGGTTGCAACCCATTGATCCCAAAGAGGTTATGACACCTCTGTTGAGAACCCCTGCCTTATTCCATCAGTTCACTTTTTCTTCATTCCCTCTTGTCACTGGTGGTCTTGGAAATGGTGGAGGAGATGTCCTCATAACCTCTCAAATGCAGGAGGGGAGTGTGGGTGAACATACAGGTGTTCTCTATCCAATACAGATGAGCTGACATCCTAACATTAGGGGCCATAATTAGCAGGCCAGTTGATAAGCCTGTTTATGACACAGTCTAATAAACTAGGTTACCTATGTGTGTTGCTATCTCCAGAGTCTCCTGGCCAATGATAACCTTGACGAGACACTGCAGATTTCAGTGTTAATGGAGCTGCTTCTTTGCCTTAAGGCTTGAATCTGCAGATCCTAAATTTGCATCGTGTTGATGCTGTATGTGATTAATATTCCTGTACAAAAAGCTTAGTTAAAACAGATCAGGTTGTAAATAGAGATAAATTAATTGAAAACATAAATATGTAATTAACATCCAGGAAATTGAGTGTTAATGACCTGTCAACAACCTTAACTCTTCCTGGGTTTACCTCAATTTAATCCGTGGACTCCTTACCTATGCTCAATGGGCCTTCTATTCTATATACATGTTAATACTGCACTTATCATAGTATCTTGAGCACGTGTTTAACTTTAACTTCAGTTTCCTAAACTGGGGCCATCATGCTTACATCATGGGCTACAAGTGCCAATGGAGGACGGGGTGTGAATTCTGCAGATGGTTCTTCTCACATCTCACAAACTGGGGTGATTTCTGGCCTCTCAAGCCACTTTGTGTAGAGGGGAAAAGGTAAAGGAACATAAGTGACTGGTTTCCACACAATGGGAACTGAGAGTCATAGATGACTTCTCCCTTAAAAGATATTGGAGCCCAATCCTTGAGCTGGGCTCTGGGGATGTGCTGCAGCTGTACTCCAGCACTCCTACCCCCACCCATCATTTCAATTCTACGTGTGGAATGGCATTCTAGACACTAAATGACAGGGTGCTGGAACAATTTGTATAGTGGGGGTGCTGAGAGCCATTGAACCAAACTGTAAATCCTGGATATGATGAAAACCACTTCAAGCCAGGGGGTGTGACAGAACGCTCATCACCTCTAGTTCCAGCACCTGTGCTAAATGACCCTCCACTTACACCATTAAAAGTGAGATAAAATTCCTGACTCACATACACCATACGGAAAATGTATTATCCCCTGTCTCTCTTTCCTTGAGTCCATAACTCCTATTTTTCTTTTGGATCAAAATTCACCATCACCACAGGGGCAGTTTACACTTGCAGTTTACACCAGTTTACACTTGCACTACTTTGTATGCTAAATCCTTAGCAAGAGCTTTAATGTACTGGCAGAGAGCTGAAAATACAGTAGAAGAGTATGATTAAAAAGCACCACATTCCAGTTAAAAAAAACAGACTGTGCATTTGAATCTCTTTTGATGTTTATTTTATGTAACTATGTAGCCAAGTGTGAAACAAAACAGAAATGCAGACAACTAATAGTTACAGATGTACATTTTCAGACCTTCATATTCAGGGATGTGTGTGTGTGTGTGTGTGTGTGTGTGTGTGTGTGTGTGTGTGTGTTACTGTGATTGAACATACAAATCATGAACATGCGTGCTTGAACTCAGAATTGTACACAGTCTTGTCTAAAAATGTGGGCCCAGACATTTGGCTCCACAACTGGTCAGGACTGACAGTGTGCAGTAAAGGAGGTTACAGAATATTTGTGTGTGTTGGAAAGGATAAAATAATGATAAGTACAATTTCATTTTATAATTTAGTCTGTTTTCACTGGCAAATGATCTCTCTTCCTCTGTCTTTACTGAGGCATTACTTGTTATTAAGAAGAGAAATGCCCAACCACATAAAGTTCTTACTGCTGATAGAGGTCAAAACAACAATGGAAAATACCCTTTCCCAGCCCTAAAGAAGAGCTCTGTGAAGCTTGAAGGCTTGCCTCTTCCACTAACAGAAGTTGGTCCAATAAAATATGTTATCTCACAGGCATTGTCTTTCTCAATGGAAAATGACATATTTTTAGTGAAATTTCACAAAGACCATAACAAAAACAGGAAATAGACACCTGACCTATTCTTGTTCCAGTCTTAATATTGTAATCATGTCATCTGGCATGCGCTGCTTGCGGGAACAAGATATTTCAAAGCCTTATTTGTTTTAAAGCTCTGCTTAAAATATCCAGATGCCAAATTAGCTGCCAGTACTGGACCAGATTCAGAGAGTAAATCTAAGATTGTGTAATTTACACATTCTTTTGGCCCCCCCAACATGTATGTTATGCCAAACTAGACCCACTTAGGATATGAGTACACTGCAAATTAAGGGCTTTGACATGGGCTAGCCACCTCTGTACAAGCTCGCTGGGGACCCTGGGTACATACTTGGGTGGCTAGTCCACACTGAAGTCCATGCCATCACATCTCCCCTACTATCATTACCTGTGCTAGCTCGATTAATGCTAGGGTGGGTATGTCTACCCAAGTTGCAACCACACCTTAATTTGTGGTGTAGATGTACCCTGAGAGACTCTTGTACCCATGCCCACTTACCATTATAAGACTTTGCACCCCCTTATTCGTCACCTCTGAATTTGGCCCAGTCAGTCTAAGGGAGATTGTTAGTGTAACTTACAAGGCAATCCCTATTTTCACTTATATCCTCTTATATGTTCCTGTGGCTTTTCCATGGCCTTTTTTCTGTCCCTTCATTGTGGTACACCAGCCAGGTCTCCCTTAGCCTCAGTTAGCCTTAGGGCCCAATTTAGGGGTGATATGTAAATCATAACCTGGTAAGTGTGAGCATGTTCAAGAGAGTCTAAATCTGAGAGTCTGCGTCTAAAATAACTTCACTTACATGTCAAAAGAAAGTATAAAATACATCAGCTTTTACTCCCTTACAGTCTTCTAGACTTACGTTGCATTGTCCGTAAGGTATTCTATTGTAATTTGCTATCACCCATATTTACACTTGGCAGAATTTAATTTTTTAAAAAGAATTTAAATGAATAATATCGATGTTTATTTTTTTAAATTGTCATTGATTTAAAGTTTCACACTCGTGGGAAATTAATAGGGGATCAGGCAATTATTTAGTGACAGCAGATGTTAAGATTCAAAATGTTAAAGCTTTATAACCATTAAAACACAAACTGGCAACATAACATATCAAAATAAATTCTCAAGAAGCATTTTTCATACTTTGCTAATTTGTAAATTTTGATTAACGATGGAAATTTTTTTTGTCAGTTTATGTGGGTATGGTGAAAACAACATTTACCAATAAAAATCTAAGCCTTCTAAGTCTACCCATATTTATTTATTTAGATTTGGGCAAATACTAAACATGGTATCTGTATACTCTGGAAATCATTTAAAAATGCAACACAAATGTGTTTAACTTCACTAGTCAGATACGTTAACTTCACTTGTTACCATATAGCTAGACATGAAATAGTTTAACTATTCCATTTAAAATATTATATCCAATTTTAAAAAATCTCTAACTGAGCATCAATTATGAACCACAAATGGCTCCCAAGGAAAAAAAATTATTAAAAAAAGATGTCCAGGGCCTGGGATGTGTAGCAGTGGTTGAAGGTAGAGTAATAGGGACTGATACTGAGATAGGGGGCCTTTCATAAGACCGGCCATACTGGGTCAGACCAAAGGTCCATCAAGCCCAGTATCCTGTCCTTTGACAGTGGCCAATGGCAGGTGCCCCAAAGGGAATGAATAGACAGATTATCATCAAGTGATCCATGCCCTGTCACCCAATCCCAGCTTCTGGCAAACAGAGGCTAGGGACACCATCCCTGCCCATCCTGGCTAATAGCCATTGATGGACCTATCCTCCATGAATTTATCTAGCTCCCTTTTGAACCCCATTATAGTATTGGTCTTCACAACACCCTCTGGCAAGAAATTCCAGAGGTTGATAGTTTGTTTCATGAAAAAATACTTTGTGTTTGTTTTAAACCTGCTACCTATTAATTTTATTCAGTGGCCCTTTGTTCTTGTATTATGAGAAGGAGTAAATAACACTTCCTTATTTACTTTCTCTTTACCACTCATGATTTTATAGACCTCTATCATACCCCCCCTTAGGCGCCTCTTTTCCAAACTTAAAAATCCCAGTCTTATTAATCTCTCCTCATATGGAAGCCATTCTGTACCCAAATCATTTTTGTTGCCCTTTTCTGAACCTTTTCCAATTCCAATTTATATTTTTTGAGATGGAGTGACCACATCTGCACGCAGTATTCAAGGTGTGGGCATACCATGGATTTATATAGAGGCAATGTGATATTTTCTGTCTTATCTATCCCTTTCTTGATGATTCCCAACATTCTGTTCACTTTTTGACTGCCGCTGCACATTGAGTGGTTGATTTCAGAGAACTATCCACAATGACTCCAAAATCTCTTTCCTGAGTTGTATCAGCTAATTTAGACCCCATCATTGTATATGTATAGTTAGGATTATGTTTTCCAATGTGCATTACTTTGCATTTATCAACATTACATTTCATCTGCCATTTTGTTGCCCAGTCACCCAGTTTTGTGAGATCCTTTTGTAGCTCTTTGCGGTCTGCCTGGGACTTAACTAACTTGAGTAGTTTTGTATCATCTGCAAATTTTGCCACCTCACTGTTTATCTCTTGTTCCAGATTGTTTATGAATATGTTAAATAGGACTGGGCCCAGTACAGATCCTTGGGGGGACACCATTATTTACCTCTCTCCATTATGAAAACTGATCATTGTGGCAGAGCTCCGACCTTGTCCCCGTAAGTCCCATGACTCTAGGCAGTATATGCTAGCCTCAGTAGCTCACTGAGACCCTCCACGTAGCCCTTCTCTCTCTAGGGCCAGTGTCATAAACAGATAGCTAAGGGTTAATGTCTCTTTCACCTGAAGCACCTGACCAGAGGACCAATCAGGAAACCGGATTTTTTCAACTTTGGGTGGAGGGAATTTTGTGTCTGAGTCTTTTGTCTGTCTGCCTGCTTTCTCTGAGCTTTGGAGAAGTAGTTTCTACTTTCTAGTCTTCTGTTTCTAAGTGTAAGGACAAAGAGATCAGATAGTAAGTTATATGGTTTCTTTTCTTGGTATTTGCATGAATATAAGTGCTGGAGTGCTTTAATTTGTATTCTTTTTGAATAAGGCTGTTTATTCAATATTCTTTTAAGCAATCGACCCTGTATTTTATCACCTTAATACAGAGAGACCATTTGTATGTATTTTTCTTTCTTTTTATATAAAGCTTTCTTTAAGACCTGTTGGAGTTTTTTCTTTACTTCAGGGAAATTGAGTCTGTACTCACCAGGGAATTGGTGGGAGGAAGAAATCAGGGGGCGATCTGCGTGTTGGATTTGCTAGCCTGATTTTGCATTCCCTCTGGGGGAATAGGAAAGTGCTTTTGGTTTCCAGGACTGGGAACGGAGAGGGGGAGTCACTCTGTTTGGATTCACAGAGCTTGTGTCTGTGTATCTCTCCAGGAGCACCTGGAGGGGGGAAGGGAAAAAGGATTATTTCCCTTGGTTGTGAGACTCAAGGGATTTGGGTCTTGGGGTCCCCAGGGAAGGTTTTTCAGGGGGACCAGAGTGCCCCAAAACACTCTAATTTTTTGGGTGGTGGCAGCAGGTACCAGGTCCAAGCTGGTAACTAAGCTTGGAGGTTTTCATGCTAACCCCCATATTTTGGACGCTAAGGTCCAAATCTGGGACTAAGGTTATGACAGCCAGAGCTACAGTCTACTGAGCCCTTTTCATCATAAGCCAACAAGGAGGTTGGTGAGAGAACTCCCACAGTCTCTGTTGTCCCTAGGGGCTTATTTCAGAACAGTTTAGCCTCCTGTCCTGACAGGGGCCTGTCTTCCCCTCCCAGGAGATGTTTCTGTAATGATGGGTTGGGGAGAACCCAGGCCCGCCCTCTACTCCGGGTTCTGGCCCAGGCAACCTAATGGCAGCAGCTGTTAGCAGCCGACCTTTCACTGCCAGAGTGGCTACATTTCCCTGGGCCACTTCCCCACAGCTCTCCTGCTTCTTTCTTCTTCACCCTTACCTTTGGGCTTCCTTACTGATGGCGTGAGGATGTCTTCATTAACCAACCCTTCAGCCACACTTCCTCTCCTCTGGCTCTCTTTCTCTCTTCAGTGAGCCCTTTTATAGTATCAAGAAGGGCCTTAATTAGAGTCAGGTGTTCACATTACCTTAATGGCCTCACCTGACTCTTTGCAGGTTCATATATTCATAGATTCTAGGACTGGAAGGGACCTCGAGAGGTCATCAAGTCCAGTCCCCTGCCCTCATGGCAGGACCAAATACCATCTAGGTTAATTGGAGTCAAGTGTTCTCATTAGCCTTGAGTAGCCCCTGCTTTGGTCAGTCAGGGAACAGAAAACTGCTAATCCTGGCCTGGGTCTATCACACCATTTATTCCTACCCTGTGTTTCCTATATTTTAACCAGTTACCAATCCATGAAAGAACCTTCCCTCTTAGCCCATGACTGCTTATTTTGCTTAAGAGCCTTTGGTGAGGAATCTTGTCAAAGGCTTTCTGAAAATCTAAATCCACTGGATCTTCTTTGTCCACATTCTTGTCAAAGAATTCTAGTAGATTGGTGAGGCATGATTGCCCTTTACAAAAACCATGTTGACTATTTTCCAACAAATTACATTCATCTATGTGTCTGACAATTTTGTTCTTTACGATAGTTTCAGTCAGTCTGCCCAGTACTAAAGTGAGGCTTACTGTTCTGTGGTTGCCTCTGGAACCCTTTTTAAAAATTGGTGTCACATTAGCTATCCTCCAGTCATTTGATACAGAAGCTGATTTAAATGATAGGTTACAGTGACAGTTAGTAGTTTTGCAATTTCACATTTGAGTTCCTTCAGAACTTTTGGGTGAATACCATTAGGTCCTGGAGACTTATTACTATTTAGTTTATCAATTTGTTCCAAAACTTCCTGAAATGGTTCCTAAATTTGGGACAGTTCCTCAGATCTGTCACCCCAAAAGAATGGCTCAGGTTTGGGAATCTCCCTCACATCCTCAACAGTGAACACTGATGCAAAGAATTCATTTAATTTCTCCACAATGGCCTTATCGTCTTTGAGTGCTCCTTTAGCATCTCAGTCGTCCAGTGGCCCCACTGGTTGTTTAGCAGGGTTTTCTGCTTCTGATGTATTTAAAAAAAATTGCTATTACTTTTAGAGTCTTTGGCTATCTGTTCTTCAAATTCTTTTTTGGTCTTTCTAATTATATTTTTACACTTCATTTGCCAGAGTTTATGTTCTTTTTTATTTTCCTCATTAGGATTTATCTTCCACTTTTTAAAGGATGCCTTTTTGCCTCTCATTGCTTCTTTTACTTTGTTGTTTAATCATGGTGACTCTTTTTTGATTCTGTTTTTTAATTTGGAGTATACCTTTAAGTTGAGCCTCTATTATGGCGTCTTTAAAAAGTTTCCATGCAGCTTGCAGGGATTTTACTTTTGGTACTGTACCTTTTAATTTCTGTTTCATATTAGGTCACCAGTTCAGACGTTGTTACAGTAAAAGCTGTGTTATCTGGCACTTTATCAACCGGAAAGCTCTTTTAATTGGTATTTCTGATATCTCCCAATACAAATCTTCCTAGTATGCTGCCCAATATGCAATTGCACATTCTGCACTCTACTTTTATATAAAAGACAAGTAAGCAAGGTGATATCAAAGATTTATTAAAAAAAGCAGCCTCCAGGGTATGTCATAGGGTCATTACAGATTCAGCCCAATCTCCTACACCTTCTACATCTGCAATGATAATTGATGTTGATAATGATGACCCTGAGACACTGCAAGATCCTGAAGTGCCTTCTGAATCATCAAAAAAAGATTACATTATGTTCAGTATAGTTTTAGTGTTGTGTATTTTTAGTGATCTCGGTATACGCTGTGCGCTGCCCATAGTGATATGCAGTGTCATAAGATAACCTATTGTTTGGAAAATTTTACCTTTATACACCTAAGTGCTTCAAGAAACCACTCACTCTGCAGTGCAGTACTACTACTGGACGAGTGAGTACCTGTATTCTATTTTTATACTTTGTTCATTGTATTGTATTCTAATTCTTTGAGAATTGCTATTCTGTTGATAAGCATAACTCTTAGTTAATTTTTGGCTAACCGGCACCCTTGATTTCCCCCAACATGCCGGATTACAAAGCTTGTACTGCACTATCTAATGGCTGTTCACAATGGGATATGGCTTGGTGATCTCAATCCAGTTCCTGTTAGACACCAAAACTATCTCTAATTGGTACTCAGCAGCCAACTAAGTATGGAAACTCTATTACCCTTTCATCTCTTGAAATGACTCTCCAGATCAGGGTTGGAGCATGTGCTGTTACAGCCAGTCTTATGGATAAAGTTCCATCTTCAGGACTGTCAGTCTAGCATTTTCACAAGCAATCAAACTCACTTTTAAAAAGTGACCTCTAATGTCAGAATTATTTTTTAGGAGTTGTAACATTACCTTGGGATTGGTAACTTTTACAAGCTCTGAATCTGAGCTTTCAAGTATTACTGTACTTAAGCTAAAATTTTATGTGATTGTGGAATCATGCAAATATTACCCTTAAAAGGAACAGCACTGCAGATACTCAGGGATGAGAAGCCAAAGTGTCTCTGTTCCACAAAAATCTAATGCTTGGATGTGTGAGGAAAATGTGGCCTTGGAGTGAATAGATCTCTGGCTAGCTAGAAAGAACCTAAAGATTAAGGTTGAAAAACTAAAGTGTGCTTGAAGGCTTCTTGAGCATGTTAGGTGCCAGGAGCTCTCAATATCCCTAAATAAAAGAGGGAGAAGAAATGCAAGAAAAAAGTTCAGTTCAATGCTAAATTACTGAACTTATCCGAGCCAGAAGTGTATCCTTCAAAAAGTTGAAAGGTAGCCCAAGTATTGCCAGTTGAAAAGGATCATACAGTAAAATATATAAATGTATGGTGGCATTTAGGAGAATTAAAAGGGAATTTGCAGAACAAAGAGCCAAAGAGACACAAACTAAGAGCAAATTCCTGAGGAAGAAATTTAGCTATGAGACAGTCTGATTTTAATCAATGATATCTAAGCAGATGCTTATGTATTTTACTGAATAGGGATGTACTTAAGCATATACATAAAGTGCTTTGCTGAAAGCTTAACATTGATTAAAGGAAATAGTTTTTTACATAACTAACTTGTGGAGGTCGTTGTCACAAGATATCACTGAATCAAAGAGCTTGGTAGGATTCAACAAAGTTTGAAACACACATAAATAATAAAGAAATCATCTGATGTTACAATAGCTAGATGAATGTAGGAGTCCTCATGTTTCATGGTATAATAAACCGAGCACTAATTGCCTGGCGGCTAGGCTTTATCATAGTTGGGGAAAGGGTCAAGGTCAGGTCTACAACACAGAACAGAGACTGTGTCAAGGAACAATTATGTTGCAACTATGTCTCCCGAGGCAGTTGTGTAGATGGTCTCTAATAGAGTTTCTAGCTGAAAAGAAGCTGTGGTTCTGTTTTCTACTCTCCCCTTACCTTCCCTGCATCGGTATAGCTGTACAACATAGTTCATAATTTTAAATAGTAATAGCAAATAAACATAATCTGTCTTTTAAAAATCCTCCAAGATCAATGTGCAAAGTCTGTGCCCTGAGGGACGTGCAGGCATGGTTAGCTGATATTTAGAAATGTATACAGTGCAGTCAGCAGAAAAAATGTGGCAAACTTACAAAAATGATAGGAATTTGTATTGTGGGCTCTGCAGAGAGAGATCTGAGTCTCTACGAATAACTACAGAGAGAGAAAAAAAATCCAACCCTCCCCCCCTACAGGATTCAGCAGATCCGACTCAATGGGAATCCAGCATTTCATAGCTGATGGCATTGTAGACCATCACTTTCATCAGCAAAAGAATCAAATAATTTAACTGTCTATATAATGAAAAGATACCATGTATGGTTAGTGTATTAAAAGGTCAGGCTCATGTATGAGCGAACAGGAGCTGCTAACAGGGAGTTTCGCAGGGGAGTTTGGAAGGGGAGTAGGAAGGGAGTGGGGGTCCCTTGTCGGTCTCCTCTGTGACCCATTGGTCCCCTGAACCTATAAACCAAGCCACATCCAAAACCTTTCTGTTGAAAGCAGAGCAGAGCAGACAGAGAGCTGCAGACGGGAATTTGAGAGAGTTTGACAGAGGGAGGCTTACGATGGTGAGGAGGACCCGCAACACCTGTGGCAGCACTGCTTCTGTCTCCTCCACCTGCGCCTGTAGCCAGACAGAGCACCAAAGCATGGATGCTTTTACCCAGATTCTGGTGTGGGCTTGCAAAGAGTGTAACTTGCAATTTCCACTTACTGATATCCAGGCTGGGGGTGGCATCCAATATGAAAGGTGCCTACTGGTGGAATCTCTCAGGCAGCAGGTGCGAGAGCTACAGGAGGAGGTGGCTAGGCTGAGGAACATCCGTATCCATGAGCAATTCCTGGACAGTATCCATGTGGAGACAGCGGATGTAGCTGTCCCAGTTCACAGGACTACTGACACACCAGTGGAGGAGGAGATGGCTCAGGGTGTATCTGACACACCAGTGGAGGAGGAGATGGCTCAGGGTGGACACTGGCAGCTGGTTACTTCTGGCAGCAGGCAGTGCTCCACCCCTGCTGTGAACTCTCCTGCTGTGGTAATAGATAACCGTTATGCTCTTCTTGATACAGGAGAGAAGGAATCACCCCCAACAGTTAAGGAGGGGAAGCCTCGTAACCCTAAGGCTGGGAGGTCTGCTGCCACCACTGATAATAAGAAACGTAGGGTAGTGGTGGTTGGAGACTCTCTGCTGCGGGGGACGGAGACACCCATCTGTCGCCCTGACCATTCATCCTGGGAGGTATGCTGCCTGCCAGGGGCCCGTATCCGAGATGTTACAGAGACATTATCGAGGATTATCCGGCCTTCTGACTACTACCCCATGCTACTCATCCATGTGGGCACAAATGATACTGTGAGGTGTAACACTGAGCAGATCAAGAGTGACTACAGGGCTCTGGGAGTACGGGTTAAGGAGTTTGGAGCACGGGTGGTATTCTCTTTGATTCTTCCTGTCGAAGGTAGGGGCCCGGGCAGAGACAGATGCATCGTGGAGGTGAATGCCTGGCTGCGAAGATGGTGTCGCCAGGAGGGCTTTGGCTTCCTCGACCACGGGGTGCTATTCGAGGAAGGACTGCTAGGCACAGATGGCGTTCACCTTTCGAGAAGGGGAAAGGCCTTATTTGCTCACAGACTGGCTAACCTAGTAAGGAGGGCTTTAAACTAGGTTCGACGGGGACAGGTGAGCAAACCCCACAGGTAAGTGGGGAACAAGACCTGGGAGATGGGTTGGAAACAGGAGGGAGCATGGGCTATAATGGCAAAGAGAAAGGAGGGTCAGGGCAAAGCTGGGAGGCAAGATCAAACCAGTATCTTAGATGCCTATATACAAATGCAAGAAGTATGGGTAATAAGCAGGAAGAACTGGAAGTGCTAATAAATAAATACAACTATGACGTTCGCATTACTGAAACTTGGTGGGATAATACACACAACTGGAATGTTGGTGTGGATGGGTATAGTTTGCTCAGGAGGGATAGACAGGGGAAAAAGGGAGGAGGTGTTGCCTTATATATTAAAAATGTACACACTTGGACTGAGGTGGAGATGGACATAGGAGATGGAAGTGTTGAGAGTCTCTGGGTTAGGCTAAAAGGGGTAAAAAACATGGGTGATGTCGTGCTGGGAGTCTACTACAGGCCACCTAATCAGGTGGAAGAGGTGGATGAGGCTTTTTTCAAACAACTAACAAAATCATCCAAAGCCCAAGATTTGGTGGTGATAGGGGACTTCAACTATCCAGATATATGTTGGGAAAATAACACCGCGGGGCACAGACTATCCAATAAGTTCCTGGACTGCATTGCAGACAACTTTTTATTTCAGAAAGTTGAAAAAGCTACTAGGGGGAAAGCTGTTCTAGACTTGATTTTAACAAATAGGGAGGAACTTGTTGAGAATTTGAAAGTAGAAGGAAGCTTGGGTGAAAGTGATCATGAAATCATAGGGTTTGCAATTCTAAGGAAGGGTAGAAGGGAGTACAGCAAAATAGAGAAAATGGATTTCAGGAAGGCGGATTTTGGTAAGCTCAGAGAGCTGATAGGTAAGGTCCCATGGGAATCAAGACTGAGGGGAAAAACAACTGAGGAGAGTTGGCAGTTTTTCAAAGGGACGCTATTAAGGGCCCAAAAGCAAGCTATTCCGATGGTTAGGAAAGATAGAAAATGTGGCAAAAGACCACCTTGGCTTAACCACGAGATCTTGCGTGACCTACAAAATAAAAAGGTGTCATATAAAAAATGGAAACTAGGTCAGATCACAAAGGACGAATATAGGCAAATAACACAGGAATGCAGAGGTAAGATTAGAAAGGCAAAGGCACAAAATGAGCTCAGACTAGCTATGGGAATAAAGGGAAACAAGAAGACTTTTTATCAATACATTAGAAGCAAGAGGAAGACCAAGGACAGGGTAGGCCCACTGCTCAGTGAGGAGGGGGAAACAGTAACGGGAGACTTGGAAATGGCAGAGATGCTTAATGACTTCTTTATTTCGGTCTTCACTGAGAAGTCTGAAGGAATGTCTAGTATAGTGAATGCTTACGGGAAGAGGGTTTAAAAGATAAAATAAAAAAAGAGCAAGTAAAAAATCACTTAGAAAAGTTAGATGCCTGCAAGTCACCAGGGCCTGATGAAATGCATCCTAGAATACTCAAGGAGTTAATAGAGGAGGTATCTGAGCCTCTAGCTATTATCTTTGGGAAATCATGGGAGACGGGGGAGATTCCAGAAGACTGGAAGGGGGCAAATATAGTGCCAATCTATAAAAAGGGAAATAAAAACAACCCAGGAAACTACAGACCAGTTAAATTAACTTCTGTGCCAGGGAAGATAATGGAGCAGGTAATTAAAGAAATCATCTGCAAACACTTGGAAGGTGTAAGGTGATAGGGAATAGCCAGCATGGATTTGTAAAGAACAAATCATGTCAAACTAATCTGATAACATTCTTTGATAGGATAGCGAGCCTTGTGGATAAGGGAGAAGCGGTGGATGTGATATACCTAGACTTTAGTAAGGCATTTGATAACGGTCTCGCATGATATTCTTATAGATAAACTAGGAAAGTACAATTTAGATGGGGCTGCTATAAGGTGGGTGCATAACAGGCTGGATAACCGTACTCAGAGAATAGTTATAAATGGCTCCCAATCCTGCTGGAAAGGTATAACAAGTGGGGTTCCACAGGGGTCTGTTTTGGGACCGGCTCTGTTCAATATCTTCATCAACGATTTAGATGTTGACATAGAAAGTACCTTTATTAAGTTTGCGGACGATACCAAACTGGGAGGGATTGCAACTGCTTTGGAGGACAGGGTCAAAATTCAAAATGATCTGGACAAACTGGAGAAATGGTCTGAGGTAAACAGGATGAAGTTCAATAAAGATAAATGCAAAGTGCTCCACTTAGGAAGGAACAATCAGTTTAACACATACAGAATGGGAAGAGACTGTCTAGGAAGGAGTATGGCAGAAAGAGATCTAGGGGTCATAGTAGACCACAAGCTGCATATGAGTCAACAGTATGATACTGTTGCAAAAAAAGCAAATGTGATTCTGGGATGCATTAACAGGTGTGTTGTAAACAAGACACGAGAAATCATTCTTCCGCTTTACTCTGCGCTGGTTAGGCCTCAGCTGGAGTATTGTGTCCAGTTCTGGGCACCGCATTTCAAGAAAGATGTGGAGAAATTGGAGAGGGTCCAGAGAAGAGCAACAAGAATGATTAAAGGTCTTGAGAACATGACCTATGAAGGAAGGCTGAAGGAATTGGGTTTGTTTAGTTTGGAAAAGAGAAGACTGAGAGGGGACATGATAGCAGTTTTCAGGTATCTAAAAGGGTGTCGTCAGGAGGAGGGAGAAAACTTGTTCACCTTAGCCTCCAATGATAGAACAAGAAGCAATAGATTGCCTAGGGAAGTTGTGGAATCTCCATCTCTGGAGATATTTAAGAGTAGGTTAGATAAATGTCTATTAGGGACGGTCTAGACAGTATTTGGTCCTGCCATGAGGGCAGGGGACTCGACTCGATGACCTCTCGAGGTCCCTTCCAGTCCTAGAGTCTATGAGTCTATGACAGTGTCTTTGTTGTTTGGTATCACCAAGTTTCATTGTATTGCAGTACAAGACAATATAGTATGCATCCAGTGCATAAAAGACATTGATGCACTGCAGCACTTCATGCAAACTTCAAGAGAATGTTTTGCAAAAGAGGGATCTGATGCCAATATAATTGAATATTGCTCCACTCTGGGACAGTGTTAAATGAATGCAATGGATAGTGTGCATGAATTAGCTGGCAGCTTGGACTGACCAATAAGACTTTGGTTTCTCTAGTGTCCAATTTCCTAATATAATATAATATTGCTAGAACTAACCCAGTGTTTTTGGATTAGCTGTGTCATGTAGGGACTATCAAGGTGGCACTGTTCACGTTAGGGAATCGACATCCCTCAAACTTCAAACCTGCCAGCGTGTGACACAAGCCACTCAAAATGTCTGACAATTGACTGAAATGTGGAATACATTTGTTTCCCCTATTTTTGATCATTTGTTTCTCCTCGTCCTCCCCTTGTTTTCTCCCTGTGTATGTCCCTGTGCTCTTACCCCCTCACTTATGGACTTCTGAACAACTGTGAAATGCAGCTCTGGACTTCCTTGAGCTGAAGATGGTGCCTGCAGCTGGGGCTTCCCGCTGGCAATAATAATGAGGGTGTATCACTCACACACTCCTCCTCTTCTGCTCCCTCTTTGCAGCTGGTGCCGAGCAGCACAGATATTGAAACCTGTCTCAGAAGGCAGGAACAGACAGCAATGTTCAGCTCCAAGGCATGATGTACCATGAAACCTCATATAGTTGAGAGGTCTGGTGAGAGATGAAGGGAGCAGGTGAGTAACTTAGCACATGGTTAGGGCGATACAATGAAGGTGATTTGGGATGCAGCCAGGCCATAATTAAAGTGGCTTTTACAACATCTCTCTCTATCCCTGTTATCTATTCTGTGATATCTATACCCAGATGCCTTTTAGTTATGCTAGGCTGCACGTTGCCATAGTACCAACATACCAAGTCCAGGGATTGAGACACATATAAAAATGCCTTCAACAGGCTCAATAGAAGCCTATGAACACCAGTTCTCACCTTTTTTATCATGGTCTGCTGTTGTCCTTTTGTTTCTGTAGTAATTCCTTATCTCCAGTTTTTCTGGGGGAATACCCCAAAATCAGGTGGCATGGTAGGGAAGGGGGCACACTACAATACTGAGGCAGTGGGAGATGGTTAAGGAGGAACACAGCACATGAATGGAGGAGGAGGAGGAACAAAGCAGATTGGGAGGGGAAGGAGAAGATACAGAACACGTAGAACATTCCTATGTCTGGTTTTCTGCTTTGTAGTTCTCTTGGGGCTGGGAGTGCTGTAGCAATAGCACATTCAGGCTTCAGGGAGAAGAAAGTGTCACAATTCACAATGGAAATTCTCCCAAGTGCAGTAGGGGCGTTGGTAATAAGCTCAAGAGTAGGGCTTGTTAGCGGTTATAGTAGATTGACACTGGAGGGGGAGCTCTCACCACACTAGTTGAGGAGCAGGACCTGTAGGAGTGCAGCTTTCCCCAGCCAGGGAAGGAAAGGGGAGTTCCTCTCACTCCCCCCTTGCTTTTAATCCTGAGTCTTATTAAGTCCTCTGTAGCTTGGCTGCTGGGATCTGTGACACAGAGCCGTGAAGGTGCATCTTTAAAGATAAGGATGAGCCATGAGGGGAAGACAAGGAAACCATGGGTTCCCTTTGACAGTTGATCGGGAATATGGTTGAATGAACATCTTCTGTCTCTCAGTGAGGTCATACCAGCCAAGGAGATATAGACACACGCTAGCACTAGATTGCAGCTCACGGCCTTTCAGGGTAACCTCCAGTAGCCATTGATACTAAGGTAAAAGACCCATTATAAAAGTCTTCGTAGGGACCCAAAATATCCTATATTTCTCCAACAGAAATATAAGTGCAGCATATGCACACTCCCAGTACATCCCACTTTAATTTTCAACTGAGCTAACATCACTCTCTTGCTGTGTTGTACATATGCTTTAATATACTTTTGAAATCAATGCATGTGTTAGGGCAGACCTAATGTATTTCACAGCTCAACAGTCCTGAAATAAAACCCAATTGAAATTCTTAGTCCAAGTCCAACTGTAAATGCACTTGCACATTTGCACAGCATTGTTTATTACTTTGAACAATAACTGATCATGTAGATTTGAATGGTATCTGAAAATACTGGACCAAATTCTCTCTGACATTAGTGAGGGCAATTCCTATTGAAGTTAATGGAATTAACCACTTATGCAAAGATAAATATGGCTTACTGTCTTTACAAGGTGGGTCTTCAAGTTTGCCAAGAACTGATTAGAAATCCTAGGAACAATCTCCAATGGAAAGTAGAAGTTTACAATTTCTAATATTGGACACAACAGCTAGAGTAGATAAATACCTATATCTGCATTGTGAGTAGTAAATCCATGCATCTTCTTGGCAACATCACATCACAGATTTTAAAGAAGGATATAAGGCAAAAATATCTGGTATGGTCAAGATATAAGACAATTAATCAGAGAGAGAAAAGGAGAGTTCCTTCCTGAGAACGATTTGCCTGTATACCTATCAGTCAGTTTAGTAAAGGTTGGTAATATGCATATAACATTTTGCTCAGTGTCACTCCAGTTGAATTCTTCACAGAAAATATAGGGCAATCTGAATCTTAAACCTAGTCTTATTATTATTATTTTACATCAATGATGAATTATTATGCAACTTCAAAGCAAATTTTTCTGGAATTGTTTAATAATGGTCCGACCACAGGAGTGCTGGCAAGAGACGGATTTTGTTCTCTGGGCCTCACTAACATGACATGGATCAAAGTACAAAAAATTATACACCTGTCACACAGTACGAGTTGGTATCTGCTCACACCTGGAGCTCCTCTTATGGGTAACAGCTTGATATTTCACAAATATATTACAAAATGGTTCTTCCCTTAGAAAATGAAAGTGGAGTATTGTAATAAGCAGCCAGTGTGTGATAATCATATCTAATTTCTCCACAGCTGAGTCACCTGCACTGAGCATTCTAGTCTGCCAGAATTTGAAAGTAATAGGCTGTAACTCCTTGCTGACGTGTCTGAGTACTGTATGTTGTTTTCATTCTGGGCTATTTGTCAGTTATTATGAAAAAAAATCACCTACTGTAAAAGGAAAAGGGAGGGGAGCCTTTTAAGTACTGGACAGGGAAACAGCTGGTTATAAATGTAAAAATAACTTATCAATGAAATTCTGTGTTTTAGGTAACTTCATCTGGCGGACAGATTTTTAAATTTTCTTTTGCAGGTATTCCTGTTACAGGATTTGCCAACATCTTTGTATAAACTTGAACACTATATATTTGTTATTGAAAGCCATAGAATATATAATTTATGACATTCTTGAGCTCTTATCCATAAAGCCTATAGGCTGTTTAAATTGACGAAAGAGCAATGAAACCACAGATTATCTTCTTTTTAAAGTAGGTATTATAGAATCTGCAGGGTCTAATTTCCTATCTGCGTATGTGTGTCAGTCCAGCTAATGCAAATAGGAGGGATGACTGTTGGGCACAGTCCTTGTAGTTATTACAATCACTCAGCTCTTTCAGAGTGACCAATGAATACTTCAAAGCAGAAAAATGCAATCATAAAGATACTGCGTTTTGTATATAATTTTTAGCTTTTGCTTTTTATTTTCTTTTGGTGATATTAATATTTCTTTCTACACAGTCTGGATTGGTTGTGTGCATATATATGTCTCGTGGGTTGTTTTGTGGCATCACTGTCAGTGATAACATCAAAGGTACTGGCATGACCCATAATAGGACAATGTGTCTTTTGTCCTGTTCTAGAGCCTGCTGCAGTTGCCAGCTCAGTGGATTTATTCTTTTAGTTCAAGTGAAAGTCTCATGCTTTCAAACCTGAAGGTCCTGGGTTCAAAACCTGCAGACCACCTAAGCAGGAGGTCATTACAAAAGTGGCACTTCAAGTGGGGCTTGAATTTTAGTAGACATTAGTTGCTCTGGACAAATATTCCAGGCAGGGGAAGTATGCAATTCACATTGGGGGAATGTGTCTTTGTTCCCCTCTAGTGGCTGGTTCACATAAGAGCCTAATAATGGTACCTGCTTTAGCTCACATAGTGAAGGCTCATGCTTTTAGTTCAAATGGTCCTGATGACCCAAGGAGGGAGTTGTTAAACTGACACACAGAAAAAGGATGAGCCAGTGGTTAGAGTGCTGGACTGAGATTCTGAACACCTGGGCCATCTTCCCTGCTAAGTCACAGATTTCTGTCATAGTCTCTCAGTTCTCCATCTGTAAAATACTTGCCTACCTCACAGAGGTAGTGTGAGGATGAATACAGTAAAAATTATAAGACTTTCCTATACTATGGTGATCGGGAATATATAAGTATTTAAAAGAGATACTAGGAAACTATACTACTAGCTAATAGAGGCTAATTCTTTGGGTTGGATGGATGTAATGAACTAATAGGTTACTTATGTCTTTGTGTTCTATGATCCTACATTTCTCTGAATGCATAAGGTCAGTCTCCCATTAGCTGTTTTTCACTTGTATCATGCATGAGCAGCCGTGAGCAAACAATGACACTGCAGAGTTTCTGGATGCTAATTCCACCCATTAGCTTCCCAGCTATCCTCCAGCTCACAGGTAATGGGCCACTGTCTCTCATTTATAGTGCCTGAAGCTCTATCACTCATTTACAACATTTATACATTAGTTTTTCTTTCAGCATGTTGAGAATGACTAATAAACTGGGGAATCCTAAGAAGAAGAACACACTGCTCTTATGAGAACATAGGGCAACATGAACCCCAAATAACTAACCCGGTTTCTCAGCTCTGCAGCAATTCTTGTAACAACTGGGTTTTTTGTGGAGGTTGCCTAGTCTCATATGAATCAGAGCTGGCACAGGCTGAGTGTGGAAATGAAGCAAGAACATTTTGAAATGGCTTAGCATGATCTCTCCTACTATCCTACTCAAGTGTCCTGTCCTTTCTGCTGCCATGCTCATAGCACATTTTTTGTAACTTGTGCTTTTTAAACTATGATTTGGGTAGGTTTTCTTTCATTATTCCTCAACATTCCAACATGGAGTAAAAGCTTGTAAAATCTAATTGTAAAAAAAACTACCACTGTTTTCTATATCTATATAAAAAGCTCCTGACTGGGCAACTTCTTTTTTCTCTTGTTCTAGAACTTAAAAATGGCCACACGGACATATGTTTTTGACAGACCTTCAAGCTAAGATCTATTCTCATTCATGCCAAGGGTTAGTCAGAAATAAATTAAAACCCCTACATCCTAGCAACACTCATTATTTAGTAAAAATAAAAGCAATGCAGTAAATGCTGTTTATTCTGTAGCGCTTCAGAATCCTGGCTCATTCTCTATGGCCCAGCATGGAGTTTATATATGTTAAAAGAACAGCTAGAGTCTATAATCCCCTTTTCTCTGACTAGTGAAGGATAAGCGGATTCATTCCTCATCTTTTAAGACATCACTGCAAATACAGGACCTATGAAAATGATGCCTTTGAACCTTTTTTTTTTTTTGATCCTCTGAATGCAATCAACTCGGTAAAATATCTCCCTTCCCTTTTTGTTATCATATAACTAATGCAGTATGTCTGAGAGACAATTTATTAGTATATGTTCATTTCACACATTCACATACTTGTCATGGAATTTCTCCTTTAATACCAAGAGGATTAATGGTAATTATGGCTACTGGTCAGGGCAATATATGAAATGGTCACATCGAACTTTATATAAAATCAATCTTATTGTGAACATTCTGACAATTGATATTTCTGGTGGTGCTTTTGCAAAGAACTTGGGCAACCAGATTCTGCCTGCTCATGTTCCCACTGTAATTTCAGCTGAGGACAGATGACTACGCTTCCTTTTTTATGAATAATACTGAGCACTGTTAAATGGCTGCTGTGCTCTATGCTGCAAGTTCTGCTACAGTTCAGGCACAGATTTACACTAAGCAGCATATGGGACAGTGATATGTGTACCAGTGGCCACTGACTCCAATGGCTACTGACCTCAGTCATGTGACCTTTTAAGGTAAATGAGGTCAGGAAATTCAGTGCAGTCTCTATATCTGCCATTATTTATTTATTTATTTATTTATTTATTTATTATTTCTTTTGTGGTAGCACTTCAGGACCCCAATCAGGGATCAGAGTCTCAAAGTACCAGGGAGTGTACAAACAAATTACACAAATACAATCCCTGCCCCAGAGAGCTCAGGATAGAAGACTGAGTTTTTTATGTGTTGCACCTTTGTTGCAATAACGAGGTGCTGAATCACACACTACACCTGTCCCCTCCCTACCCATTAATCCATCCCCTAGGATATTATTTCAACCTGAGTGCAATGTCAGAAAGCTGCCTTTTTAAACTTGACCTGCCTCCAAAACAGAGTTCTTTCTTTCCCCTCAAAAGGGGAACTGCCCTCCACCCACTCATGTCCCACTCAGAAATAACAGAGGCCTGAGCCATGGTGCAGTGGTATATTCAGTCCAGACCCAAAACATGATTAAAATTCCAATATGTTGCCACCCTGCAGAGTTAGAAATGGCAGCTTGATATGCTCAAAAATTCACAGTGGGAGGCACAGTACTTGCTCTGTCCCTGGAAGCCATTCACATATTGGATTTTAAAAGCATAATAGCTTTATGTATAGAAAAACTTGTGTATGTCACTTTTATTTAATTGGTTATTGTTTTTCTTCCCTGTAGCTTTGGGCTACTGCTCACTAAGGCAACCAACTTTATAAGCAGAGATATATTAAAAAAATCAAATATTCAACGCTCCAAAAATAGATTTTTGGTAATCTGTGGCATATGCAGAATAAGTGTTTGTTTGGTATAAAGGTTTTATCAGCACATGACTTGTGTAAATTGCATGCGGTTTCATTACTCAGAGGCAATGTGATAACGTCAAACTGACACTGATAAAACTGCACCCTGTTAGCTTGTACTCACTTATTCTTCATTTATTTTAATTTTATTTAGCATGTGTAGGTGTGTGGGTATTTATATATAAATTATATATACATTATATGTACAAAACAAAAGTCCATATATATAGAGAGAGAAAGAGAGAGAGCAAGATTCTAGATAAAATCTAAAACCAATTGTATATTTCCACTAGTTTACATTGGCCTTGAGCAAATATGAGCAGTGATTTCTTCACTTCCAAGGGCCTGATTTTCCTAAACTTTTCCCCAATGTTATTCCTTAAACTGTTGATTATATAAAACAGATTTCAAGATGTTATTTGCTACATATTAGAGAATAATTTCTTGTTGCCAATGAGATACAAAAATGTATACACTGCACCTGACTTGTCCAGCTGTGAACTGAAATTAGGAACTGGACACTATCCGGATAGAGGAAATAGACCACTTTATAAAGTAAGACTCAGGATAGGGGTAAGCATTTTCTAAAAGCGGCATGTTTTTTAGTCTGTTTCAACCAGCGCTTTAGAAAAATTTCATTTACAAATTTTTTAACAAGTTGATTCTCCCTTTGCAGGTCAACACAAACATTCCCAACTGTGATGGTGAACGATTTATAAAAATCAAATGATGTGAAAAATCTAAATCTGACCCTATTGGAGAAGTTGTGTCATTTGCTATGAGGCTTAGCATTCCCCTGATCAACTACTCCCTTTTGTCAAGACACTATTATGAACATTTCCCCTAATCCCATTTATTCACCACTGATGTGAATAACAGCAGGATCACTGGTAAATCCAGCCACTATTATTTTTATCTTATCGAAGGTACCGCATCACAGGACATAACCAAAATGGCTCACATGCACTGTGGAGGCCAAGAAGGTTTTGCCAACACTCATGCCTGAACTAAATATGGATTAAATTGCACCCTGCTAGCATAAAGTGTGCATTGTATAGCTTTGTTATGCAGTACACAACCCCTGCACTCTCTCAGATAAAGCGGCTCACATAAGCTTCAATAAGGAGTCTTTGTTTTGTCTTAAAAAAATAATAAAACAGTGTCTGAAATGGAATGTGCTGCAGGTAGTAAACTAAACTTCAGTTGCCAAAGTCAGCGAGAGAGAAAAAGGATTAATTTAATGCATGGGGATCGTTGCTTGGAGGGACTTCATAGGAATGCAAACCTAAGGCCCTCAAAGAGTTCACAACAAAGGGGAAATTTGTCCTATCTCAGACTCTTGCTAAAATGATTAGGATTGGATTAATAACCCAGTCTACCTTGCAGAAAAGATATGGATGTTGTTCTGCTTAAAAGCAACACAAGGAAGGAAAAGCATTTGGCTTTTTGTTTGGGTTTTGATGAGATTATTTTAGGTGGCTATCACAGAAACACTAATGACACGTTTCTGTTGTGTTTGTGTTTGGGATTTGGAATGATTAAATAACTATGAAGTCTTTTACACTCAGACATTTTATCTTGTTTTGGGGGTTTCTATAGTAAACCCATAACTTCCGGCTGAGCTAGAGCATCTCTTTTAGGCAGATATCCAGTCTTAACTTCATTTTTACCTGCAAAAAGACAATATAAATACCTGCAAGAAAGCTGCTGCTGCTGCTGCTGCTTTTTTTTTCCTGGAGGAAAGTCTCTATTTTATTCTAGAACTGGTTAAAAAAAACCCCACTGCCACTGAGGCATCCAGCTTGCAAAAGCAAAGCTATCTTCTCAGCTGAAACTAAAATGTTCAAAAGCAAACTAACATAACTAAATAAATAAACAGTGTGGCATGTGCTGCTTTGTGAACTTACAAGCTTCAAGTGATCTTTCAGTCCCCTCAACCCTGACCTTAGAAATACCCATACCTTTTAAATAGCCTTTTTAATCTGGCTTTTAAAAGAGCTCGGATGATTTAGTTGGTGTTGGTTCTGCTTTGAACAGGGGATTGGACTAGATGACCTCCTGAGGTCTCTTCCTAATTGTCTATGATTCTAATGGAAGCACTGTATGCACACACTGAAGGAGACTTTTAGGCTCCTAGGGATGTAACTGTTCATCCTAGGGTGGCTGACTGTTTATAGTTCATAGTCATGCATTTTATTTTAATATCTATATTTTCAGACACTAAAGGCTAGCCAACCTCATCTAAGTTATGATCTTGCCTGCTGTAGCCTGCTATTTAAAATATTGTATTGACCATCTTAATATATACAAGAAAATAAGTGTTACACGGATGGCTGAAGCTGTGATATGATCTATACTGGCCATGATATGCAGAAGAGTTGTAACCAGTTAACCCTTTCCACTGCTGAAATCCAGAATGCTTTGTTGTTGGTTAATATTGAACAATCATTATTCTTCCGAAGGACAGGAAACAAAAAAATGTACTATGCCTGTACGCTCTTTTTGAAAATAATGGCCTGTCCTCTGACAATTGTTTTGTGTACAACGATGTGGCTATAATTCGTGCTTATTGAATTGCTTGTGTGTTTTCTATTTATATATTTTGATATGGCCTCCTCCCCCCATAGTATTTAAGTTAATCTTTGAGCACTGTAGTATCTTTCAGTATCTATGGAATTCTCAAAAAAAAGTGCCTTATGTCACCGGACCCACTATATTATTGTATTTCATTTTACCCTTTGAGCTTCTCTTCAGTTTCTCGTCCATCTCTCTCACTGCACCTTAAAGAATCCTCATCGTCTACCAGTTATTAATCCTTCTACACAAGACACCCAATCTACTGCTATGTGCCTTATTTTACCAAAGTCCCCTAACAGCTTCTCAACTCAACCTGCCTCTGGCCCCCTTCTAGCTACAGGATTTGTCTCTTTCCTTCCTCTCAGCTCCCAGCTTCTTCCTTCACTAACTACTCTACTGTTCTTGCCCATCCAACACAGAACTAGGGAGGACACAAGGTAGACACAAGACTAGAGAAGCACAGAGCAGAGGTTCCATCAGCAGGGAGGTAGATCAGGTTAAGACTTGTCCAGAATACATACCTACCGAGCCTGCCTCCTGTCACCACACACTGCATTGTGTTCTCTGTACCCAGCTCCTAGAAACAGTGAGTTTCCAGGTGTCATTTCTTTGGAAACTTGACAACAGGGCTCTATTATAAACGCTTTCTGTTTAAGTTGAGCTATTCCTGTCATAATTAGGAAGCATAGTGTGTGACTCACCTTAATCTCTGCCAGAAGCACTGATAATAAAAAGAGCCAAGTCTTCCAGCCCTAATGGTAAGATAAACATGGCACAATCTAGGTCGCTAGTGTTATTGAGCTTTCAGTTTTTTCTATTTGAAAATACATCCCAATAATTCCCTAATATAATTCCCTGAACCGGAGGCATTTAACAGCATATTACAATTCATACATTTTAAGCCCAGAAGTGACTGTTTGATTATCTACTCTGACTTCTTCCATTTCACCAAGTGGTTTCTATAGTAAACCCATAACTTCCGGCTGAGCTAGAGCATCTCTTTTAGGCAGATATCCAGTCTTAACTTAAAGACTTCAAGTCACGGAGAATCTGCTACATCCCTTGGTAAATTGTTTCAGTATTTCATTACCCTCACTATTAATGCCATATTAGTGCCTCATTTCCTATCTGAATCTGTCTGAGTTCAACTTCCAGCCATTGGCTCTCACTGTGCCTTTGTCTGCTAGGTTAAAGAGCCCTCTAATATCGGGAATATTCTCCCCATGTAGCTACTGTTGGGCTGTGATCAAATTACTTCTTAACCTGCTCTTTGATAAGCTAAGCAGGTTGATTTTTTTAAGTCTCTCACAATAAGGCAGGTTTTCCAGATCTTGCTCTTTTCTGAAGTAGAAGAATGAGCTGAGGTCACGCTGGCTTTAGTAAGTCAGTTAATTGTGTTAGTCCAGTACCCCACAGACAAGAGTCCACCTAACAAAACACCCTATCATTCCTGGCACCCTTATTGGCATTCAGCTAAGAGAACAAGCATAGAGCTTAAACTCCACTCTGCAGGTCAGGAGTGAGGACACTAGCAGGGTAGCGTTGGGAAAACTTGCATTGTTACTGTCTTACTGTACCTGTTCCCTGGATAAATAGACTTTAACCTTCAACTCTGCCAAGCCCATGCTTTTCAAAAGCACATTTACAAAACTATATGTAAAAGTGTACTCCAGATAAATGGTCATTCACATGTCAATGCTTCATAGACTTAGAGAGTTCTAATCTGGCTTTATGATTTATGCATGACAGGTCTGCCAAGACAGGTGCATTGATAACAGGCTATCTTAGTGAAAGAATCTCTTAAAACATGCAATTACAGAAGCCTCTGGGTAGGATTTGGGGTGTGTGAAGGAGATTTCCAATGAGACAGAAGGATTCACTTTTTAAACAGCCTATGCAAAAAACAGCGCAAGGTCTAGTGTCCCCTGGGAAGTACATGTGAGCTAAAGTAGAAAAGTTCAGTGGATCTTCTTATCATCAGGGCCACTAACCTCATTCAACATTCTGCTCTTGTATTGTCCCTGACTCTGTTGCTCTGGAAGGTGTTATCATGTCTATCAAACTGGGGAGATGTTTAATTGTAATTATTTAACTATCAAGGATTGGCCAGTTCCTCCTAGAATGCTCACCATGCTCAAACATATCAAAGAGATCCATTTTTATTTTGTATATATTTAAAACAAACAAACAAACCACCAATAAGACATGTTCCTGAGTAACCAAAGCACTGCATGGATCTTGCTCTAAGCAATCTCGGTCCTGTCATGTCATTATTTGCTCCCTCACCCTCTGCCCCACTCCAAGACCACAGTTTAGACTGTAAACTCTTTGGGGCAGTCCATTCAAGTTCTGGCTTCTCTTCTGAGCCTGCTGAAAAGGATATATCATTTAGCTCAAAGCACCAATGGGATGAGGAGCTATGATATAACATGTCAACAGGGCTGTGAAAAACCTGCTGGTTTTGTTCAGCTTTGTTTTGTTTGTTTGTTTGTTTGTTTGTTTTTTAAACCAACCCAGTAGAATTAATCTGGGACCTGGGGTTCCTTTCCACTTGCTCCAGTTTCTGAACCTATTTGTATGAACATATGAACATAATATGTATTTCAAAGATTTTTGGTGCTCAGAAGCATTAAGTTTCAATTTTTAATCTGTGAATGAAAACTTTAACTGTTCTAAAAACTTGTAAAGAAATTAATAAGACCAGCAAGTGTCTTTTATCCCTAATAAGATACAAACCGAAAAATTATAGAAATATTTAGGAAGTCAGAGAAGAGAAAGAGGTGGAACCATCTTTGAAGAGACCTTGGTGGATGAGTAGAATTGTGCACTATTAAGAAGGCTTGGTTTGCTAGCATCTAAAAACTTCTGGAAGGTGGGAAGGGCAGTTGAGCACATGGTTCTACATAAAACTAGTTAGTTTAACTTAACTTATTTTTCCACATCTTTCTGCACAGTGTTGAATTTAGTATGTTAATGTTTTTTATTTTGACTGCAATAAATATGAACGCTGCTGATCAAAACTGCAAGCAGGTAGCTGATGTTAAGTGAGCATCAAGTATCACAGCAAATGTATCTAACTTAAGTTTTCTAAAACTGAAGGAAGTGGTAGGAAATATGGACTGAAAGAAAGCAAGAATTATTATCAAGTAAAATGTAAACAGCATCAAGAATTTTAGGCAACAAATTCCAAAGGTTTCATGCCAATGTCAAAAAGTGCAGGAACTTTGTTTCTTTGAATTCTTCAAGATCAAATGCTTCTTTGGGTGATGTTGATGTGGAAGAGCAGAACTGTGATGGATTTGATGATCCAGTAAGAAGAACATTTTAGATTATGTGCACTTTGTATTTGAGGCATAAATATACTTGTGAAGTGATTAATATAATTTATATTTTATATTTCATTTAATAAAATCTTTGTGGGTTATGTGTGGGCAAATCAAAGGGGTTTTCCCTGGTGTATATCCAGTGTTCCCTCCTGTGATGTTGTGCTCCATATGTTTTATGGAAATATGTGTATAAGTGTGAATATGAAGTAACTAGACTATGCTTCATTGCAAAAGGTCTTTTGTAAGGTATCATTACAAAGTTTCAAAGAGTCCTGTGCCACCATATAGACTAATAGACATATTGGAGCATAAGCTTTCATGGGTGAACACCCACTTCGTCGGATGCATGAGGCATCCGACGAAGTGGGTATTCACCCACGAAAGTTTATGCTTCAATATTTTTGTTAGTCTATAAGGTGCCACAGGACTCTTTGTCGCTTTTTACAGATTCAGACTAACACAGCTACCCCTCTGATACATTACAAAGCTTATAATCTACTGAGTGTGTTCATCCTATTTGTATGAATGTATCATTCTCGTATCTGAAGCTAGAAATATGAAGTATTACTCTGAAGTCCTATTGTAATTATGCAAAGTGTGGGCCATTAATGGTGGTTTAGACTCTTGATGGCACCCATTGACCAGCACAATTGATTGTAAATGGCTCTGTTTACTTGTAAGTCTTCCTGTGTACATATGAGTTAGGGTGGAAAGAATGGAGGCTTGGGGTCTCACAGGACATGTGACCATGTCACCTGGTACTGGAATTCATCTTAAACCTGGTGCTTTTCCATTTAGAAGGAGGCTTGGGGAACCCAGAGAGACAAAAGATTCCTGCCTTGTGCCAAAGCCCATAAAAGGGAGTGGAACAGAACAAAGGGGGCTGCCAGTCATGAGAAATCCCCTAATTACCACCTGAGCTGGAACTAACAAGAACTGTACCAGGGGAAAGAGTTGGACCCAGACTAGGAAGGAGTCTAGTCTGTGAAAGAAGCTTATTGGAACATCTCTGAGGGTGAGATTTACCTGTATTCAGTTTCTTAATGTATTAGGCTTAGACTTGCATGTTTTATTTTGCTTGGTAACATACTTTGTTCTGTCTGTTATTACTTGAAATCACTTAAATCCTACTTTTTATACTTAATAAAATCACTTTTGTTTATTAATTAACCCAGAGTAAGTGATTAATACCTGGGGGAGCAAACAGCTGTGCATGTCTCTCTATCAGTGTTATAGATGTCAGACACTTTATGAGTTTACCCTATATAAGCTTTACACAGAGTAAAACAGATTTATTTGGGCTTTGGATCCTATTGGGAGCTGGGTGTCTGGGTGCTGGAGATAGGTGACTTTCTGACCAGTTTTTGGTTAAAATCTGCAGCTTTGGGGGTATGGACCAGACCTGGGTCTGTATTGCAGCAGACTAGCGTGTCTGGCTCAACAAGGCAGGGTTCTGGAGTCCCAAGCTGGCAGTGGAAAATGGGCTCAGAGGTAATTCCAGCATGTCAGGTGACAGCCTCAAGGGGGTTTCTGTGACCGAACCTGTCACACCTTTCTGAGTTCCACATCAATCTTGTGGCGGAACTTGGGGTGTAACCTGGTGGAAATCTTCTCTTAATGGAATACTGTATAAGGATGGTCTGCAGTCATGGCTCCTAGCTCACTGACCCCGAAGCGCTGGCCACTAAGAATGCCACTTTCATGGACAGGCGGGTCACAACACATGTTGCCATAGGTTCAAAGAGTGGATCTGTGAGTGTTGAAAGGATAAAGTTGAGGTCTTATCAAGGTGTAGGTTTAATGACCAGTGGGAAAGTCCTGATCAAGTCCTTCATAAATTGCACTGTGTCTGGGTGTGTAAAGACCCAAAGGGAGTCTTTCTACCAGAAGGAAGAAGTCACTAATCACTGCTAAGTGTATCCGCAGTGAACTAAGGACCAGACCTGACTTTTTAGGTAGACGAGATAGTTGAGGATAACTGAAATATCTACAGAATCTAGCACACGTTGGTGATGACATGCCCAGGCCGAGGAGCGCCACCACTTAGCTAGGCAGCAGGCTTTAGTAGAATCCTTTCTACTTTGGTTAAGGATTTCCTGAACAGGGGCGGAGCCTGAGCATTCTATTTTTGACACCCATTGAACTACAAGGCCGTGAGGGGGAGTGAGCCCAGATTGGGGGGCTTGATCTTTCCCCCCATCCTGAGTTAGAAGATCCTGAAATGGCTGGATCCTGATAGGTGGGCATGTGGACATCTTAGGACCCAGAGTTGTCTGGGTCAATCAAGTGCTGAGAGGAGGATGGATGGATCTTCCATAGCGCTTGCGATAGTAGGTGGATGGGAGGAAAGGCATATATGAGGCCATCTGTCCAGGGGAGCAGGAAAGTGTCATCCTGGGAACTGTGGCCTACAACTTCCCTGGAGCAATACATGGGAAGCTTTTAATTTGTCTGGGATGCAAAAAGGTCCCATAGCAGAATTCCCCACTCTGTGAATATGTTGATTAGAACTGTGTTGTGGATCTCCCATTTGTAGTCTGCAGAGAAGCTTCTGTTTAACTTGTCTGCCAGGAAGTTGTGTACACTGGGAAGTAAGTGGCCTGTATCGTAAAGTGGTTTCTGGTGCACCAGTTCCAAAGTCTGATTGCTTCTAAGCAAAGGGGATGGGATCTCACTCCTCCCTGTTTGTTTATATACACCACTGTGGTGATATTGTTTGTTATTACTTGTACATGGAGGGAGTGTTTAAGGAGAAGAAAGGCCTTGCAAGCAAGATGGGCTGCTCTCAGTTGAGCTTCCCACCCTGTAAGGGATGCTGGCCCTTGGTATGGGATGCGTGAAGAGAGTCCCCAACATGACTCTGTTTTGGTTGGACCACCAAGCAACTCCGATGAGAATTCTGGTGGGAACAGTCATGGTGGGAGTCGATGCAATTCCTGTTTGGTTGGTAGGTGAAGTGTAGCCAAGCTTAGAAGCACCACAAGTGAAGTCTGGTGAACAGCATCACGCAGGTGCATGTGGCCTAACAGAGAGAGACACCCAGTGCACTGTAGTTCATGGTTTGCAGGTGATGCAATAGATGAAATTGTACATCACATAAAATCTGTCTGTGGGAAGAAAGGCTCTCACAGAGACTGAGCCCAGCCATGCTCCTATAAAAATTATTATCCTTCTTGTTGACAAAATGGACTTTTCTGTATTCATGCAAAAACCCAAGGTAACAAGAAGGTGCCGAAGATAATCTGTTGCTGATATGTCTTCCTGATCAGAGTGGCCTACGAGGAGCCAGTTGTCCAGATATGGAAACACCATGTAGCTTTGGCATTGCATCTGGGCTGCTACTACAATGAAAACTTTCATGAATAACCTGGGTGTCATAGAAAGCCCAAAGGGGCAGAGGAAAAAGTGGTCGGGCTCTTGGCCAACCATGATGTGCAAGAACTTCCTGTGAGCTGGGTGAATATTTATGTGGAAATTTGCATCCTTCATGTTGAGAGCCACGAACCACATGCCATCCTGAAGGGATGCATAATCATTCTGAATTTCATCTTTTGAAAAAAAATGTTAAGTTACTGAAGGTCAAGAATGGGTCTCCACCCTCCGTCTTATTGGGGAATTAGGAAATATGGGGAATAGAATCCTCTCCCTTGGTATTGAGGTGGGACTGTTTCTATCACCCTCTGGTGTAAAAGGTATTCCACCTCCTGTTGAAGAATCATTTGGTGAGAGTGGTTGCTGAAGGATAATTTCAAAGACCCAACTGCCTGTGGTGGTGTTATTCCAGATATGGGTGAAGAAAGTAAGATGGCCTCCAAAGGTGACAGGGGAAGAAGTAGGTGGCATCAGTGGCTGGTATACAGATCTTGACCTGCATGGCAAAAATGGCCCTTTGCCTACATTTGGGAGCAACTGGCAGTAGAGTTTGTAGCAGTAGAGGGAGCCAAGAAGCAGGACTTCTGAATTATCTGTCATTTGCACGGAGGCTCAGGTGGACGCTGGTAAAATGAGGAGTGTAAAAGATGTGGTTGTAGCTTAAAGGGCTGGCTCTGGTGTTTTCTCCTGGGGGCTGGAGTGTAAATCCCCAGGGACTGCAGAGTGAATCTAGAGTCCTTAAGAGAGTGTAGGAACTCCTCTATCTTTTTATTAAAATGGTTGGACTTGTTGAAGGGGAGGTCATGGATGGCATTTTGGACCTTTCTAGGAAAGGTCAATGACTGGAGCCACGAGTCACTTTGCATGACCAGCTCTATGCCAGAGTTCTGGATGCTGTATCTGTGGACTCTACCACAGCCTGGAGAGTCACCTTTGCTACTAACTTCCCCTCGTCCATAAGGGACTGGAACTGGACTCAGTCTTCCATGAGAAGTTTGTCTCTAAAGTCCACAAGCCTGGCATATGTGTTAAAACTGTATTTTGTTATTAAAGCCTGGTAATTAGTTATGTGAAACTGGAGACCTGCTGAGGGGAAGACCTTCCTACCCAGGAGATCCAGTCTCTTTGAGCCCTTATTTGTTGGGGTGGATTTCTGGTAGTGCGACCAAGCTCTTTGCATTGTTATCTATACCATCCAATAGCTCCTTTGGCAGGAACAAAATAATGTCTTTCAGCTCTTTTTGGTGTAGGGCCACAAGATGCTGGTGTGTGCCAAACCACTCTGTCTGATTCTAATATGGCCTTTTTAATTGGGAGGGCCAAATTGCTTCATCCTAGCAGTTACAAAATGTCCAAGAACTGGTGTTGAGGGTCATGGATCTCCTCTAATTGGATTCATAGATCATTAGTGACTCTTTGTAACAGCTTCCAGTACTGACGGTAATCATCTGGTGGAGAAGGTGATGAAGAAGTAACAGCGTCATCTGGAGATGACGAGGAAGCACCTATCGGAGCAGTTAATACCAGCAGAACCAGTTCCAGCTCTTCCTCCTTGTACATCAATGGTTCCAGCTGATGAGAGGGGGAGGAGTGGCAGGACTCCTGAAAGGGGTCCCAAGGGCCTCACTAAGGCCACAAGGAGGTATCCGCTGGTAACAATGGTCCCCATGGGAATCGGTGCCAACAGTCCCTGGGGGCAGGATGGTCGTATGTGTAGGTACAGTAACTGTAGCCTCTTGGTTGTCTGTTGGGGCATCTGTGGCTTCATGGAGATACTGGTGCTGCTCTGTCCTCTGACTCCACCAATTCCAAGGACAGTCCCATTGGTAGTGGCAGTGTCATCAGTACCCGGGTGCTTCTTCCCGATGAGTTGTGATGGCACTTCTCTGAGACCTTGGTATGACAGCCTGTACCCCAGGGTCACCCCTTTTTACAAGACTAAGATAAACTTCATACAAAGTATGCCTTGTGAGGTATCATTTGAAAACTCATGATTTTCTGACCAATACTGTCCTGCTAAAATATGTGTGGCAACACTGAATGTAAAGTTATAGGATTCTGCTGTATATTACTAAAGAAATGTTCTGAGTCTGGGGAAGAGTCATAAACCAATTCCCCAGAGACAAAAAGCTAGTCAACACCTCAGCCAGGTGTCAACAAAATCAAACAGACTAATAACCTGATTAAATGGCCATTCTCTGGTAGGAAAGAGGATATAGGCAAAAATCTGCAGCTTGACAAAGAAACAGCCGGGGCTTCCCATTCACATAGACTTTGTCTCCTGACTCTCAGCTAGAGATGATACTTAAAGAAGAGAAAGGACTATAAGAGGAATGAGGAGACACCCCAGATTATGCCTCCCTTTCTCTCTACCCATGACATCCACAATACCAGAAGAACAAAGGAAACAGCTTTGGACTGGAAGGGGGGATCCTGACTGAAAGGAATTCAGCCAGTAAGTCTGCTGTAATATGTAGCAAGAGAGGGTTGCTTTGAGCTTGTTAAGTTAAGTATTAGTTGCCCCCTTCTTTCATTTAATCAGTTCTGAATTTTATGCATCATTTACTTGTAATTACTTAAAATCTATTTTTATAGTTAATAAACTTGTTTTATTGTTTTATCTAAACCAGTGTGTTTGGACTGAAGTGCTTGGAAAACTCCATTTGAGATAACAGGATTTGTACAGATCATTTTCTATTAATAAAATGATAGACTTTACATATGAGCTTGTATTGTCCAGGAGGAGAGATCTGAGCAGAACAAGACACGCATTTCTGGAGGGATGTCTGGGACTGGGAATTTGTTGGTGTCATTCTTCAGGGTAATTCATGAGTGGCTGGCTATGTCATGCATAACTGGAAGTAACTTACATGCTGGAGACTGTGTGTAAGGAGCCCACAAGTGGTTATTCTCACAGCAAAAGGCAGCCCCAAATTGGAGAACTGAAGGGACACAACTGTTCCTCAGTCCAGATTATACCCTGTGTACTGTCACAATCAGTAATGAGGCCTCCTCTGGAGTGAGGCTGTCCCAAAAGAGCCTAGGGGCAGAACAGAGTCGAAAGCGCAGATACAGGAGGAAAAAATGGTTACTCACCTTTTTGTAACTGTTGTTCTTTGAGATGTGTTGTTCATGTCCATTCCAAGCAGGTGTGTGCGCACCACGTGCACGCCAGCTGGAAGATTTTCCCTTAGTAGCATCTGTAGGGTCGGCCCTGGTGTCCCCTGGAGTGGCGCCTCCATGGCGCCCTATATAGGTGCCCGCCGACCCTCCACCCTCTCAGTTCCTTCCTGACGGCACTCCGACAGGAGCTGGAGGGTGGGTATTGGAATTGACATGAACAACACATCTCGAAGAACAACAGTTACAAAAAGGTAAGTAACCGTTTTTTCTTCTTTGAGTGATTGTTCATGTGCACTCCAAGCAGGTGACTCACAAGCCTGAGTTTAGGTGGTGGGGTTGGAGTTCACTGCAGATTGGAGCACCGCCCTGCCAAAGGCTGCATTGTTTCTGGCTGGTGTGTGATGGCATAGTGCAACATGAATGTGTGGATTGAGGACCACGTGGCAGCCCTGCATATCTCTTGTGTCGGGATCTGAGCCAGGAATGCCGCAGAGGAGGTCTGTGCCCTTGTAGAGTGGGTGGGGCAGGCACCTTGGCCTGATTGTAGCATATGTGGATGCAAGCCGTGATCCATGAGGAGATACCCTGTGAAAAGAAGGGGAGCCTCTTCGTCCTGTCGGCCACAGCTACAAAGAGTTGGGTTGATTTCCTAAACGGTTTAGTTAGTTCAATATAGAATACTAGGGCCTGGTGAACATCCAGGGAATGCAGCCTAAGGTCTGCCTTGGAGGAATGTGGCTTAGGGTAGAATACAGGGAGAAAAATATCCTGACCCATGTGGAATTGGGAGACCACCTTCGGAAGGAACGCTGGATGTGGCCTGAGTTGGACTTTGTCTTTGTGGAAGACAGTGTATGGAGGCTCAGATGTCAGCACTCTGAGCTCCAATACCCTCCTGGCTGAGATGATAGCCACGAGGAATGTGACCTTATAGGAGAGAGATAGCAAAGAGCACGTAGACAGTAGCTCGAAAAGGGGCCCCATGAGGGTGGAGAGAACCAAATTAAGGTCCCAAGCCAGGACAGGTTATCGAGTATGCGAGAGCAACCTATCCAGGCCCTTGAGGAAGCGACAAACCAATGGGTTTGCGAAGACTGAACTACCTTCGACTCCTGGGTGGAATGCGGAGATGGCTGCCAAATGGACTCGAACCGAAGAGAGGGAAAGTCCCCACTGTCTCAACTGGAGTAGGTAATCAAGGATGAGAGGGATTGGGGTGAGCAATGGAGCCTGTCCCTGCTGTTCAGCCCAGATGGAAAAACGTTTCCACTTGGCCATGTATGTGGCCCTGGTGGAGGGTTTTCTGCTACTGAGGAGGACTTGCCTGACCTGCTGTGAGCATTGCATTTCCACCTGGTTTAGCCATGGAGCAACCAGGCTGTGAGATGGAGCAACTCCAGGTTCGGGTGGTGGAGGCGGCCCCGATCCTGCGTGATCAGGTCCGGGAGTAGGAGCAACCTGAGGAGCGCCTGTGTGGACATGTACAGCAGTGATGTGTACCAACATTGGCGCAGCCACACCAGCGCTATCAGTATGACTTGAGCGTGATCCCTGCGTATCTTGAGGAGTGCCCTGTGGACCATGGAGATCGGAGGGAAGGCGTAAAGCAGGCCACCTTCCCACGAGAGGAGGAAGACATCCGTTAGAGACCCTGGACTGCGCTCCACGAGGGAGCAGAACCGTCAACACCTCCTGTGGTCCCTCGAGGCAAACAGGTCTATCTGGCGATAACCCCAGAGATGAAAGATTGAGTGTGCCATGTCTCGGCGAAAGGACCACTCATGACCATGGAATGAGCAGCTGATGGCATTTGCCAGGCCGCTCTGCACCCCCGGGAGGTAAGATGCCATTAAGTGAATTGCGTTCTGTATGCAAAAGTCCCATAACGAGAGAGCTTCCTGGCACAGGGGAGAGACACATGCACCCCCGTTTTTGATATAGAACATCTCCGATGTATTGTCCATGAGGACTGCAATGCACCTGCCTGCGAATTGATATTTGAAAGTGAGGCAGGCAAGGCGAACAGCCCGTAGCTCCCTGATGTTGATGTGTAGGGAGAGGTCCTCTGAGGACCAAAGGCCTTGGGTCCTGAGATTCCCGAGAAGCGCCCCCCATCCCAGATCCGATGCATCCATCGCCAAGGAAAGGGATGGCTGAGGGCTGGCGAAGGGTACTCCCGCACAGACCACCTGCGGGTTGAGCCACCGCTGGAGGGAATCCAGCACCACTTGGGGAAGCATCACCACCGAGTCCAGCGCGTTCCTGGTTGGTCGGTACACAGTCACTAACCAAGACCAAAGAGGGCGCAGCCTGAGCCTGATGTGGCACACCATGTAGATGCACACAGCCATATGTCCCAGCAGCTTGAGGCAGTTCCTCACTGTGGTGGTCGGTAAACGGCAGAGACAGAGGATGATGTTGGACATGGACCGAAACCTGGCTTCCAGTAGGTATGCTCTGGCCTGCGTCGAGTCCAGAACTGCCTCTATGAACTCTATCTGTTGGACAGGAGACAGGGCAGACTTGGCCTCCTTCAGCAGGAGACTGAGTTCAAGGAAGGTCTCTCTGATAAAGACCACCTGAGCCTCCACTTGTGCCTTGGAGCGGCACTTGATGAGCCAATCGTCCAGGTAGGGAAACACCAGAATTCCGTGCTTGCGCAGGAAAACTGCTACAACTGCCATGCACTTTGTGAAGACCCTTGGGGCCATTGACAGGCCAAAAGGCAGGACTGTGAACTGGAGATCGGTGTTGCCCACTACGAGCCTGAGATAACATCTGTGCTGGGGAATGATTGCGATATGGAAGTACACATCCTTCAAGTCGAGGGCGGCGTACCAGTCTCCTGGATCCATGGAGGAGATGAGGGAGGACTGGGAGACCATACGGAACTTGAGCTTCTTTACAAACTTGTTCAGATGCCGCAAGTCCAGAATGGGTCTGAGGCCCCCTTTCGGCTTCAGTATTAGGAAATATCGGGAGTAAAAACCCCTGCCCCTGAGTTCCTGAGGAACTTCCTCCACTGCCCCCTACTATGAGGAGAGACTGCACTTCCTGAATTAAAAGTTGCTCATGAGAGGGGGTCCTGAAGAGGGACGGGGAGGGGGGCTGGTGGAGCAAGAGGGAGGAGAATTGGATAGAATATCCCCTCTCTACTGTGTGGAGCACCCAACTGTCTGATGTGATTCAGAACCAGGCATGATAGAAGAGGGACAGATGTGACGAAAAGGTAGGGTTGGTAGGATCCAGAGTCTTGACTCGTAGGTCATCCTCAACCGCACCATCAAATTTGGGGTCTAGGCCCCGACAGAGGCCGCGGCTGGCCGGATGACTGGCCGGAGGGCTGTTGTTGCCTCCTTCTGCCGTTTCTGCTTCACCTACGTGAGGGCCCCGGGCGTTTCTGGGGCTGGTACGGCCATGGAGCAGGCTGCGGCCTGAATTGCCTGCTTTGGGTAGCTGGGGTGTGCAGGCCTAGCGAGTGTAAGGTAGCCCTTGAGTACTTTAAGCTCTGGAGCCTCTTGTCTGTTTCTCGGAGAAGAGCATGGGCCCCTCAAAGGGGAGGTCTTGGATGGTCTGTTGGACCTCATGTGGAAGGCCTGAGACCTGAAGCCAGGCTCCTCGCCACATGACCAGACTGGTTGCCAGCGTGCGGGAGGCTGTATCCACCGCATCCAGGGCCGCTTGGAGGGATGCCAGGGAAATTAACTTCCCCTCCTCTATCGAAGTGGAAAATTCTGTTCGCGATTTCTGGGCACCTGATTGTTCTCTAGGGCCAGTGCCGCTGAAGTTCCTGCAACCGCCTCATCTGGAGAGGAAGAGGAGATCACCTGCAAAGGACCTTCCTCTGTACCCTCAGCCTCTGCAGGGTTCTGCGGCACATGGTACTCTGGTTGTGTGGCTGGTGCGGATGTAGGATGCGGCACCGCAGCCAGTACCGGGGTCAACACCGAATGATGAGGCGTGCTGGGTGGTGCCTGCGGCGTCGGAAACATGGTCCTTGTTGGGGCTGGAGTCTGACTAGGCAGTGCCAGGTTTTGTTGTGGCACACTCCTGTCGGACAGCGGTGGAGGCATTTGCGCAGGAGCCACCAACATCAAGGAGACTGATGCAGACCTGAAGCGCGGGCCGTGCGCCTGTCCCAGGGACTGATGGTAGGCCCAGGGAGTCCAGAACAGCCACTGGGAGGGAGGTTGCCACTGTTGCTGTCACTGTGCCAGGTAAGGTTGTTGGCTTGCCTGAGAAGCCAACCTCCTGCTCCTCGATCTACTGGAGTGGTAGGATTCCACCTCCGAGTCCGAGGTCTCCAAATAGGAGGACCCAGGGGGAGCAGTACCCACTGTCACCGGGGAGCAGTGCCGCGAGGCCAGAGAGCGCACTCTCTGCGCCGGTGCTGCTGAAGCGGCATGGGGTGGGGACTGGGGCGACATCATGGCTGGATTGCTCCTTGATTGGATCAGGGGTCGGGCTGTGTCTGGCGGCTCTTTTCACCGGTGTGGGGAGGCCGGCACCAGGAGGCTTAATAAGTCAGAGGCCACCTTGAATGCCTCCGGTGTCAATGGGGGACGCACATCCTTGCTGAGATCCAGGGATCTAGACCGGTCTGGACTTGACTGCACCCCCAGCAGGGCGGGAGTCAATGGGACCTTGGGAGAGTGCAGTTGTAGCTTGGCTTGTCCCACTGCAGTCGTGGATGCTGCCGGCCTTTTAAGGTTCTGGTGAGGTGATCGGTCCCTCACCGGCATCTTCTTTTTCGCGGACACCGGAGATGGTGATCAGTGCTGCATGGAGGCCAATTTTCTATGTCCCGAGTCTCTCCGGTGCCGGGACTTAGAGGTCTTAGACTGGGCCTCCTGTCTTGTTAGCAGTGCCGGAGCACTGCGCACCGAGGATGAGATGCTGGGTGCCAGATCGGCAGGCTTAGGGTCCGAGCGTGGCCGTAAATCCGCCTCCATGAGGAGCACTCTGAGTCTCTGCTCTCTGTCCTTAAGAGTCCTGGGACGGAATCCCCTGCAGATACTGCACCGGTCTCTTTGGTGGCTCTCCCCGAGGCACCTCAAGCAGGACGAATGTGGGTCACTCTTCAGCATAAACTTCCCGCAGTCCTTGAAGAGTTTAAATGCTGGGGACCCGGGCATGTCTCACTGGGGCGATGAGTATTGTGATGGGGCAAGGCCAGATGGCTACAGTAAAGTACTGAGAAACAGGTATGTTAGCCCCAGGCTAAACAAATCCCTAGGACCCTGGTAACCAAATGGCAGTTGCTCCAGGTTAATCAAGGCACCTGGGGCCAATTAAGATCTTTCTAGAAGGCAGTAGAGATAGCTACTTTAATTAGAACACCTGCAGCCAATCAAGGCAGGCTAATCAGGGCACCTGGGTTTAAAAAGGAGCTAACTCCAGTCAGGCAGGGAGGAGCCAGAGGAGAAGGAGTGTGTGTGAGGAGCTGGGAGCAAGAAGGCAAGGAGCTGAGAGTGAGAGAGTGTACTGCTGGAGGATTGAGGAGGACAAGCGTTATCAGACACCAGGAGGAAGGTCCTGTGGTGAGGATAAAGAAGGTGTTTGGAGAAGGCCATGGGGAAGTAGCCCAGGGAGGTGTAGCTGTCACACAGCTGTTACAAGAGGCACTATAGACAGCTGAGATCCACAAGGCCCTGGGCTGGAACCCGGAGTAGAGGGCGGGCCCGGGTTCCTCCCAAACCTCCCAACTCCTGATCAGACACAGGAGGAGCTGACTCAGACTGTGGGTTCCACAAGAGGGGAAGATCACTGAAGTGAACAAATCCGCCAATAAGTGCAGGACCAACTAAGGTAGAGGAGGAACTTTGCCACAGTATGTTGGGGGGGAAGCCCCCCAACAACTATTAACTATCTACAACTAACACTAACTCTAAACTATGAGAGAGGAAACAACTATATACACTTAGACGAGACACTGCTAGGCTTGCTGAAAGAGCGAGCAAAGTTCCAGCTAGCCGTCACCGGTGGTAAGAAGGAACTGAGGGGGTGGAGGGTCAGCGGGCCCCTATATAGGGTGCCATGGAGGCGCCACTCCAGGGGGCGCCAGGGCTGACACTACGGACACTGCTAAGGGAAAATCTTCTGACTGGCATGCACGTGGCTTGCACACACCTGCTTGGAATGCACATGAACAATCACTCGAAGAAGAATATATCCTTTGGTATTAGAAAGCTCTTCAAATGGTCTGGAGTACAGGGATTTCCAGCAGAAATGCCTGAAGGACTTGGCTTATCTGCCTCGGCCATATTCACACAGTCTCTGTGTGAATGAGGGGAGGGGAACACTTCTATACATACAATAACTACCCACCTAAGCTATAAAAACTGTTTACCAAGATTTTACTTTACAGGTTATGCACAGAGGGAAGGAGGACATGCTTCTGACTCAGGCCTTGAAGCAGCGAGAAGGAACAGGAGAGGCCCCGCACTGCCTCTTATACCCACTGCCAGGAGGTGACTGTGCATGTGCTGGTCAATGGCCATGGCTTTGCAGCATGTCCAGACTCAGGTACAGGGGCGCATGCGCACCTACATGTGGAATACACGTAGGGACCAGCACTCAAAGAAGATCCCGTGGAGATTTTCAGATTGGGGAAAAAATCATAACCCTGTGTGGATGGCAAATGTAGCCAGGAACCTAGTGTCCAGCTCACCATTAGCAGCAGCAACTGTATCCAGGAGGGAGAAAAGGGCAAGATGAGGTCTCCTCCCTTTTATTTTAGTGTTAGTGGTGATGGAGGACTCAGGAATAGATAGCGGGGGGAGGAGATTGCAGCCCGGAGCTAGGGAGAGGACTGAATGCAAGGGCAAACAAAAGGAGTGTAACAGGGTACTGGCCTTTTAGAGCCAGAGGAGGCAGTCTGGGAGGCCAGTTACCTTGCTTCAGGTGTCCAGAGAATGTGAATGAAGGCCAAGGGAGTATGCAGAATCGACATTGGCTGAGAGAAATATGGTCCAAGGAATAGTTAGTGTCTGGGAGGGTGAAGGGTTAGGAAAACCCAGGCCATTGTTCTGTTAAGGGCCCAAGACCAGTAACCTTGTAGACAGGACGGGTAAGGCTCCCTTCTCTCTCACAGTCCAGACAGCAGTTTTTGGTTATAGTCCCACCCAGGAAGTGTCAATGGAAGCAGATGATTGGATGGGTAAATTAAGAAGAAAACTCCAAGCCCAGTTATGGAGTGGCTTCTTAGCGGAAGAACTCAGCCGGGTCACAGTCCCCAGAAGGGCTGTGAAACCCTTGAACTTAATGGGAGAGCTGCAGACTGGGGTGGACATGACTTGAATCACCCAGCCTGGAGAAGGAAGGGCTGCGTGAACCCTGACTGTAAAGGAAAAGTTTGTAGGCTGAGAAAGTCAGGACTTGAATCGTAGTCCCAAAAAGGAGGACTGTACAGCTCTGAATCTAATGGGGAGAGGCAAAGGGGAGGGAGAGGCTCTTTTTTTTTGGGAGATGGCAGCTGTGCAGTAAATTAGATCCACAGTGGAGGGTCTGTTGTTCTGAAGATGTTGGGTGTGAGTAGATGTATTCCCAAAATGGAGACAGGGGACTGCAGTGGCACGTTATGACACAGAAGGGGCATATTCAGAAACTGAATCCTCAGGCCCTCTTAGAGGTCCAGAGATGCCTGGGCCACATCAAGCTTTTAAGGCCCCTAGCCATAATACAAATTAAAAATGATGCCACATGTAAAGAAAATAAGACACCAAAAAAAGAGAGATAATTTGAATAATTTTGTAGTTAACAAATGCTTTTCTGGTCTGATAGGGATGCACATAAAAAGAAGTCGCAAAACTTATCAAATGCCAAAAAATTAACAAGGGTCTAAATTTGAGCCCTCCACCCCTACCCCCTTTGAGCGCTGATTGGCCTTGTGCATCCTACACGGAGGAAGGGAACAGACACTGGCAAAAGCAAAGGAAGGGGTCGGACAACAGCATGAGGAAAGGGAAGAACTGAAGAAAGGAGGCACTGCTTTTCAAAGAAAGAAATGGAAATTCCGGGTAAGAGAGAGACAACTAGAGAAATGAGGGGGTAAAATGGTATTAAATGGCAGGAGAGGGGAGAAAAGGAATTAAAGACAAATATGCAAGTAAGCGCACACCTTTCGGGATGGTGGTTTGTGTGTATGCGCATGCATGCTCATAAATGCTAATGCATTTCGTTTGCAGCTTTTATAGACAACTCAGTCTGGCTGCAAGGGATGGCACAGCTCTGATGAGCACTTGGAATTTTGTTGGCTGCACTGGAGTACAGTTAAGTGACTGGAGAAAAATAACTGCAGTAAATGAGACAGGACTAAATTAAATTTACCAGAATTAAGAAATCACCCCTGAGGGTGAGGGAACATAGCCACTCCCAAATTATTTGGAGATTAGCCACTGAAAACAGCTTTAGCTATTGGCAACTCTAGATGGACCTGCCAACACAAGCAGGCTGGCTCTACTTTAGCGCTAATGCTTAGGCTTTTCAAGCTTATGAGCTCTCCTCACACCATGCTTTATTTAAGTTTAAAAATGAGGTTCACTTTTGAGCTTGGTTATGGATCAAAAATCTCTCATTGGACTTCCCAATATCCCAATCCTTGACTCTACTATAAAGATACTCATAAATTGGCAAGGGCATCGCACCTGCAGGCTCATGTTCAGTTGGTCATCTAACATGACCGCTAAGTCCTTTTCTGAGTCACTACTTTCCAGAACAGTCCCTATGCCTCATGTAAATGTGTTGGGATTCCCTTAAATATCATGCCAACTCTATGAAGTATTTGGATTTAAACAGATTACACTACAAATCAATCTGTTAAGCTCACCAAATGATTCTCTCTCCACTTGGGACCAATACCCAATTTGAAGCATCATCCTTCAATGGGTGATATCTTCAAGCTCCCACAACTTGAAGAATTAATAACTCTAATTTGAAGTAATATGTACTTCAAAATAATATTGGGCCAGATTATGCCATTTTCTAAAGCAGCACTCTACTCAAATCACTGGGGAAATCTGTTTAAAAGATTATTGCCTCATATGGTCCATCATTATAGTAATGAGTAATATTCACTGGTTGAAATCAACAAAGGAAGAACAATTCATGTAACAGTTTATTCACAAATAGAAAAAGTATTACAAAACAATTTATATAAGATTATAATTTACAGATTTTTTTTAAAAAAGTCCAATATGTAAAACAGGACTGAAAAAACTATGTGTTAGGCACACTGTCTAAATGTTTTGGTATTTGTTTTCTATTGGCATATACGTTGCTTGCATATACAATATAAACAAGACCAATTTGGTTAAATTAAGAAAAACTATTCAAAAATATATACACACTATACATATATATTTAAAGAGACTTATTCAGCAGTGTTTTGGTGTGGGGTGTTGGTTTTTTTTTTGTTTTTTGTTTTTTTTACAATTTGCTCTTAAACGATAGGTCTCTCCATTAGAGGAACTAGTATATAGCTGCTGGCCAAAAATGATCAAAGTGTAAATTCCAATGGGAAACATACTTATTGGTGAACGATTCTGGCAAAGTTTCAGTACCATTTTAAAAGGAATTCCTGATGGCTAACATTTTAATCTCCACATCTATTCTAACAGTATTTTGCAATATAATGAAATGCATTTTGGATTTTTCTCTTTACGCAATATATACAAAAACAAATGTATGTTCATGCGGTAAATAGTAGAAAGTAATATTTTCATTTTCTCTAATGTATGAAAGTAACAAAAGGAATTTTGAACCACAGTTTTCTGATCTGAATAAATCTTTAGCAAATGTGTAGATTAACAATTGTACTGCAGGCACAACTGTGTAGCACAGTGAGTCAGTGATCATATAGTAGCATTTACTGTATAAGTATTCATAAAAATGATTTCATCAGTAACCCTCCACCATCTTCTGGAACTCTTACTCATGATGAGTAGCTCTTACTCACACAAGTAGTCCCCTTGTCTTTTGCCAAAACATCTTGTTGCTTTGGCATTCAACACTGCATCTAATTATTCTTTTGCCAGTTCAAACTTCTGTTGGTGTGTGTCATCAGCAAGAGAGTTTTTCCTTTAAAGAAACTGAACGTTTGCATGGCAGTGTAGATACTGATAAATCCCCTTGCAGCAAGAAGGAACATTTATGGCAAATCTACAGCATTTTGCTGACTACTTTTATTGTGCCAAGACCACACACAGTGGTTTATAGTACACTTCTAAGAAGAGTTCAAAATCTTACAGCTCAATCCTGCTGAATGTAGTTCTTAGTGCAGTTCACTGGAACTACAGGTAGTAAGCACAGTACCTGGTTAAATGCGTGTGCAGCTCAAACCCTAACCTAAGATGCAAAGTTGGGGCTAAGTCATCTCTAGTGTTTCAGGGAGAGGAACAACAGAAGTTACACCAGTAAGACGATATGTTTAACTCCATTTAGTCATGTGCATAACTTGATGGTTCAATTAAGGTATATGTTTAAATAATTATTGTGAACTTGCTTCTCAGTGGGCTTTTTGGAAGAAGTGAATTTTTAAAAGATACTAAAATGAGGAGGGATAGTGGCTTAGATGAAATTTTAAAAATGAACCAGTAGAAGAAAAGGGACTAGGTCATCATGATATAACCCCTGAAACTCATCCATGACTATAGTAATAGTTTAGTTCTCACTCATGGTATATTTACTGTAATTTGACATGACAACTTATTACAAAAATTATTTCAACATCTAAAAAGTATGTGATATAACAAGTCCAATATGCTGACTCTTCCACATATTGAACATACTAAACAACAAATACAAAAAGGCCTATCTATGAGGCTGATTTTTATAAATCTAAAGCTAAATTAAGGCAAATCTCCTGGTTTAAAAAGAAGTGTGATGTTTTTAGGGCACTTCAATAACCCATATTATTGTAACATGCTAATTGCTTAGTTCCCATAGTTTTATGTATTACACTTTAGCTTAATGGCATCATTTTTATCAACAGATGATCATCACATAAATAGAAGTGTTATTTTTTTACTCATTCTACAGAAGAAATTGTGAATTAACATTACATCTAGCCAGGGCAGATTCCTAACACATGATTAACTTTGCAAACAGAGTAACTGGCAAACTTCTGCTGCACATCTTCTGTCATTTGTAGCCATATTCAACAGATCAGTATAAACACACTAATGTAATTCATTTTGTTATATTTACATAATCTTCTTAGGCTTTTCAGGCACCTTTGAGGCACAGAAGGTTGTTGTTTACAAGAGATGCAAAGTACAACAACAACAGATTCCAAGGCCAGAAGGGACCATTGTGATGATTTGGTCTGACCTCCTTTATAACACAAGCCAGAGAACTTCCCCATAATAATTCCTACTGAACTACAGCAATTTTTTTGAATGTCATGAATCCACCTCAGTCTTCTCTCAAGTTGCCCCTTGATGTTTCAGCTTACAGCTGCTATGGCTCAGATACAACTTCCTGAAAGGTCCAAAATGCTGCCAATTTATTTCTGCTGTTTCTGAAATCATGTAACACTGAGGACCAGGCTGTGTTTAATTCACAAGCATTAACAGAGAGGCATTAGGGTAGCATTCAGTTCTAGTGCTGGCAGAAAAACTCCTTTTGGCTCCCTAAAAGAAAGTGACACAACAGTGGTTACACAAAATCACATAAAAACTGTATGTATTTCTCTACAAAATAAAACGTTAAAAACTTATCGCTGATTTTACGGTCACCTACTGTAAAAACAACAAACAAAACAAATCACTAAGGCAGGCAAAAAACTGATGCGTCCTAAAAACAGTCACTTGTAAATTTAACCATACACTCACACAATTCCAAGCTCTGTTAAAAATCACTCTTCTTTGAAATGATTTTATTCTAATTATTATTTATTTGCATTGTAATAGTGCCGAGTGACCCACCCAAGATTGGAGCCCCATTTTGCTCAGTGCTCAAACACATACTAAAAGGCAGTCCCTCCTCAAAGAACATGCAGTGTAAATAGACTAGAATCACAGAATATCAGAGTTGGAAGGGACCTCAGGTTTCTGCCCCCATTGCTCCCCTTGGAAGGCTGTTCCAGAACTTCCCTCCTCTGATGGTTAGAAACTGTCATTAAATTTCTAGCTTAAACTTGATGTTCAGTTTATGTCCATTTGTTCTTGTGTCTACATTGGTGCTTAACTTAAACAACTCCTCTCCCTCCGTGGTATTTATCCCTCTGATATATTTATAGAGCTATCGTGTCTCCCCTCAGCCTTTTTTGGGTTAGGCTAAACAAGCCAAGTATTTCTGGACATTGGAAACAATGTTATTCTTAAATATTATTCTTGAAGGGTTGGCACCAGAACTGGACAGTATTCCAGCAGCAGTCATACCTGTGCAAAATATAGATGTAAAATAACCTCTCTATTCACATTCGAGATTCCCCTGTTTATGCATCCCAGGATCACATTAGCTCTTTTGGCCACAGTGTCACAATGGGAGCTCATATTCAGTTGCTTATCCACCATGAAAAGCAAATCTTCTTCAGAGTTACTGTTTCCCAGGACAGATTCCCCTATCCTGTAAGTATAGCCTACTTTCTTTGTTCCTAGATATATAAATTTACATTTAAGCATATTAAAATGCATCTCGTTTGTTTGCACCCAGTTTCCCAAGTGATCCAGATTATTCTGTATCAGTGACATGTCCTCTTCATTATTTATTACTCCCCCAATTTTTGTGTCATCTGCAAATTTGTCACTGATGGTTTTATGTTTTTTTCCAGGTAACTGATAAAAATATTTAATAGTGTAAGGTCAAGAACCAATCCTTGCTTGACCTTTCTGGAAACACACCCACTCAGTGACGATTCACCATTTACAATTAGATTTTGAGACCTATCAGGTAGCCAGTTTTTAATCCATTTAATGTGTGTCATATTACTTTTATAATCAAAAAGTTGTGTAGTACCAAGTCAAACATCTCACAGAAGTCTAAATTTATTACATCAACACTATTACTTTTATCAATCAAACTTTTAATCTCATAAAAAATATATCAAGTCAGTTTGACAGGATCTGTTTTCTATAAACCCATGTTGATTTGCACTAATTACATTAACAAAAAAAGGAGGGTAATTGAGTTCTGGATCAGCTGCTCCATTATCCTGCCCAGGATCTACGTCAGGCTGACAGGCTATAATTATCCTGGTCATCCCATTGACTCTTTTAAAATACTGGCACAACATAAGCTTTTCTCCAGTCTTCTGGAACTTCCCCAGTGCTCCCAATGAAAATCAACATTAATGGTCCAGCGAGCTCCTAAGTCAGCTCTTTCAAAACTCTTGGATGCCAGTTTTCTGGACCTGCTAATTTAAAAATGTCTGACTTTAGTAGCTTCTGTTTAACATCCTTCAGAGATACTTGTGCAATGGAAAGAGTGTTAGCATCACCATATGATGAGACTACGTAATCTGTTTTTTCCACAAACACAGAACAGAAATATTTATTGAACAGTTCTGCCGTTTTTGCATTATTATTGACAATTCTACCATTTCCATCTAGTAATGGACCAATACTATTGTCAGGATTCTTTTAGTTCCTAATACATTTAAAAAACTCCTTATTGTCCATAACTTTCCTGGCCAAAGAGTCCTCTTTGTTTCTCTTTGCTTCCCTTGTCAATTTTTTACAGTTCTGTCCAGCTTCAGGACATGTTTAAAATTATACTTAAATCTAAGTTTCTGAGACATAGGCTCTGATTTACAAAAGGTTTAAAAAACAGTTAAACAGACTTTGACAGGATTTGTTCTATACATTTCAAAAATATTCACATTCTTGTTAATTCCTAAACCTCTTTTATTTTTCTTTCAATAAATACAACAAATAAGTGTTCAGATTGAAGGGAAGAAGGTTAAAGAGAATCATTTTATAAGTGACGTGCAATTTTTAAAAGTAAGAGTAGGATTAGGTACTTTATGCTCCAAATGCCGTAAAATTGCTACTTTTCAGATACAGGGCACAGAGAGTATTCTAAAAGAAAAATGCCCATCCAGTGGTACTGTGAACTTTTGTGATCCTTACAATGCTCTAGCAGAGACAATAGTTTCTCCCCTCCCATCATTTTGACCTTGTTTACTACGTACATTACACAATATTAAAAGATGCAGATTAAATCAAATTGGTTAAATATTTTATTTGTCAACAGGGAGATGTGACTGGCATAAAAAGAAGTTTGATGATCTCATACCTTTGTTTCTTCTTTATGCAGTAGTGGATTCATAGACAAGGCTTTGTGTAGCCTTTCATACAGATGAACAATGACAAGTCTGCAATTCTTATTTCATAAGCAGGGGCTTCCTTTGAATTCCACCATATAATTATTAAACTAGTTTTTGCACTTAAATTTTCACAACACTGAAAACTGTCAGTGCAACTTGTTCATGCTGTATACAAAGGCTCAAACCCTCCATTCTGATTCACACTATTGTTACGTTGTAGTATGGGGAAAATACCATACTTTTAAAATTCACATAATGCATTTAAATTTTTGAAGATTTTGCAGCTATATAATATAAATTACTCCACCAATTCTTCTACTTATATTTGCCTCAGTGTGGCTGGAGGTCTTATACATTCTTATCTTGGTCTCCCTCAGAATGTACCATTCTAACAACAGACAGGTTTTCTTATTTATTTTTTTTTTTTACAGATATGTATCTTACCTTATTATCAGTCTGTGGGATGATTAACTGTTTCATCACACTCTGACACTGGCAGGTTTTCAGGAGCTGATGAGTTCTGAACTAATGAAACATCCACACATATGCTCTGTTTGGAAAGTTCAGTGGATTCTGCAAAGCTTCCAGCATGAGACTTAGCTGAAATAAGTACATCACTTAGATACTGGTCATTATCTGAATCTATATTGGCTGTATTTTCAACCTCTGGATCGAAGGAACTGATATCTCCTCCAGTCAGTTCTTGGTAAGATTCACAGAAAGAGATGCTGTCACAGCAGGCAGGGTTTTGCATAAGAGGCCAAGCATCTGAAAGGTCTCCACAGGCAGAGTGTGAAAGAGAACCGAGGAATGCAGGAATCATTTCTCCGACCGAATTTAAAGTCCTGCCAAGAGAAAAGAAACAGGTTTGAAAAAGTTTTCCAAAGACTATGACACTAGTAAGTGTTACATTAAGAAAATTAAACAGGCTCACAGGGTGAGGGATAGCTCAGAGGTTTGAGCATTGGCCTTCTAAACCCAGGGTTGTGAGTTCAATCCTTGAGGGGGCCATTTAGGGATCTGCGGCAAAAATCTGTCTGAGAATTGGCCCTGCTTTGAGAAGGGGGTTGGACTAGATGACCTCCTGAGGTCCCTTCCAACCCTGGTATTCTATGTTAAGCCAATACTCTGGAGGTAGCCATGTCCTGCTGGAGGAGAGGTCTGTTGGCCTGATCCTCAAATCTGAAGACAGCAGGGGCATTGGGAAGACAATGAAAGGTAGAGAGGATGTGCTGCTTGTTCCTCACGCTCGTTTGTACTCCTTAGTGACTCACTTCTTCATCCCTTACAACCAACCTTCAAAATAGTATCTGATGTGACTAATAAGAAAGGTTTTGCTCTGATTTCTGTTTCTGCATTCAATATACATAATATTAGAGAACACTGATAGGTTATTTTTATTTTTAGAGGGACTACTTCCATCTTAGACAAAGAAAAAGAAACTGGAAGCAGTTTTCAGGTAAGTCACAGTCTAGGTCAGGTATTTTGAAGGTGACTATTACTGTGGTATCTAAGGGTACGCCTACACTGAAAACAAAACAAAACATGGCAATAAGTCTCAGAGTATGTCTACACTGTAATTAAAAACCCACAGCTGGCTCATGCCAACTGACTTGGGCAAATGGCGCTCGGGCTAAGGGGCTGCTTAATTGCCATGTAGACATTTGGGCTCAGGCTGCAGCCTGAGCTCTGTGACCTTCCCATCTCACAGGGTCCTAGAGCCCAGGCTCCAGTCCAAGCTTGAATGCCTACACTGCAATTAAACAGGACCTTGGCCCAAGCCCCACGAGCCCAAGTCAGTTGACACAGGCCAACTGAGGGTTTTTAATTACAGTGTAGACATACTGTCAGAACCCAGGTCAACTGACTCAAGTTTGTGGGACATGCATTACAGGACTGAAAAGAAGCCATGCAGATGTTCCTGCTCATGCAAGGCTGTAGGTTTCAGATCCCAGACTCCAGCTCAAGCAGGAATGTCTTCACAACTTTTATTAGCCCTGTAGCGTGAGCCTGAGTCAGCTGACCGGGACTCTGAGACTCTCTGCCACAGTTTTTCTTTTTGCAATGTAGTTGAAGGAAAGAGACTTTTCTGGGAAAAGAAATTGGGGCAAACCCCTACTCTTATGGAACCCACCAAGGGATCTTTTATATCCTGAGAGAGTAGACCCGACTTCTATTTTTAAAGTCTTAACCAAAGACCCCACACAAACTGCATGGAACTCAATTTGTCAGCAATGGAAGGATAAAGGGGCTGAGTCAACCTGGCACTTGAACATGTAGCTGCAGAATGCCTACATGTTTTAAATTTGATGCTTAGACTACTAAGCCATATTGTATCAAGGGCAGCTATTTAAAACCACCTCTAAATTTTTAGTCACATTTGACCACAGGAACAAAACAGCTAAAGGTCGGTTAAAACCTCATATAGAAAACAATTCTGGTTAAAAAAATATTCAGTGTTAAAATCTACAGTTAGGAAATATCAGATGACATCAAAAGGTTTCTATTTTTCCTCACTGTATAGGATTTGTGGTGCATAAATAACTCTACCACCACTGTATTTATATTTGGCCAGATGCAAAGTTGGCTAGGAGTAGATGAATAGTTAGTACTATGGGACTCATCAACATTACATTAATCCAGTACTGGACATTTGTACATAAATGATTAAACAAAATCTCATAGTAATCTCAAAAGTACTAGAACAGATCAGCCAATTTGGAGAGGAATTTAAAGTTTCTGAACCAAAAAAAATATAAACTGAGTTCATGGAGATTACAGGCCATACCACTGGCTTCCAGAATTCTGGTTCACTGTACTAACTGTTCCAGGCAAACCAGAGGCCTGAACGAGATTACACAACATCCTGCTAGCCCATCAGAGAATAGAGGGTCACCAAAAGGCTAAAGGCAGATTGGGAGAGGAGAGGAAAATCCATCTGGGGAGGAAATTAGTACACTCCACCAGATAAGGTGTTACTTTATTTTATTTTATTAGTGTCCAAATTTAAGGCTTGGATCTTGTATAGTTTTTCTTCTGGGTGAAAATGCAGAATTTGTTTCACCATAACATGAATTTTTCATGAATCTGGCAAACAGGATTGCCAGCAGTTCAAAGTTTTTCATTAAGCTCCACTGGAACTTGTGTAGCCTGTATAAATATTAATTTGTCTAACGTGCAAAATAGTTAATACTCAACACACTCTAAAAAACTGTGTTACCTTTCATAAAGTGTAGTCTGAGAGTGGAAAGTGCAGCTGTGACTGCTGTGCTCCATGCTGCAGGTCTCGTCACAGCACAGTGATGGAATCAAATGAACTGGGCCTACAGAAGAAAACGTTATTTTAATAGAGGTAAAACATGTCCTCAATTAATTCACAACAGGGCCATAAGTTTAAAGTCTGTATTATTGTAAATTTATCATTTTCCCCCAATTTTACATAAATTAATTCATGCAGATGTGAGATGTCATTATAAAAAATGTGTTTTTTAATTATTCCAGTAAAACCCAATCTTTTAAAAGCTGAACCTCCCCTTCAGGAAAATGAAAGCATTTGTGTCCTCCTTCAGTCCCAAGGTGTGTTAGTAAGGGCCTACCACCTACCACTACTTTAGTTCTTCATAATATGATACTTCCTCTCCTTTCTTACACGCTTTAATGAGGAGTAAAATAGCTAACAAATGCTGACATTTAAACTGTCAGCATTGGCATCTGAGTTAGCACCTCTTGAAAAGAATGGGTAGTCCTTTCCTCATAGCTATTGTTTTAGGTTTTATTTTGAGGGTTTTCTCCACAACAATAACATTAACAATAACTGAGAGACTTTACTTTCATTTCAGAAAAAAATGAGTCTCTGGAGAAAAATTACAGGACTGCCCACTCACTCTCAGCTAGTCTTTTGTGCCTATCCTTTGGGAAACTGCACAAAATCATTAAAGACTGTTGCATTGCATAGAACCATCGGACTGGAAGAGCTCTCGAGAGGTCATCTAGTCCAGTCCTGAACTCATGGCAGGACTAAGTATTATCTAGACCATACCTGACAGGTGTTTGTCAACCTGCTCTTAAAAATCTCCAATGATGGAGATTCCACAATCTTCCTAGGCAATTTACTTCAGCGTTTAACCATCCTGACAGTTAGGAATTTTTTCCTAATGTCCAACCTAAACAACACTCACGGCAATTTAAGTCCATTGTTTCTTGTAGTAGCCTCAGAGGTTAAGAAGAACAATTTTTCTCCTTTCTCCTTGTAATAACCTTTTATGTACTTGAAAACTGTTATCATGTCCCCTCTAAATCTTTTCTTCTCTAGACTAAACAAACTCAATTTTTTCAATTTTCCCTCAGAGGTCATGTTTTCTAGGCCTTTAATTATTTTTTGTTGCTCTTCTCTGGACTTTCTCCAATTTGTCCACTTCATTCCTGAAATGTGGCACCCAGAACTGGACACAATACAATACTCCAGTTGAGGCCTAATCAGCGCAGAGTAGAACAGAAGTACTTCTCATGTCTTGCTTACAACACTACTGCCAATACATCCCAGAAAGATGTTTGCTTTTTTTGCAACTGTGTTACACTGTTGACACACATTTAGCTTGTGATCCACTATGACCCCCAAGATCCCTTTCCACAATACTCCTTCCTAGGCAGTCATTTCCCATTTTGTATCTGTGCAAGTGATTGTTCCTTCCTTCTTATTGAATTTCATCCTATTTACTTCAGACCATTTCTCCAGTTTGTCCAGATCATTTTGGATTTTAATTGTATCCTCCAAAGCACCTGTAGCTTCTTATTGTCCACAAACTTTATAAGTATACTCTCTATGCCTTTATCTAATTCATCGATGAAGATATTGAACAGAACCAGACCCAGAACTGCTCTTTACAGGACCCAATTTGATATGCCCTTCTAGCTTGACTGTGAATCACTGATAATTACTCTCTGAGAATGGTTTTCCAACCAGTTATGCACCCATCAAATGGTAACTGCATTTAAGTTGTATTTCCCTAGAGCAGTGGTCCCCAACCTTTTCTGGATGACACGCCACTGTGGCCGGCGGACAAGCATCTGCCAAAATGCCCCGAGAAGTGGCAACGTCAAGAGGCGTCGCCGCCGAAAATCAGCGGCATTTTGGTGGCGACGCCTCTTAGTGATGCCAATTTTCGGCGGCATTTTGGTGGCAACGCCTCTTGATGACGATACTTTTTCGTGGCATTTCGGCGGATGCTTGTCTGTCGGCTAGTATGTGGGCGCATACAGATGCCCCGGTGGGCACCATGGCACCCGCGGGCACCGCATTGGGGACCCGTGCTCTAGTTTGTTTATGAGAAGGTCACATGAGACAGTATAAAAAGCCTTACTAAAGTCAAGATATGCCACATCTACCTACTGCTTCCCACCATCCACAAGGCTTGTTACTTCAACATATGCACAATGGGCCACAGTTAAGGTTACTCATGCAGTAAAGAGGCAGGGCACTGAGCTGCCATGCTGTGGGTAGCAATTTAATATTGGTACAGGCCAGCAATAAATTACTATCCTTCTGAAGCAATCCTTGAACTGTGTGCTCTTTCTTTCTTTCTTTTACACATTCATCCTTTGGCAGAGACCAATGTCTGTAAAATTTCAGTCTAAAATGGAAGGTTTTAGAAAACTCTGAGCCACTAGAAACAGGGGATAAGAGAGGAAATTATTATGCTGACACTATAATGGTAATTACAAATGTACACAGAAAAACAGATCTCTTAGTATGGTGTTAGATGATATAATCAGTACCATGTGGTGATATTAACTGTGTCTATACTGATATTAGTTTACCACAGTTTAATAACTTTGAATGTTCAAGCCTCCTAGGGTAGGTTTACACTATAATTAAGATCCCACAGCTGGCCCATGCCAGCTGACTAAGGCTCATGAGTATCGGGCTAAGGGGCTGTTTAACTGCAATGTAGACATATGGGCTCAGGTGAGGTGGGAGGGTCCCAGAGCTCAGTGTGCAGCCCAAAGCCCTGTGAGCCCTAGTCATCTGGCAAGGGCCAGCTGTGGGTGTCTTACTGCAGTGTAGACAAATTCTTAATGTAACCTTGAGATTAGGTTCACTGTGAAAATGCTGAAGTTCAGGCTGACTGATCACACACATCAATTTAAATCTCAAAGCCTGAGCTAACAGTACTTTTTAGGAGCAATAGGAAACAAACATGTCTAAACAGACCTGCAGAAGAGTTCTGTGGAAGCTCGAAAGCTTGTTTCTTTCACCAACAGAAGTTGGTCCAATAAAAGACATTACCTCACCCACCTTGTCTCTCACATGTCTGAACTGGCAGATTATTTACATGAAGGATCAATTGACCCAAAACAATAAAACAAAACCTACCTCAACAGCTTCTGGAAAATCCTAGGCCTATAATGAGAAGGCCACTTTCTTTTAACACTTATAGTCAATCCTAACCTTAAGAAAGACTGATAATGTCAAATTACCATGATTTAACTAGGAAACCAATCAAAGCAACTCGACTGCTAGATAAAAACAGCATTTCATGTGTTCCTGATGTTTAGACTTCTCATTTCCATAAGGACTTATGGAGACGTAACTTACCACATGTCTGTGATGCATCTCGTTGACACTGACAACATGTTCTGTGAGCATATTCATTAAGCTGGGGTCTATCAAAACACGACAGTTCAGAACCATTGTAATGAATATCCAGTGATCTCATAGACCCTTCGAGTAAAATTGAAGAGAAAATGTATCAGTATGCTCTATTTGTTTTCGTTCACAATTTTTTATGCTTATGGAATATTTAACATTATAGTTCACAAAATGTTCCCATTTCTAGTTTCATAGATGTTAGACCAGAAGGGCACCTTATGATCATGTGGTCTGATCTCTTGCATAACACAGGCCATTGTATTCTTGCACTGAGCCCAAGAAATTGTGGTTCAACTTGAATCTCTTCTAGAAAGACATCTGATCTTGATTTAAAGACTTCAAGTGATTAAGAATACATCCCTTTCCTTAGTAAGATCTTCCAATGGTTAATTACCTTCATTAGTAAAAATGTATGCAGTATTTTTCATTTGAATACTTTTAGCTGCAGCCACTGGATATTTATTTTGTCTTTATTTGTTAGATTACAGAGCCCTCTACTAGAAGCAATCTTCACTCAATGTAGGTGCTTATAGACTATGGTGAAGTCACCTTTTAAATTTCACTAAAATAAGTTTAACAGATTGAACTCCTTAAAACTCATTAGAAGATCAGACCTCAAATAATTCTGGCAGCTCTTCTATGAACCTTCTCCAAATTTTCAATGAGTGGCCTCACCAATACCATATATAGAGGTAATATCTCCCTGTTCCTACCTGATATTTCCTCTTTATACATCTAAGGATCATTTAAAGTCATTTTTATCTTAATTAAAGATATTTTTAAAAATGAGGGCAAAATATCATGCTTTAAGTTTGCCCTTATTTTAATGTTAATTTTAAGCAATCTGAAAATATGGATGAAATGTTGACAAAAATTATTAATTAAAAACATAGCTGATTAAGGCATTTCATTCATCTTGAATATGTCTATAAATATGGATAAATCCTTAGTGACAAACTTGGCATTTTTTCTTCAATTATATAGTAATATTAGTACTGAAATTTTAAAGCGACAAGTCTCTCATTGCACATTTTGTACTATTTGAAACAAGCTTACATTCACATTATATTGCCAAAGGCTTGACAGATGCAAAGGGATCTGTTGTACTGCACAATCTTGTTACTCTTAAAACAAAAGAAAACAAAAATAGCTGGAAACTCACAGCTTTGCTTCTTCTCCATAAACTGTCTCTTACAGTAAATAACACAAAGGATGAGAAGAGCTAAGAGCACTGTGGCCAGTGCACTGCATATAACAGCCGCTAGAGCAGTATCCCGAGGACTGGAAGCAGTTGATGGGATCTTCACAAGATTCACCTTGATAGTACCTAAAATATAATTAAGCACATAGGTAAGGCATGCTGTGTGGACAGTTAAGGTACATGGAAAATCCAAGAAATATAACTAGAACAGGCTCGTAGCACAGAAAAAAAGGACTCTCCATCTTCTAATGTGTCAACAGCAAAGTTGTATAACTAATATTAATATAGCTTATCCTCAGTTATGTTACTTACCCTCAATTATGCTGTCAGGTGCAGACACTTCTAAAATAGCACAATCGGTTAAATGGGCGTACAATGATTTGTGGCTGCATACATATAGACACCCTGGTTGTCAGGGAAGATTTAACCAGGACCTTTAGCAACAAAACACAGGCCTTTGCGCTACAGGAAATCTGTCTAGCTTTGAGAATGTAGCTAATTGTATAGTTAAAGGGACCACTCACTAGCAGGAGTTACAGTCACACACTAGGCCATTTTTTTCATGCTCCCCTGTTAAGGAATCTTGTTGTGAGTTAGAGGTCCACAGGAATTCAAGTCCATTAGAAGCACCATTTTGTCCTAAACTTGGTTGCATATACACACAGGCACCAAGGCTGTCAGAAGGATCCAGATTTTCAGCTGTGATGGGACTTTATGTACACATAGTGATGGTTTGTTATAAACAGATTACAATTCTTACAGCCACCACACTGACAATTTCAGCCATCCTTTTGGTTTTAGGGGAAAATGAATATTTTTATATGGCAAAGAGCATAGGAGTTGACTAGTGTCAAAGAGGTCCAACTGCAATTATGGGAGGTATCTTATATATTGAGGATGTACCAATTTTTGTTTTCATTTTTCATTAAATGCTTTCTTATAACTACTTTAAAAAGCTTTCTTACACTGACTTAGTTCAGATCAGCTTATCAGTTTCAGCGCACACTGGAATCTACATTAATTCCATAAACTTTCATGAGAAAAAAACAGCCCTTTGAGCTTTTATCTGACTGCAAGTTTTTAAAAAGTCCAACAAACCACATTTTATTAACTTATGAAAACATATAGAATATGCGAGTCCTGAAAACTTCCTTGGTTAAAACTGAAAGACTATAATTTCCTGAGAAATGATCCATAGTAATAATTTTCAGTTGGGAGATCAAGGCCTGCCAGAATACGATAAAATCACTAATCAAGTCTTACATGCAATAGGTTGTTATCCTAAGTTTGCGACATGATAATAAGAGAGAACAGGATCCTTAGGTTGTTTGAACTATCAAAGCATATTACTTTTAAAATACATTTTTCTAGACCAAGGCCTGATCTATACTTAAAAGTTAGGTCAACATAGCTCTGGTACTCAGGGGTGTGAGTTTTTCACATCCCTGAGCACCATAGCTAGGCCAATCTAACCCCCAGGAGTAAATATGGCTAGTTCAATGGAAATTGTTTCTGTCGACCAAGCTACTGCTGCTTAAGAAGGTGGATTATCTACCCCTTCCATCAATGTACGAAGCAGCTACCCAGCATATCAATGGCACCGTAGCTGTGCCGCTGTAGCACCTGTAGCATAGGCATGGCCTGAGTATAGCATTTCCAATATACACATCAGTAGGGTTTGTGGACACCAAGTATTTTTTTTAAAAGAATCCCAGGTCCTCTTAGACCAGTCATCTTAACAACTTTATTGGCCACAAAACAAATTGGTATTACTATTAAATATTATGTTCATTCTGACCCACTGCAAGTCTGCAGAGAACATGCTTTTTGACTAAGAAAACCTCTAGGCAAATGGTTAATCGCAGGTTTCAAAAATTCCTTAAGGAGTGACCGTTTTCTTGGGGCTTCAGGAGGCTTGTAGTGAGTGCTACATCAGGGAAGGAGAGAGGATTTGGCCAGAGTGTAGAGGGGGTCAGCTCAGATGTCCTGGAACAGAGGTAAGGCTTTTAGTGGAGGATTAGCTACTGAAAGTCTGGAAATTAATTGTTTTCATATAGTTACAACATTCTAGCAGGCCTTGAGGCTGCATTAGGAGCTGCTAGTATGCATGTGTGTACTCATGCAAAGTGTCGCTGTAATCAGTGGGACTCTGCAGAGGAAAAGGGGCCATGCTGGGGGGTCCCTATGCAAGGCTAGGTTATAAGCCAAAATGTGGGCCTTTCTTGTACCATTGTGTCTTGCCAAAGGATAACAGGTTTTTTTTAAAAGTCATGTCTCAAAACTCATGTCTATAAAGATGCTAAAGGAATACTACTCCAGGAATTTTCCATGCTTACTGATTTTATATTTTGAAACTTTTTCATTGTACTGAAATTACAGTATTTTTATTATTATGGCACATGGTTTACCTATTGTTTAGATTTCAAATTATGGGATAAAGGCATTTCCCTTCATTAGTTTAGAGCAGGGTTACAGAACGTTAGGAACCACTAGGAAAGGGATAGATAATAAGACAGAAAATATCATAATACCACTATATCCATGGTACACCCACACCTTGAATACTGTGTGCAAAAATGATATATTAGAATTGGGAAAAGGTACAGAGAAGGGCAACAAAAATGATTATGGGTATGGAACAGCTTCCATATGAGGAGAGATTAAAAAGATAGAGCCTATTCATCTTGGAAAAGAGAAAACTAACTGGGGATATGATAAAATCATGAATGGTGTGGAGAAAGTGAATAAGAAAGTGCTATTTAGCCTTTCACATAACACAAGAACCAGGGGTCACACAATGAAATTAATAGGTAGCAGGTTTAAAACAAAAGGAAATACTTGTTCACACAACATACAATTAATCTGTGGAACTCATTGCCAGGGAATGTTGTGAAGACCAAAACTATACCTGGATTCCATAAAGAATTAGATAAGTTCATGGAGAACAGGTCCTTCAATGGCTATTAGCCAAGATTGTCAGGGATGTGACCCCATTCTCTGGGTGTCCCTAAATCTCTGACTGCCAGATGCTGGAACTGGATGACTGGAGCTGGATCACTTGATGATTGCTTTGTTCTGTTCATTCCCTCTGAAGCATCTAGCATTGGCCACTGTCAGAAGACAGGACACTGGGCTAGATGGACCATTGGTCTGACCCAATATGGCCATTCTTATGTTCTTACATTCTTATTTGAGACCCACAAACTTAATGGCTCAGATTAAGTGAACCACTGAAGCCTGTGATTACCTTTAAGCTTGTTATAGAACTTAAGTACATGCTTAAATGTTTTCTGGGATAGAGATGGATTTAATTGCATGCTTAAAGTTAAGCACATACTTAAGTGCTTTGCTGAACTGGTGCCAATATGTTGTTAAAATACAATAACTGGGGGAAGGGGGAGGGAAGACCCTACAGTGAGATTCTGAAAAGAACACAATGTTGTGCATTATTAAAAATGAACTTTAAAAAGGCACTTTATTTCAGAAAAAAAATATTGCATTTAGTTTTCAAACTCTCAGTTCCTGTATATTCTAGGACAGGAATCAGCAACCTTTGGCACACGGCTTGCGAGGATAAGCCCCCTGGTGGGCCGGGCTGTTTTGTTTACTGCTGTGTCTGCAGCTTTGGCCGATCGCAGCTCTCACTGTCCGTGGTTTGCCGCTCCAGGCCAATGGATTTGCTGGCTGCCACTTCCCGTAGCCCCCACTGGCCTGGAGTGGAGAACTGCGGCCAGTGGGAGCTGCGATCGGCTGAACCTGCGGATGCATCAGATAAACAAACCGGACCAACCCACCAGGGTGCTTACCCTGGTGAGCCATGTGCCAAAGGTTGCCAATCCCTGTTCTAGGGCAAGAATTTTCAAGAATACTCTGAAACCAGGATATTAAGAGTGCCTCCTGCACTGATTTCTAGAAGTAAGACTAAATACAAGTTCTTCCTTGGATTAATGAATAATACAATGTAGGTAGAGATGTGTTTTAAAAACAAACAAACTTTTTGTTAATTCAAGATGATTAAACAGCAATATCTGTGGTAACGCTAAACACGCAAATCCCAGCTGTATCACTAAACAGTCTGCCAATAAACAAAATAGTTGAATTTTTCAGCCAATTTATACTAAGCAACCAAACACTGGACAAAAAGTAAAAACACCTCCTTTAACATTTACTTAGAAATGTGGCTTATTACAGTAACTACAGGAATAAGAATGACAAAGTTTTCTATAGTAGATTAACCATTTGAAACCAGAATTTGGGATTTGACATTTTATGTGCCTTCAGTGGATACAGTAATAACTGTCAGCACCAAGGGTACTAAGTTTCAGAATTCTATGCAGTGTATTCTGTTAGTCAGATACATTTTGAGTCAAATCGTTAACTAGTAGGAGCTGTATTGAGTAAAACAATGTTAATTATGGCTTCATTTAGAGCAAAATGGCACAGTGCGTGAAGTGCTACATCTTAATGCTTAGGTTAAAACCCTGAATAGATAAAAATGAATTCAAATGTCTTAGCCCACATATTGGAATAATAAGGGTGTTGCTGATCAAGACAGAAACATTGGCATGACTATAAATAGAAGTTTCCACTTTAGCTGTCCATTCTATATTTGGTTCAAATGAGTGCTAATACCTTCAGTTTGAAAAGAATTCAGTTTGCAAATATTTAAAACATGAGTATGCTCATTTAAAGGAGAACAAACAAAACAAACAACATCCCTTCAAGCTCTCCTGCCCTACTCTCCACCAAACAGAAAAAACACAAAATTGATAACACATTACAAGTACTATAATGAGATAACATCTTTGGAAAAAAGAAATAATCCTGATCAGATTTCTGAACCTTCCCACAAATAAAAGATTGACTGCTTTCTCCTGATCTTTGAGTAAGAGGTAAGAAATGTTATTAAACATGACCAGAGACTGTGGTAAACACTGGAAAGACTATCTCCTAACATCTGCAAAAGGACAGCCATTTGTGTGCATGGACTAGATCCAAAAGTTCATCATGTCAAACCACATTTTTCAAATACGCTCCAACTGCTGACTTTGAAGCATTTTGTTTCCAAGTTGGTGCCCCACACAATTTTTCAAAGAAATGTACCAAGAACCCTTGGGGGTGGAAATACAACTATACATGTATTCATCATTTGTTGACAAATCTTGCAATACTTGTTTATAAATAGAAAGCTTTAGAACTTAATTTCTTCTTTTTCAAGCCCACTTCTACCACAATATATATTTTTAAATGACTCCAATTGTTGACAGAGTCAGTGTACAGATAGGAAACAGCAACTTCTTGGGTGCTATTTGAATATTACAAGATTTTTTTAAAAGGCTTTATGTACTTAACCCTACCTAAACTGAAATAGGGACACAAAAATATGTCTTTCCACATGTAAATCTGGAACATCCAGAAAAATCCAGTGGCAAAGAGAATATATAATTGTTAATGTGGGTATAATGTTGGCAGCAATGACTTGTTTGGTATTTTGTGTTTCTAGGGGCTCATTTTGTATCTTCTGACATCTGAGGATGTTTACTGCCCATTTATTTTTTCAAGGACTGCCATATTTCCTTCATTTTGTTGCACAGCTTCCATCCCTTGAATCAAAGTCATGTCCTGTTTGCACAAGGACTTGGTAGGATGCCATGCAGAGCAGAAAAAGTTATTTTTTTGACTTCAGATTTGGATTTGATTTGTACTTTGGGCCAAATTCTTTTCCTGAAAATTTTTTATGAACAAGGATTGAATATTTTGGGATGGTTTTCTGTTCAGATCCAAATATGAACGATAGCCTTAAAGCTTAATGTAAATCCTTTCCAAAATGTATTCAAGGTATCCAATAACTTCTTCCTTTGAAAAGCTTGCCAATCTTACTCTATTTCTTGTACTCTGATATTAGGAAATTTATGTTTACTAGTGTTTAGTTTAATTATTTAAAATCTTGAATATATTAGAATAGGTTGAATATTAACGATTTAAAATTTGGCTGCAGCTAAGAAAGAAATCAGAGGATCACACTCCACACTCAAATTTCAGAATATTCACCCTTTCCTTGAATTCTCTATTTCATGGTAGGATAATAGATTCAGATCCTGTACTTCAAAGTTCTAATTTCACAGAGGTCTGTAGTGCCCATATATATTTCTACAATGCATGCTTGTATTATCATGTGTGTGCAGACTAATAAGATTCCAAGTTCTTAACAAAACTATAGATTGAAAAGCCTTCAGAAATCACAGATATTTATTTTGGTTGATAAAAATGTACACATTTGTTATGGTTTTAATTACAAAAGATTTTTCTGCAAAAACAAAGGATATAGTATAAGCTAACTAGAACTGTACATGATGGATGGGCCTGATTCTGCATTCCTTACTCGAGTAATCCTCATACACAATCAAGAGGGTTGCTTGCATCAGAGGGCTAGATTGGCAACTTGATGTGCCAACCCTTTCCTGACACAGCTATTTCCTCCTTTGCACTGGCTCAACTGTACTGGCTGGCATGTGGAACGGAGGGATGGAACCAAAACTTGCATGGACATATAGGATGGCTCATGACTGAGCCCAGAAAGATTACTCATAAGAGTTGCAAAATGCAGCCCAACATTGTTACTGCAAAGGGTTGCAACAATTAGATTATTAACTATCACTAATGTTCTATGCAAATACTACTACTACTAATCTAATACTCATCATGCAAAGAGGAAAACATACTTTAAAAAGGGACCTGTGCTTTTATTGTATTGCTTTAAATATTTTTGGCAACCACTGAAGACAGTAAAGGTGTTGTATAGTTTCCTCACTTCTGTCTATTAACAGGATATTTATTTCCTTAATTATCAATATCATAATACACTACACTTTCAAGAAAGTAATGGTTTACTCTTAATTTTTGTCCACTCTCCATCCAGATAGCTTTGTACAACAGATATTTTCTTGTATTTTAAATACAAATAGTTCAATCTATAAATATGACTGATGAATCTGAATGTCAGCTGTAGCTATGGCCTTTTCTCTCCCCAGATTTTTTTTTGTTTTTATTGACTCACCCATCTCAGATCAAAATGAAACTCTTGTGGTGTTCAAATAATTTAGCTCCTACAGAAAGCTGGAATTTCCCTGCCAAATCATTCCATCGCCGATCATTAGATTCAGTACAATTATTGAGCAAACAGGTCTTCCCTCTGCTTGGGCAGCATCTGAATTAAGATTTCTTTCCATGCAAGCTGAAATTCTCCAGATAAGCAAAACTAGATTATTTGTAAGATTAGACTAATTAAAAAAGAGTGATCAAAATAAACTTGTATGAGGCATTTAATTTTTTTCAGACAAAAGTTAGACAGTGTGAGGAACGATCACATGAAAATTCAAGAGATAGATCAGTTACTTCTGAGTTAAGAGAATAAAGCAAAAATAGGATACATGAATCCAGCAATTTTCAGATTTATCTTTACATGAATTTGAATGTAAGAATAAATACAAACACATAAAATGGCTGCTACCATATAACACATCCCTGTTGATCTCAGACATGCATGTACCTGTTCCTCCTTTGGTGGCCAAATTTTTACTTTTTATCTTGGGGATTCAGAGGCCTGAGAGCTGATGAATCTAAGGAAGAATAGTAAAAGGCCACTATGGCTCTACCAGGAACTTTGTAATGGCCTGAAAATCAATAAGGAATTATAAAAAAAAGTTGAAACGTAGACAAATTGCTAAGGAGGATGTCATAAATATAAAGGGAAGAGTAACCACCTTTCTTTATACAGTACTATAAAATCCCTCCTGGTCAGAAGCACAAAATCCTTTTACTTGTAAAGGGTTAAGAAACTCAGGTAACTTAGCTGGCACCTGACCAAAAGGACCAATAAGGGGACAAGATACTTTCAAATCTGGGGAAGGGGAAAAGGTTTTGTTTTGTCTGTTCTTTGTCTGTTCTGTGTGCTTCCCAGAGACAGATCAAGAAAGCAAGCAATCCAAGTCCATCAGTATTAGTAAATACTAGCGAAGGAATGCGTTAGCTTACTTTTATTTTGGCTTGTGATTTCCTTTGTCTAAGAGGGAAGTTTATACCTGGTTTTGTAACTTTAAAGTTTTGCCTAGAGGGGAGATTCTCTGTGTTCTTGAATCTTTTGTTATTCTGTAAAGTACTTACCATCCTGATTTTACAGAGGTAATTTTTTTTACCTTTTCTTTAATTAAAATTCTTCTTTTAAGAACCTGATTGATTTTTCATTGTTTTAAGATCCAAGGGTTTGGGCCTGTGTTCACTTGTACCAATTGGTGAGGATATTATTCTCAAGCCTATCAAGGAAAAGGGGTATAGGGGCTGTGGGGGATATCTGGGGAAGGCAGGGCTCCAAGTGGCCCTCCCTAAATGTTTGTTTAAACCACTTGGTGGTGGCAGTGTTACCTAATCCAAGGTACAAGGAAAGATTTATGCCTTGGGGAGTTTTTAACCTAAGCTGATAGAAATAAGCTTAGGGGTCTTCATACGGATCCCCACGTCTATACCCTAAAGTTCAGAATGGGGAGGGAACCCTGACAGAAGAGGACAAAATAATAGCACAAGCATGTAGAAACAAAATCAGAAAGCCTAAAGCGCAAAATTAGTTTCACCTAGCAAGGGACATCAAAAACAATAAGAATAGGTTCTTTAAATACATTAGGAGCAAGAGAAAGATGAAGGAAAGTATAGGTCCTCTACTTAGTGGGGAAGGACAGCTAATAACTGATTACACCAAGAAAAAAGAGGTGTTTAATGCAAGTGGATAGAGAGGAGGCAGTATATGTGATAAATCTTGATTTTAGTAAGCCTTTGAAACAGTCCCACATGACATCCTTATAAGCAAACTAGGGAAATATGATGTAGATGAAATAACTATAAAGTGGGTGCATAATTGGTTGAGCGACTACTCAATGAGTAGTTCTTAATGGTTTGCTGTCAAACTGGGAGGGAATTATTTAGCAAGGTCCCACAGGGGTCAATCCTGTGTCTGATACTATTCAATATCTGCAGGTGACACCAAGCTGGGAGGGACTGCAAGCACTTTGGAAGACAGAATTAAAATTCAAAGTAACCTTGACAAATTGGAGAATTGGTTTGAAATCAAACGCAAAACTTCAAAATGGGAAATAAATGGGTAGGTAGTAGTATTGCTGAAAAGGATTTGGGGATTATAGTGGATAAGAAATTGAATGAAAGTCAACAATGTTATGCAGCTGTTCAAAGGCTGATATTATTCTGGGGTTTATTAAGAAGAGTGTAGTATATAAAACATGGGAGGTAATTATCTTGCAGTACTCGGCACTGGTGAGGCCTCACCTGGAGTACTGAGTCCAATTTTGAGCACCACACTTAAGGAAAGATATTGACAATTGGAGAGAGTCCAGAGGAGAGCAACAAAAGTGATAAAAACATTCATAAAGCCTGACATATGAGGAAAGGTTTAAAACAGGGCATGTTTAGTCTTGAGAAAAGAAGACTGAAGGGGAACCTGATAACAGTCTTCAAATAAGTTAAGGGCTGTTATAAAGAAGAGGTGATCAATTGTTCTCCATGTCCACTGAAGGTAGGACAAGCAGTAATGGGCTAACCTGCAGTAAAAGAGATCTAGGTTAGATATTACAAAAAAACTAACTAAATATAGGGGTATTTAAGCTCTGGAGTAGGATTCCAAAGGAGGCTGTGGAATCCCCATAATAGGAGATTATTAAAAGCAGGTTGGTATAGATTTGCCATGGATGGTATAGATTTGTTTGGTCCTGCACAGCACAGGGGGCTGGACTTGATCTTACTCCTCAAGATCTCTTCCAGCCCTATATTTCTCTGATTCTAGAAACAAAGTGGATTAATTAGATCTCTAAGAGGAATCAGATCCATGTTATTAATACTGCTATTATGCCAATAAAGTTTTGTACCTAGGCTGAAACTCTACATCATCATTCATGGCATCCTTAATTTTAACTGAATTAAGAAATGTTTGTTCTCAGTACACAAGCAGCTAAGTCATTCTTTCCCCCTTCTATTGTATTTTCGAAGATTATTCTAACATACAATAAAAAATCCAGACAAAAGCGCCACACAATACACAGAAAACAACAATACCATATTAGGTGTACAACGAGGAATGACTTTGACTAGTCAAATCAGTTACATGGATAGTTTTAAAATAGAAATAATATCATCAGGTCACTTCAGCAGGATGTTGTGAAGATAAATTCATTAATGATTTTGACGCCCTTGCATATTTTGGTGAAAGCAGCAAAGAAAAGCCCATAAAGAAGTTATTAATTTTGTATGCTGTGCAGGGTTTATATGGAGTATGGTAAGTAAAGCCTGGGGTCAAGTATGGAATGATGAAAATAAAAAGAAATATTGAATTACAGACTATTCTGTGCTCTCTGCCCACCCTGTGCACTAAATGAGGCAGAGGTCCTATAGAAAAAGACCATGTGATAATGGAATTAAAACTGTACTGTAATGCATATGTACACGGGAGCCAAATTAAGGGTCCATGGGCAAACTGAGTACTGGCATTTCCTAACCTTGGTGTCCTTCACTTTACAACCTTAATGTTCTTTGAATGTAGTTTAATTTTGTATATAATAATTTCATTAAATAACACTGGGAAATTTATTTGCTAAGTGGGTTGAATGGAAAAAGAAAAACAATCAATACAACATTATTTTTTCTCATAAAATTCCTCAATCTCCTGCAATTTCACATCAAGGAATAAAAAAAGGTAAACTAAAGTATAAGGGGGGGGGGAGAAGACTAAGTATGAGAAAGAACAATAAAATCACTATGGGTCAAATTTGCAATCTGCTTCAAACCCATCTCTAAATTTCCACATCACACATTTACATATATTTTTATTAGAACTATAAAAATATGTGTACATTAGTTTTGTGCATGTAAGATTATAGGCTGCTTTTTGAAAATGTGGTTCTACTTTTTTTTTGTAGTAAAAGCTGCATTTTCTGTCCTAGAAGAATTCATAGAATACTATTACAGTTACAGAAGGTTACACCCAAAATGGTCCTCATTAAAACATGGATATGCCAACATAGTAAAAGGCAAAAATTAAGTGAACTTCAGCACTTAATCTCATTCACATTAATTTCCAAAATTTAAACCCACACTATCATGGCAATAATGTCTTCTACAAGGAGAAAGAATCTGTAATGACAATGAAGAGAGGAAAAAGTGAGAGTGCATGCAGGTTCAAATTCAAGATGTTTTTTAAAATAAGACACTAGAACAAAGAGATAATAGAATTTCCTATCAAAAACTTGTCTGAAACTGATATGAAGAAACTGAAATCTGGCAAGAGAGCTTTTAACTTCTTAAACTATAAAACCCCTCTGGAAAAGTATTCCTCTTTTTTTTCCCCACCTTTTGTCATAAACAGATAAGAAAAGTAATAGCACAGAAGTACTTTATATCTCTCTAACTGTAAAGGGTTAACAAGTTCAGTAAGCCTGGCTGTCACCTGACCAGAGGACCAATCAGAGAACAGGATACTTTCAAATCTTGAGTGAGGGAAGTTTTTGTGTGTGCTGTTAGATTTTGGTTGTTGTTCACTCTGGGGGCTCAGAGGGATCAGATGTGCAACCAGGTTTTTCTCCAATCTCTCCAATACAGGCTCCTATAAGTTCAGACTAGTGAGTACTAGGTAGATAAAGCGAGTTAGGCTTATGGTTGTTTTCTTTATTTGCAAATGTGTATTTGGTTGGAAGAAGTTTAATTGTGTATTTGGCTGAAAGGAGTTCAAATTTGTATTTTTGCTGAAAGGATTTTAATTTGTACTTGTATACTTAGGCTGGGAGGGTGTTCCCAGTGTCTATAGCTGAAAGACCCTGTACCTATTCCACTTTTTTTAAAATTTACAAAGATAATTTTTACTGTTTTTTCTTTCTTTAATTAAAAGCTTTTCTTGTTTAAGAACCTGATTGTTTTTTTTAATTCTGGTGAGACCCCAGGGGACTGGGTCTGGATTCACCAGGGAATTGGTGGGGAGAAAGGAGGGAAGGGGGAGAGAGGCTAATTTCTCTCTGTGTCAGGATTACTTTCTCTCTCAGGAAGAGTCTGGGAGGGGGAAAGAGAAGGAGGGAGGAAGGTGAATTGTCCTCTCTGTTTTGTGATTCAAGGAGTTTGAATCACAGTGATCTTCCAGGGTAACCCAGGGAGGGGAAGCCTGGGAGAGGTAACGGTGGGGGAAAGGGTTTGCTTTCCTTGTGTTAAGATCCAGAGGGTCTTTCTTGCGGGGTCCCCGGGCAAGGTTTTGAGGGGACCAGAGTGTACCAGGCACTGGAATTCCTGGTTGGTGGCAGCGCTACAGGTTCTAAGCTGGTAATTAATCTTAGAGGAATTCATGCTGGTACCCCATCTTTTGGACGCTAAGGTTCAGGGTGGGGAATTGTACCATGACATGGTGGCAGAGGTGGGATAGATAGATAGAAGATAGATAAGATAGAATCCAAAAGCCAGTGAGGTTTTTATTTCTCTCCCTGCTAGCTATCTGCAGGCAGAGTGAGAGGTTTGGGTTTAGAAGCAAAAGCCAGTAGGATTTTTTCTTTCTCTTTTCCTGCTAGCTGTGGGTAAAGCAGGCTAGAGGAGATTGTTTTTAAAAAGCAAAGGTCTGCAAGTTTTTTGGTCTCTCCCTTCTGAGTACTCTGAAGGCAAAGGCATTAGGGTTTAACAAGGATCTTTGTTAAACAAAGGGACTCCAGTTGTGAGTCACCATACATCAGCAAAACACATTTGCAAATGAATGGTTTTTTTTTCTTTCTAACTCTGTCAGGAATAGCTAGGTAGAAGGAGTTAAAAAAAATAAACGGAGCAGGCAGCAGAGGAACAGTAATTCAGACAGTAAACCAGCAGAGGGCACCCCAACACAAGAAAGCAGGAACCATGACTACCAAGGATGCCCTGAAACAGGAGCGAGCGAGACTGGAGGCAGAGGAACAAATCAAAGACGCAGAGCACAAGCGAGATATGGAAAAAAAATACAAGAACTAGAAATAAAACAAAAAGAGATGGAGCTAAGAGAAAGAGAAAGAGAGGCAGCCCACAGAAGAGAGCAAGCAGCCAAAGATGCAGACCACCAAAGACAGCTGGAACTCCAGAGGGAAACCTACCAGCAGGCCCTGGAATTAGAAAAGACTAAGCAACAGAACCCAGCCAATCCTAACAACCCTTCGCCAATAATTGTTCCGCAGCACAAGAGATTTCCCACCTACAAGGCAGGTGATGACACTGAGGCCTTCTTAGAAAATGTTGAAAGAGCCTGCCTTGGGTACAGCATCTCTGAAGACCAGTACATGGTAGAATTGAGGCCACTGCTCAGTGGACACTTAGCAGAGGTGGCGGCTGAAATGCCTAAGGAGAAAATGAACGATTATAAACTTTTTCAAACCAAGGCCAGATACAGAATGGGGATAACACCTGAACATGCCCGTCGGAGGTTCAGAGCCCTAAAATAGAAACCAGATGTGTCATTTCCCCGACACGCCTACCACATTGCAAAAAATTATGAAGCCTGGATATCAGGAACAAAGGTTAACAATCTGGACGAGCTGCACCTCCTGATACAAATGGAGCAGTTCTTAGATGGTGTTCCTGAAGAAATAGAAAGGTACATCCTAGATGGGAAGCCCAAAACGGTAACTGAGGCAGGGGGAGATTGGAGCCAAATGGATGGAAGTGGCAGAAAAGAAAAGAGCTACTATCAAGGGGAGCGACTACCCCAGGGGGCACACCGACAATAAACCCTATCACCGAGGGCCACCCAGGACCCCACCTACAACCCAAGGAAAGCCGCCGACGCCCTATTCTCTCACCTCACCAGTCTCCAGTAACCCACCTCGACCCAGTGACCAGTCAGCTGGGCAATGCTTCAAGTGTAATGAACTGGGACATATAAAGGCCAACTGCCCCAAGAACCCCAACCGAGTGCAGTTCGTTACACCACCATCACACCAAAGATCCCCAGGCCCAGATGCCTCTCAAATACCCTTGGAGCGAAGGGAAATTTTGAGAGTGGGCGGAAAGAAGGTTATCGCGTGGAGAGACACAGGGGCACAAGTGTCAGCTATCCACCAGTCCTTGGTGGACCCCAAATTCATCAACCCAAAGGTCCAAGTAACAATTTACCCCTTCATGTCACAAGCTGTAGACTTGCCTACAGCTGAACTGCCTGTCCAGTACAAAGGCTGGTCAGGAATGTGGACTTTTGCAGTCTATGACAATTATTCCATCCCCATGCTACTGGGGGAAGACTTGGCCAACCAGGTAAAGCGGGCCAAGAGGGTGGGAATGGTTACACGCAGCCAAGCCAGGCAAGCTTCCAGACCCATCCCTGTTCCTGAGCAGTCCACAGGGGCCCCGTCTGTGTTACCAAAGACCCAGACAGAGGTAGTGGACCCGGATTCCCTGTCAATGACTGCAACAGCCACAGTACTTCCAGTCCCAGACCCGAACCTGGAAACACAACCAGCACCAGAACCATTGCCAGCACTGACGCTAGCGCTTGCAAACACATCTTCAACCTCAACGCCAGAGGGCGCCAGCGAGCCTGAACTGGCAGAAGCAGCGGACAACCATACCCAGGAGGCTCAGCCAGAGCCTGAAATACCACCTGGTGCACCAGCGGAGTGCGGTTCACCAGCCACGAAAACAACCCCAGCACCTACATCGCTTCCCGAGGGACTAAGCCCAAGTCCACAGTCTAAGGAGGAACTGGTGTCTCCAGCCTCCAGGAAACAGTTCCAGACTGAGCAGGAAGCAGATGACAGCCTTCAGAAAGCTTGGGCGGCGGCACGGAGCACCCCACCACCTCTCAGCTCTTCTAACCGATCCCGGTTTGTTATAGAACAAGGGCTTTTATATAAGGAGACTCTTTCTGGTGGACACCGGGAAGACTGGCATCCACAAAAACAGTTGGTGGTTCCAACTAAATACCAGGGGAAGCTCTTAAGCTTAGCCCATGATCATCCCAGCGGCCATGCTGGGGTGAACAGAACCAAAGACAGGTTGGGGAAGTCCTTCCACTGAGAGGGGATAGGCAAGGATGTTGCCAAGTATGTCCGGTCTTGTGAGGTGTGCCAAAGAGTGGGAAAGCCCCAAGACCAGGTCAAGGCCCCTCTCCAGCCACTCCCCATAATAGAGGGTCCCATTTCAGCAAGTAGCTGTGGATATTCTGGGTCCTTTCCCAAAAAAGACCCCCAGAGGAAAGCAGTACATACTGACTTTCATGGACTTTGCTACCCGATGGCCGGAAGCAGTAGCTCTAGGCAACACCAGGGCTAAAACTGTGTGCCAGGCCGTAACAGACATTTTTGCCAGGGTAGGTTGGCCCTCCGACATCCTTATGGATTCAGGGACTAATTTCCTGGCCGGGACCATGAAAGAACTGTGGGAGACTCAAGGGGTGAATCACTTAGTTGCCACCCTGTACCACCATCAAACCAATGGCCTGGTGGAAAGGTTTAATGGAACTTTGGGGGCCATGATACGTAAATTCGTGAATGAAGACTCCAATGACTGGGACCTAGTGTTGCAGCAGTTGCTCTTTGCTTACAGGGCTGTACCACATCCCAGTTTAGGGTTCTCACCATTTGAGCTTGTGTATGGCCACGAGGTTAAAGGGCCATTACAGTTGGTGAAACAGCAATGGGAGGGGTTTACACCCTCTCCAGGAACTAACATTCTGGATTTTGTAAGCAACCTACAAAACACCCTCTGACACTCTTTAGCCCTTGCTAAAGAAAACCTAAAGGATGCTCAAAAAGAGCAAAAGGCCTGGTATGATAGACATACCAGAGAGCGTTCCTTCAAGGTAGGAGACCAGGTTATGGTCTTGAAGGCGCAACAGGCCCATAAAATGGAAGCATCATGGGAAGGGCCATTCACAGTCCAAGAGCGCCTGGGCGCTGTTAACTACCTCATAGCATTTCCCAATTCCTCCCTAAAGCCCAGAGTGTACCACGTTAATTCTCTCAAGCCCTTTTATTCCAGAGACTTTCAGGTTTGTCACTTTACAGCCCAGGAAGGAGATGACGCTGAGTGGTCTGACGGTGTCTACTATGAGGGGAAAAGTGACGGTGGCGTGGAAGAGGTGAACCTCTCCACAACCCTGGAACGTCTGCAGCGGCGACAAATCAAGGAGCTGTGCACTAGCTTTGCCTCATTGTTCTCAGCCACCCCAGGACGGACTGAGCAGGCATACCACTCCATTTACACAGGTAATGCTCACTCCATTAGAACCCCACCCTACCGAGTGTCTCCTCATGCCCAAGCTGCTATAGAACGGGAGATCCGAAACATGCTACAGATGGGGATAATCCGCTCATCTACCAGTGCATGGGCATCGCCAGTGGTTCTGGTACCCAAACCAGATGGGGAAATACGCTTTTGCGTGGTCTACCGTAAGCTAAATGCGGTAACTCGTCCAGACAACTATCTAATGCCACGCACCGATGAGCTATTGGAAAAGTTGGGGCGTGCCCAATTCATATCCACAATAGACTTAACCAAGAGGTACTGTCAAGTACCGTTAGATGAACCTGCCAAGGAGAAGTCAGCATTCATCACCCATGCAGGGGTGTATGAATTTAATGTGCTTCCTTTCAGGCTGCGAAATGCACCCGCCACCTTCCAAAGGCTGGTAGATGGTCTACTAGCAGGACTGGGAGAATATGCCGTTGCCTACCTCGATGATGTGGCCATTTTTTCGGAATCATGGCCCAAACATTTAGAACACCTGGAAAAGGTCTTTGAACGCATCAGGCAGGCAGGACTAACTGTTAAGGCCAAAAAATGTCAAATAGGCCAAAACAGGGTGACTTACCTGGGACACCAGGTGGGTCGAGGAACCATAAACCCCCTACAGGCCAAGGTGGATGCTATCCAAAAGTGGCCTGTCCCAAAGTCCAAAAAACAGGTCCAATCCTTCTTAGGCTTGGCTGGGTATTACAGGCGATTTGTACCACACTACAGCCAAATCGCTGCCCCGCTGACCGACCTGACGAAAAAGACCCAGCTGAATGCAGTTAAGCGGACTGATGAGTGTCAGAAGGCCTTTACCAGCTTAAGGCGACGCTCATGTCTGACCCTGTGCTAAGGGCCCCGGACTTTGACAGACCATTCCTGGTGACCACCGACGCATCTGAGTGTGGTGTGGGAGCAGTTCTCATGCAGGAAGGACCGGATCACAACTTCCATCCTGTAGTATTCCTCAGCAAAAAACTGTCTGAGAGGGAAAGTCACTGGTCAGTCAGTGAAAAGGAGTGCTATGCCATTGTGTACGCCCTGGAAAAACTGCGCCCCTACATTTGGGGACGGCGGTTCCAGCTACAGACCAACCATGCTGCGCTAAAATGGCTTCATACTGCCAAGGGAAACAACAAAAAACTGCTTCGATGGAGTCTAGCTCTCCAAGATTTTGATTTTGAAGTTCAACACATTTCAGGAGCTTCAAACAGAGTAGCTGATGCACTCTCTCGTGAAAGTTTCCCAGAATCAACTGGTTAAAAATTGTCCTTGCAATGTGAAAAATCTTATAGTTTTACTTAATTAGTGGCATATGTAAGGATGCATGTGTTTATTAATCTGTTTATTTTAAAGTTCTAGGGAGAAATCACTGCCAGTGTACTTCCACACTGTCAGCGATTTGGGGCGCGTGTCATAAACAGATAAGAAAAGTTAATAGCACAGAAGTACTTTATATCTCTCTAACTGTAAAGTGTTAACAAGTTCAGTAAGCCTGGCTGTCACCTGACCAGAGGACCAATCAGAGAACAGGATACTTTCAAATCTTGAGGGAGGGAAGTTTTTGTGTGTGCTGTTAGATTTTGGTTGTTGTTCACCCTGGGGGCTCAGAGGGATCAGATGTGCAACCAGGTTTTTCTCCAATCTCTCCAATACAGGCTCTTATAAGTTCAGACTAGTGAGTACTAGGTAGATAAAGCGAGTTAGGCTTATGATTGTTTTCTTTATTTGCAAATGTGTATTTGGTTGGAAGAAGTTTAATTGTGTATTTGGCTGAAAGGAGTTCAGATTTGTATTTTTGCTGAAAGGATTTTAATTTGTACTTGTATACTTAGGCTGGGAGGGTGTTCCCAGCGTCTATAGCTGAAAGACCCTGTACCTATTCCATTTTTTTTTAAATTTACAAAGATAATTTTTACTGTTTTTTCTTTCTTTAATTAAAAGCTTTTCTTGTTTAAGAACCTGATTGTTTTTTTTAATTCTGGTGAGACCCCAGGGGACTGGGTCTGGATTCACCAGGGAATTGGTGGGGAGAAAGGAGGGAAGGGGGAGAGAGGCTAATTTCTCTCTGTGTCAGGATTACTTTCTCTCTCAGGAAGAGTCTGGGAGGGGGAAAGAGAAGGAGGGAGGAAGGTGGATTGTCCTCTCTGTTTTGTGATTCAAGGAGTTTGAATCACAGTGATCTTCCAGGGTAACCCAGGGAGGGGAAGCCTGGGAGAGGTAACGGTGGGGGAAAGGGTTTGCTTCCCTTGTGTTAAGATCCAGAGGGTCTGGGTCTTGCGGGGTCCCCGGGCAAGGTTTTGAGGGGACCAGAGTGTACCAGGCACTGGAATTCCTGGTTGGTGGCAGCGCTACAGGTTCTAAGCTGGTAATTAATCTTAGAGGAATTCATGCTGGTACCCCATCTTTTGGACGCTAAGGTTCAGGGTGGGGATTTGTACCATGACACCTTTAAAATGACTTTTTTCCTTTTCTCCCCAATAAAGCAAAAGGATGCAATCAAAGTGGCAAGGTAATGTTTGCATACCACTGGGGTCTTTGACGAATTTTTAATATTAATTTCGCAGAAGTATAAAATGATTTTGTGATTTTCAAAAGAAAGTTGAATGTCTTGGTTAAATTAGTTTCCAATAATAGAGGCTACCACATTCTGCTATTTCAGTAAATCTTTATATTCTCATACTGAAATTCTCAGACAGAATTTCAATAATATAACAGAGCATTGGCCTTTTTCTGCAGCTTGAGCATTATTAAATTTTCAGGACCAGATTATGAAGCTTGTACTCACACATTGCTGAGTAGTTCCACTCCTGCGAATAACTACTCACTGCTGTGAGAAATGGCCCACAATCTGACCTTCAATGTCTAGTACTATGTCCCACTAGGGATTCAGCTCTGGAATTATGCTCTTGCTGTCTGTTTGGGAAGAAATCTTTTAGAGAGCCCTTGCCAGTGGAACAAGTTCTAGTGAACCCCCAGGCCTCATTTTTAGCAATCTTCAGGACACAAAATAGGGCTCACTAAGCTTACTGATGGTACTCACTACTAAAGAAAGAGCTCTGCTTTTATTCTATATTCTTTACAATAAGAAGCTTATAACACAAACAGTTTAAGCTTAATATACGTAATTAGAATATCATATCAATAGAGATTAAAAAACTAAGTAATTCACACAACACTCCACTAAAGTAGTTATGCATTATCTTCAATTTACAGCTCAAGAAACTGAGGCATAGAAGTGAAGTGACTACCCTATACCAGACAGTGAATCAGCGTCAGAGTTGACATTTGAAATGAGTATTTTCTGGCTCTCTATTTGTCACATTAATACCGATCCCTTTTTGTCCCTTTCTACTTTACACCATGTTAGCAAAATTGGCATTTTAAACAGCATGTCTAGCAGAAACACAGACTGATTCATTGTTGTCCCACCTCTTGTGCAGTCACCAGCACAGACACCAATACCATATTGATTGGCATAATTCTGCATTCACTTT